>NC_141151.1:36183558-36492212 GCF_053477565.2 Lygodium microphyllum
ATGACATGACTAGGAATTCAAAGTGTCCATATCTTGTGCTGAACGTCGTCTTTGGGATATCTTCTTCCTTGATCCTTATCTAATAATATCCAGAACTGAGATCTATCTTAGAGAATATCTTTGCACCTTGAAGACGGTCAATAAGTTCATCTATTCTTGGTATGGGGTATTTGTTTTTAATGGTTGATTGATTTAACCCTCTATAGTCAATGCATAGCTGAAGCGTTCCATCTTTCTTCTTCTAGAATAGCACTGGAGCTCCCCATGGTGAACTGCTAGGACGGATGTAGCCTTGGTCTAATAGTTGCTTGAGTTGCTCCTTCAACTCAATTGCTTCCGAGATGGACATCCTATATGGTCTCTTTACGATTGGTGCAGCTCCTGGCACTAGCTTGATTTCGTGATCAAATTCCATTTGAGGAGAAAGTTGTGTCAGCTCTTCAGAAAATACGTCTGCGTATTCCTTTAACCATGAAGGTTCTTCCCTAGATTCCTGATTCTGATCCAGCTTATTTAGCTTAATCAAATAGATAGGTAGCCCCTTTCTAACTCCTTTTATTATCCGTGTTGCTTTGTCCGGTTGAATTTTTGGCCTACCAGTCTCTCCTTGAGTTGTAACTAGTTTCCCTTCGGGATTTCGAAAGGAAACTTGGCCCTTTCCATAGTGAATGTGGGCATCATTGGGTATTAGCTAATCCATACCGAGCAAACATTCGTGAACACCTAGGTTCATTACCTTGAATCTGACCGAAGTTGACTTTCCACCCAGTAGGAATTTCACCTTAGCAGTTTGCCTGGTACAAGAGACCTCACAACCATTTGATAATTCCACAAGTAAGGTAGGTGCATCTTTTGTGGCTATTCCTAATCCTCTTACATAAACTGGTGAAATGAAGGAATGTGTACTGCCACAATCAATCAAGGCTCTGAAGCTTTTACCTTGGTAATCTGAAGGGGTTTGAATCACCAAGAATTGGTGATTCGGGCCTTTCTTGTGAAGGGCAGCATGAACCGTTGCCCTCTCAATGTCAGCTTCCATGGATTGATCTTCTTCATCACACAGCTCCTTATCGGCAACACTGGAGGTTCTGCCTCTGGACCTGACGGTGGCTCCTTAGCCATGGACGGCTCCCTGGAATGGCCCTTGACATTGTCCTCTACTAAGCTTGGGACATTACCTCTTAAAGTATCCAGGCTCGTTACAATGGAAGCAACAGAGATTGCGGCCATTACCTTGGGCATGAAAGAAGTTGTTAACAGCGTTTGCCCTAGCTTTTTTCCTTTGTCCCTGGTTTTCCCCTGCGCTCTCTTAGTTTGAGATCTAAGCATTCCCTTGTTTTGATCCTTGTAAGACCAAGTCCTGTTACTCCTTAGCTTGGTCTGCACCTCCTATATTATTAGCACAGCTCAAATGAGCGCGTCCTGTAGGTCCATTGGGCGCATTGATTCTAGGTGGGTGTTAATGGGTGGATTTAATCCGGCACAAAACTTTAACACCTGTTGTGTTATATCCATTTGTGCCGCGTACTTTAAGAGAGAGATAAATTTTGAATAGTATGCATCAAGGGATAGACCAAGCTGCTTTAATTCATAGAATTCATTCTTCTTCTATGTGCGGTAGGCAGGTGGTAGATATCTCTCTTGCACAGCTCTTTTAAGCTTCTCCCAAGTAACTGACCCTTCCAAGATCCCTTGGTCTTTGCACCATTGCTTCCACCAAAGTCTTCCACCAAAGTTTTTAACCTGAAGCATTAGCTATTTTTTCGGCATTAGTTCCTTAAGTAAAGAAATACAAACAATGCTCCTAATGTACAATCACGAGCATTCCGGTGGTCATTTGTATGGCCAACTGCTAATGTGTGAATCCTTCTCTCCGAATAGATGCAGTTTTTGATCCAAAATCAATCATGACTTGGCAAGATCCCAAGGTTTTTGTAAGCTAAGTTGCTTATTTACCCTTTATCCTTGGGTTAGGGTTTATACCTTGTTGACTCAAATTGTCAATACCTTAGGTTTCCTTATATTAATGCCAATAAATCCTGGGCAACCTCGTCACCCTAACTTAGATGGCCAACTACTTTCTTGAAAAATTTGTAACTCCCCTAACTTGGCAAATCAACCCCAAGGAAGGGTGATGTAGCAGGATGACTACTCATCCTCTAGAAAATCAGACTTGTACTTAAAACTCACCAAACTTGTTCTAAGGAGTGGCAATACCATTTTGTGATTTAGACACAAAACCATCCCACGTTGCAACTTATTGCATGAGATAGGTGTCAGCACCTAACTTGTGGGATTATTTTTCTCATCACACCATATTCCTTGGTCAAGATGTAGGGTTTGGGAGTCTTATTGACCTAATCCAAAACCTTGATCTTACTAGGCTGATAGTCGTTTTGGCCCTAGAGTTGTTAAATTCCTTGCGGAGGTCTAGTATTAGATCAACTAATCATGAGGGTAGGAACCCTAGATCATTCTTGTATAGTGATTAGATAATCCTAACATTTCGTGGATGTGGGTAGGATTCTCAAGATTGGAAGTATTAAGTCAGCAACCCAAGTGTGATACTAGGTAGAATTTTATCATAGCTTAACCCTACCTAGCACATTGAGGTGATCATCATATACTAACTAATCATACCTTTATGATTCTCATGTAAGCTTATTGAATTATACGCAAATTACTTAGTTGATCTAACCAATCCACGATTTAAGATTATTTTTCCTTTTAAAGATGCAAATACTTTCTTGTAGATTTGCAAGTACTTCCCCTTAAAAGATGTAAGTAACTGCAAGATAGGTAAGATGCATCATTACATGCGATTTTGAGACCACAGACCTTTTTGCCTTTATGCAACTTAAAGGATCTACAGAGATCTTTCTTTTCGTTGCCCTATACTATAATGATTGACATTCAATGCTAACTTTTATAAACCCTACGTTGATGCAACGAAATCAAAGCTTTAATATTTTTAATGAAGATGCATTCAAACTTTGATAAACCTATACTATAATGATTGACAATCAAAGCTAACTTTTATAAACCCTACATTGATGCAACGAAATCAAAGCTTTAATATTTTTAATGAAGATGCATTCAAACTTTGATAAAGAACTCCATGCATGAGCAAATGCCATGAGACCATCATTGACTTAATCCGTCCTTTACCACTTAACCCGACCTAAAATGTAAATATCATCGCATGCAATTTACAAAGTTCATAATTCCTTTCCATGCATTGCTACTATTTGGACATCATTTAATGACCATTTACGATTATTTTCTACATGAGTCACAACCAGGAATTTATTTCATAAGTGCCTTACGTGTCATAAACCTTGTCCTTTGCGTGAAGCAACAAGGATGCCTTTGGACAAATCCACCTTTTAACTTATGCAACATGCGCTCAAGGATGCAACTACCCTTCACCATGCAAGTACTCGTCATGCAACTTAACTTGGTAAATTGAGCGAGTATATAAATTTTCCAACGTATCTAAACTTGCCTACAAGAATCAAACATGCTTAACACATCCTTTCATGCAGGAATATTATTGGAACTTGGGTATTCAAAGTCAGGGCGTTGTCCAATCACATACTCGGGTTGGAAGCTCCCGCATGTGCTCCTCTCAACTTTTGCTTAGGAGCCATCGATGACATAGATCTTGACTCAGCAAACTCTCCTTCAAAGTGGGTGTTGTCCACTCGCGTACTCGGGTTGGAAGCTCCCGCATGTGCTCCTCTTGACTTTTGCTTAGGAGCCATCAATGACATAGATCTTGACTGAGCAAACTCTCCTTGCCTTTATCCGATTTCCAAAACTCCCTATTGCCCACAAATTTACTTCCCTTCGCATGAATCGGGCCTTGCAAACTTGGTTTTAAAAACCCGAAAAGCACGGGTGAACTAGGCCTATGGAAGCTTTAGTTAGAAGCCTCCAACTTCTGTAACAGGGATGACGTGGAGAGAGAGTGATGATTGAGGAAGATGAAGGAGATGAACACGATGACGACGATGATGATGATGATGATATGATGATGATGATGGTGATGGTGATGATGACGACGGGGCGCAACAACCTAGCGGCAGCAGACTGGTGACGGCGGGAGCTGGCGGCTCCTCACGGCGGTAGGGTGGGAAGCACTAGACGATCCTCTCTCCTCCCCTCTAGCTTGGGGGGTTCTTATAGGCTTTAAGAGGGGGGGGGGGGGGGTAGCCACACAAGTGGCGGGTTGCATGCCTCCCTCCCCCATGCCCCTCCATGACATTCCTCATACTCCCTCTCCCTGCCATGCAATGGCTGAAGGGGAGGGGGTTTAATTAAAAAACAATTGCACTTAATTTCATTATCTTTTTGTCCCATGAAGGGGTGTTCTCGCAAAGGCCTACGATGGCTTGCGGTTTTCGAGCCACGGTTGCATATGCACTACGCAAAAATGGTATTGTAAATGCACGATGCTGGAGCACTTAGGCCTGTGTATCTTTATTGCGGGAGATTACTTTGGGTTGCTTTTTATGCGGGGTGTGCGGGGTCTAGGGTCATTAATATTTTGTTGCAAAAATATGACATTATCGCTCCCTTAAAGGAATCAAGATGTCCTCATCTCGAGAAGATCTGGGGGTATTTTTGGTTGAGAGTACTTTCATCCATCCAAGTGGCATCCTCTTTGGGGTAATCTTTCCACTGGACGAGGTATTCTCTCAAGGCCCTGGATCTCAATTGCCTCTCCCTAACATCTAAGATTCTGTCAGGCCATAGCTCAAGGACTCCTTGGCTCGGCATTACAACTTATTGATCATCAAGCACATGACTAGGGTTAGGCACATACGTTTTCGATAGACTGATATGGAATACATTATGAACTTTCAGGTTTTCAAGGAGTTGAAGTTTGTAAGCATTAGGCCCTAGGCACTTGAGAATCTTGTAAGGTCCACAATACCTTGGACTTAGCTTTTTGCATTCACCCAAGGATAGGGAACTCTTCTTTGGGCATACGCGAATGAAGACCCTATCACCTTCAACGAAGGTTCTGTCTTGACGTTTCAAGTCTATGTAAGCCTTCTGTCTATCCTTGGCGGCTTGGATATCCTATCTTATTGACTTGATTTGGTCATCCATGTCTTCCAGCATCTGCTTTGAAGCTTCAACCCTTAAGGTTGGATCCAAAAAGTTTAAAGGAGTACGACAATCGTGCCCATACAATGCTTGAAAAGGGGTCATCTGAATGCTTTGTTGGTAGGAAGCATTATAGGCAAACCCAACCAGTGGAAAATATTGAATCCACTTTTTGGGTTCGCGGCAGCAGTGTGCCCTAAGCATATCTTCAATGACTTGGTTGACTCGTTATGTTTGACCATCAATTTGGGGATGATAAGTTGTACTGAAATAGAGTTGAGTCCCAATAGCCTCAAAGATAGCCCTTCAAAAGTGTGAGGTGAAGAGAGAGTCATGATCACTAATGATTCTTCTGGGTAACCCATGCAATTTGAATATTTCCTTGATGAATAACCTTGTGATGTCTGAGGCTTTATAGTTTGTCTTAACAGGGATAAGATGTGCAACCTTGGTGAGCATATCTACCATGACCATAATGGAGTTGTATCCTCCTTGAACTTGGGGCAGGCCGACAACAAAGTCCATACTAATGAATTCCCATTTCATTTGGGGATGTCGTGGTTGCAATTTCCCTAGTATTTTGACATGTTCGGCCTTAATGCATTGACAAGACAAATATTTCGTGACATATTTGAGAGCGTCACCGTTGAGCCTATCCCAATAATAGCTCTTCCTGACTGCATTAAGGGTCTTGGCATAGCCAGGATGTCCTAAGAAAGGGGAGTCATGGGCTTCCCAAAGCATCTTCTGCTTGAGTGATTGGCATGCTGGGATACATAATCTTGTCCTATAGTAGACAAGTCCACTATTGATAGAAAATTCTTGATACTTTGTTTGTAGCTTCGAGTCTTGATCCTTGATGGGGATCTCCCTTAGCAATTTCTGATAGGTTGGGTCATCGCATGCCTCTTCTCTAGCTAGCTCATGAATTGGGTTGTTTGGCATGGATACCTTTGTGGCTAGAGATCTGGTTGTTGATGGATCTTACAAAATCAGAGAATTTAGAAATGCCTTGCGACTGAGTGCATCGGCAATGACATTCTCCTTTCCAGGCCAGTATTTGATTTCAAAATCATATTCTTCTAGCACTTCAATTCATCGGCATTGCCTTATATTGAGCTCATTCTGGGTGAAAATCCATTTAAGACTCTTGTGGTCCATCACTAAGGTAAATTTGTTACCCAGCAAGTAGTGTCTCCAAATTTTGAGAGCATGGATGACAGCCAACAACTCTAGATTGTGGGTAGCCGCAGTTTCTTTCATGGCTCTTCAATTTCCTTGAAGAGTATACTCCGGGATGACCTTCTTGCATGAGGACACATCCTAAGGCAAGTGTGCTAGCATCAATTATCACTTCAAACTTCTTACTAAGATCAAGAAGTTTCAGGATGGGTGCTGATACCAAGCTTTGCTTTAGTTTGTCAAAGCTGGACTGTTCAGCAGGTGACCATACAATTGATACTTGCTTCTTTAGTAGATCAAATAGAGGCACTGCAATCAAAGCATAGTTTTTTATAAAGACCCTGTACCATCCTATCAATCGAAGAAAACTGTGTACTTCCTTGACAGAAGTTGGTGTTGGCCATATTTCTAGAATGTCTCTGACCTTGGCGGGATCTATTGAAATTCCTTCCGCTGATACAATGAATCCCATATATTCAATCTGTTGCTTGAAAAATGCACACTTCTTCTTCTTGGCATAAAGCTTGTGTGCCCTCATTGTTTCAAGGACAATGCAAAGCTGGGGTTCATGATCTTTTTCTTATTTGGAGTAAACTAGGGTAACGTCAAAGAAGACGAGTACAAAGTCATCAAGATAGGGCCTAAAGATATCCTGCATTAGCCTATTGAAGGTAGCAGGAGCATTTGTCAACCTGATTGACATGACTAGGAATCCAAAGTGTCCATATCTTGTGTTGAATGCTGTCTTTGGGATATCTTCTTCCTTGATCCTTATCTGATAATATCAATCTTAGAGAATATCTTTGCACCTTGAAGACGGTCAATAAGTTCATCTATTCTTGGTATGGGGTATTTGTTTTTAATGGTTGATTGATTTAACCCTCTATAGTCAATGCATAGCCGAAGCGTTCCATTTTTCTTCTTCTAGAACAGCACTAGAGCTCCCTATGGTGAACTGCTAGGACAGATGTAACCTTGGTCTAACAGTTGCTTGAGTTGCTTCTTCAACTCAATCGCTTCCGGGATGGATATCCTATATGGTCTCTTTGCGATTAGTGCAGCTCCTGGCACTAGCTTGATTTCGTGATCAAATTTCCTTTGAGGAGAAAGTCTCGTCAGCTCTTTAAGAAATACGTCTGCGTATTCCTTTAACCATGAAGGTTCTTCCCTAGATTCCTGATTCTAATCTAGCTTATTTAGCTTAATCAAATAGACAGGTAGCCCCTTTCTAACTCCTTTTATTATCCGTGTTGCTTTGGCCAATTGAATTTTTGGCCTACCAGCCTCTCCTTGAGTTGTAACTAGTTCCCCTTCAGAATTTCGAAAGGAAACTTGGCCCTTTCCATAGTGAATGTGGACATCATTGGGTATTAGCCAATCCATACCAAGCAAACATTCGTGAACACCTAGGTTCATTACCCTGAATCTGACCGAAGTCGACTTTCATCCCAGTAGGAATTTCACCTTAGTAGTTTGCCTGGTACAAGAGACCTCATGACCATTTGCTAATTCCACAAGTAAGGTAGGTGCATCTTTTGTGGCTATTCCTAATCTTCTTGCATAAACTGGTGAATTGAAGAAATGTGTACTACCACAATCAATCAAGGCTTTGAAGCTTTTACCTTGGTAATCTGAAGGGGTTTGAATCACCAAGAATTGGTGATTCGGGCCTTTCTTGTGAAGGGCAGCATGAACCGTTGCCCTCTCAATGTCAGCTTCCATGGATGGATATTCTTCATCACATAGCTCCTTGTTGGCAACACTGGAGGTTCTCCCTCTGGAACTAACAGTGGCTCCTTGGCCATGGATGGCTCCTTGGAATGGCCCTTGACATTGTCCTCTACTAAGCTTGGGACATTGCCTCTTAAGGTGTCCAGGCTCGTTACAATGGAAGCAAGGAGATTGCGGCCATTATCTTGGGCAGGAAAGAAGTTGTTAACAACGTTTGCCCTAGCTTTTTTCCTTTGTCCCTAGTTTTGGCCCTACGCTCTCTTGGTCTGAGATCTAAGCATTCCCTTGTTCTGATCCTTGTAAGACCAAGTCCTGTTATTTCTTAGCTTGGTCTGCACCTCCTGTATTATTGGCGTAGCTCGAATGAACGCATCCTATAGGTCCATTGGGCGCATTGATTCTAAGCGGGTGTTAATGGGTGGATTTAATCCAGCACAAAACTTTGACACCTGTTGTGTCATATCCATTTGTGGCACGTACTTTAAGAGAGAGACAAATTTTGAATAGTATGCATCAAGGGATAGACCAAGCTGCTTTAATTCATAGAATTCGTTCTTCTTCTGTGTGCGGTAGGCAGGTGGTAGATATCTCTCTCGCACAGCTCTTTTAAGCTTCTCCCAAGTAACTGACCCTTCCGAGATCCCTTGGTCTCTGTACCATTGCCTCCACCAAAGTCTTGCTTCGCCAATAAGATTTAGTTTGGCGAGCATCGCTTGGTTAGCGGGTGCAATACCTGCTACCTCAAAATAATCCTCCATGGATTCAATCCAGATCTCAGCATCAGTTTGGATGGTCCTCCCCTTACCATCGAATTCTAGTGGCTTGATTTATCTAAGAAGAAACTTCTTCCCCTGAATTACAGTTGTACTTGGTGTGGGGATCGCACTAGGAATCTGCACTTGAGGTTGCGCCTGGGTAATAAAATTCTTTATGTTAAAAACTTTCTAGACATTTCTAACATTACATCAATATGCCCAGGTCAACTTTTAGCCAAGTGACCTAATCACTTTACTCCTTTACCAACACTTATAGCCATGATAGACAGTGATAAAAAGTCTATTTCATTCATGTGGGCATATCCCTTCTAAGTACAATTATTTTTGGGAAGGTAGAACAAGCTAATTGACACATCAATTTGGGGAGAATAAGAATGTGTTACATTCGGCTACAGGAAAGTGAGTAATAATATGGAATGGGGTCCTGGATTTTTAGGAATCGATAGGTCATAGGAAGCTTGGGGTATCCCTTCCTTTGATACACATTCTTCTCATAACGTCCCAGCACCTTGATTCTATCGACAGGGATAATTCGAGTCACTTCTTCGTACACATACTTGTTCTTCTTGACCTTTCGACTGTCAACATGTAGGGTTGCATTTGCATGAGCCTCAACAAAGATGAACAGCTTCACGATCTTTAAGTCCTCCATCCACTTGATTCTCTTCAAGTTGGTCCGAAGGTACGCAATTCGGTGGGCAGCTATGTAATAAATTCCTGATTTACCCGTCCATCTTCGTTCCACGTAGAGGGATGAAGGATTGTAGATGTGGTCTAGGATATTCATCATAGCTAGCCTTCGTCGATAATCCGAAGCACACATTGCAGTCATTAACATAACCTAAAACATCAAGAATTTGTTCCATGCTTTGCGATTCTGCACGCCAACATTGATAAGTAACTAAGGAAATCTTCTTAACGGCAGCATTGCTTTACTTCCCCTCATTAAGTTCCCTTGTAAATATTAGATCTCGTTGGTTTGCTTTGATACCAACTGTAATGTGTCCCCCTTTCCACTTGTAGAACACGACTTAGCAGTCCATCAGCAAGAGATTCTAGAAAGTGACACCTGGCACTCACAAGAAATGTCATGGGGTTCACCATCTAGGTCTTCCCAAGTCTACCTTGAAGCGGAAGCATTCTGACCGTTCCCACTTAGGACCGACCTGAATCAGGGTTTTCCTAATAGTCAAGTTCCTAGGAAGTAGCTAGCATCGAGCCACTACTTTACGCAGAAACATCAGGGTCCAAGTGGATTTATGCTACACTTCGTTCAAGGAGAATGGGAAAGGAGAGGGATGCGAAGATCGACCTCTCTATCCATAAGGCATAGTCCCATTTCATTTCCCTAAAACAGCATAAATCGGGACTCTAGCCCTCAATGATTCTAGGGCATTGTTACCTTATTGTCAAATCCTTTGAGAAAAGTTTTCGGCCAACCGGGACCACCCTTCCGTAAGACGGACCCAGGGTCACATCCACTACACTTTCCTCAGGTTTCTTTGATTATCTAATAACCTATCACATTTAGTTTGACAGCAAAAACAGCTTCTTTAATTAACCAATTTATCACTGGTTCCTTCATGTAACTTAGGCACTGACATAGAAAAAAAATGTCAAGCAAGTTCATTTTCAACATTTGATCTTTATTTATCAGTCTTTGGAATACATTATATAATCCGCCCGAAGGCTATTCCAGCAAACCTCAAGGATCATTATTCCAAGTTTCGCCCATTGACTAGTATGCGGGCCTCGAGATCCCATCTCGAGTCAAGTCGCCCTCTTGTGCAGGATCCGGAGACAAGAGATTTACGGCCAGAGCCTACCCTGGCACCCAAGCATCCCCCTGCTCCAAGTAGCACCCACGGAGAGATCTCTCAAGGCGGGTTCGGTCCACGTATGTGGCGCGGCTAACAACCCCCTTGGATAGGGTCAGGCAGACAGTCGGAGGTAACTGATATTGCCTCTCCCTTCAGGTTTTTAACCTGAAGCATTAGTTATTTTTCCAACATTAGTTCCTTGAGAAAAGAAATACAAAAAGTGCTTCTAATGTACAATCACGAGCATTCGAGTGGTCGTTTGTATGGCAATTGCTAAGGTCTGAATCCTTCTCTCCGAATACATCTAGCATTCGATCCGGGATCAATCGCGACTTGGCAAGATGCCAATGTTTTCGTAAGCTACGTTGCTTATTTACCCTTTATCCTTGGGTTAGGGTTTATACCCTGTTGACCCAAATTATCAATACCTTAGGTTTCCTTATATTAAAGTCAATAAATCATGGGCAACCTCGTCGCCCTAACTTGGATGGGGTCAACTTCCCTCTTGGAAAATTCCTAACTCCCATAACTTGGCAAATCAACCCCAAGGAAGGGTGATGTAACGGGATGACTACTCATCCCTCTAGAAAATCAGACTTGTACTTAGAACTCGCCAAACTTGTTCTAAGGAGTGGCAATACCATTTTGTGATTTAGATACAAAACCATGCGATGTTGCAACTTGTTGCATGAGATAGGTGTCAGCACCTAACTTGTGGGATTATTTTCCTCATCACACAGTATTCCTTGGTCAAGAATACCTTTGGTCAAGATGTAGGGTTTGGGGTCCTATTGACCCAATTCAAAACCTTGACCCAGCTAGGCTGATAGTCATTTTGGCCCTAGGGTTCCTAAATTCCTTGCGGAGTTCTAGTACTGGGTCAGCTGATCCTGAGGGTAGGAACCCTAGATGATTCTTGTACAGTGATTAGATAAACCTAACATTTTGTGGATGTGGGTAGGATCCTCAAGTTTAGAAGTATTAACTCGGCAACCCAAGTGCGATACTAGGCAGAATTTTATCATAGCTTAACCCTACCTAGCACATTGAGGTGATCATCATATACTAACTAATCATACCTTTATGATTCTCATGTAAGCTTATTCAATTATACATGAATTACATAGTTGATCTAACCAACCCACGATTTAAGATGATCTTTCCTTTTAAAGATGCAAATACTTTCTTCTAAAATTTTCAAGTACTTTCCCCTAAAAGATGTAAGTAACTGCAAGATAGGTAAGATGCATTATTCCATGCGATTTCGAGATCATAGACCTTTTTGCCTTTATGCAACTTAAAGGATCTACAGAGATATTTTTTTTCCTTACCCTATACTATAATGATTGACATTCAGAGCTAACTTTTATAAACCCTACATTGATGCAACGAAATCAAAGCTTTAATATTTTTAATGAAGATACATTCAAACTTTGATAAAGAACTCCATGCATGAGCAAATTCCATGAGACCATCATTGACTTAATTCATCCTTTACCACTTAACCCGACCTAAAATGTAACTATCATCACATGCATTTTGCAAAGTTCATAATTCCTTTCCATGCATTGCGACTATCTAGACATCATTTAATGACCATCTACGATTATTTTCTATATGAGTCACAACCAGGAATTTATTTCATAAGTGTCTTGCGTGTCATAAACCTTGTCCTTTGCATGAAGCAACAAGGACGCCTTTGGAAAAATCCACCTTTTAACCTATGCAACATGCGCTCAAGGATGCAACTACCCTTGACCATGCAAGTACTTGTCATGCAATTTAACTTGGTAAATCGAGTGAGTATATAAATTTTCCAATGTATCTAAACTTGCCTATGAGAATTAAACATGCTTAACGCATCCTTTCATGCGGGAATATTATCGGAAAACTTGGGTATTCAAAGTCGGGGCGTTGTCGACTCGCGTACTTGGGTTGGAAGCTCCCGCGTGTGCTCCTCTCGACTTTTGCTTAGGAGCCATCGATGGCATAGATCTTGACTCAGCAAACTCTCCTTGCCTTTATCCGATTTGGAAAACTCCCTACTGCTCGCGAATTTACTTCCCTTCATAGGAATCGGGCCTTGCAAACTTGGTTTTAAAAACCCGAAAAGCACGGGTGAACTAGGCCTATGGAAGCTTTAGTTAGAAGCTTCCAATAGAAGCCTCTAACTTCTGTAACAGGGATGACGTGGAGAGAGAGTGATGATTGAGGATGATGAAGGAGATGAAGATGATGATGACGATGATGATGATGATGATGATGATGATGATGATGATGATGATGATGGTGATGGTGATGGCGACGACGGGGCGCAGCAGCCTGGCGGCAGTGGACTAGCGATGGCCGCAGCTAGCGACTCCGCACAATGGCAGAGCAGGCAGCACCACACAATCCTCTCTCCTCCCCTCTAGATTGGGGGGGTTCTTATAGGCTTCAAGGGGAAGGGGGGGGGAGGGGGGTAACCCACAGAAGTGGAGGGCTGCATGCCTCCCTCCCTGTAATATTCCCACCCGTGAATATTGACTTCCCGCACACTGCGTAAACCTCGTGCAAAGGTTATCTTTCATATTGAAATTGCCGGCAGTGTAATCTATGACCTGCACGTGAGAAATCGGGACCTCCGCATTGGCAAAGCAAATCCGAGAGTTCAAACCCGAAAATCACACGTAAACACCCTCTTGGGAGAGGCAAATTGAATATTATCAAGGGAAATTTTTTTATTTTTATCCCTTTTCCCCAGCCGATGCACGGCTGGAGGAGAGGGAGTGTGGGGGGATGGGACTTGGTGGAGTCGTGGGCTGCATGGGGAGGGGGGAACCCATGCAAGGGGCCACGTGGTGGAGCTCTTCTCTCCCCCCCCATGCCTATATATACACCCTCTAAGGTGTTGAAGAGGGAGGGGAGAGGGACGAATGCTGCTACCATCACCGTTGCCGAGGAAGGAAGAGAGGCCTGACGTGCTGGGAGAAGGCCAGAGGCTGCGTGGAGAAAGGAAGGAAAGGGACGTGTTCCATGGAGGGAGAGGGAAGCTGAGGACGCCGTGTGTGGGGGTAGAGAGTCTGGAGAGGCTTCCGTCTAGCAAGAAGTTGCCGCCACGCTGCAGAAGGGGCCACCGCCAGTCGTGAAGGGCTACCAGATTAATCGCCAACTTCTGATGTAGCGCTGACAGCCGCCGCCATCTCCCTGACAAGTCCATTTCTCTTTTCCCCTCCATTCGACATTATCTCCCATTTCGTTTAATCCTTAATCATTCCCCTTAACCACGTGCTTTCTGGGGAAGCAGAAGCTTCCTAAGCTTTGGAAGCTTCTTAAAAGAAACAAGGTCTAAGACCTTGTGCACGCGGGGTATATCCTGGGCGTTAAAAGCCCTCCCTTAAAGCCCATTTCCATAGCTTCTAAGGGATAAGGCTTTGGCCTTGTTCCTGCGGTCTTCTCGGGTTTAAGTCCAAGCTCATTAAGCTCTATTTCCGTAGCCCCCTCGAAAAACTCTAATTCTCATCCGATTTCCGGTGAGGGAATCTCCTGCGTACAAGGGAGAAGGCACATCTCAAGGCTGTTCGGAGAAAGCGTAGAAGCGAGGGTAATCCGCAAAGTTTGTGATCACGCCTACGATGGCTCCCAAGAAGTCGTAAGGCGCGCCTGCGGGAGGTTCTTCTCCTAGCATTCACGTGGACATCTCCCCCAGCCCACAGACCAGGTTTTTTTTTACTATTGTGATTTCATACTAAAGTAATGCATTAAGCATGACAACTCCACGGATTAGGAAGCACCCGTGCATTTTCAAATTCACCTAGCTTAGTTAAATGCAATTGGGAAAAATTGGTATTTTCAATATAAACGCTATTTGTCCATCCATCTTACGACCTTAATAGTAAATTGTCTTGTCGTGCATTTTCAAAGGAAAGCCACATATTGCCTAGGGTTAAAGAGGAAATTGTTAAGTGCATTGGTCATGAAGGAAAGGAGTATTTTTGCAATAACTCCCTTCGTTAGGATTCGCATGAGGAAATTGTTAATTTCTGTTGCACGGCATGAAAAAGAACCCCGATCTTATATAAGTTGCATGGGAAAAGATGTTGCAAATAGATTAAATCGACACTTGCCTTAGTATTGCATGAACTTCATTCACGATGTTGTTGTATCTAAGGGTCGCATTTATACTTTCGCAAATTTCATTTCATCAAGTTGCATTTAGGAATGATTACATGGCTTATAAAAGCATGAAATTCAAATACTTAGACAAAAGGTTGTAGGCGTTATTCCTTGATGAAAATCCTAGTAGGCCCTATGTAAGTTATTCTTCAAATTATCATGCCTTTTGACTTTAGCAAAAAGGGATAGGGCTATTGCGGATCTTATGGTGCGTGGAAGTAATGAATTACATGTTTACATGTATTGTAACATTTTGCAACTATTTTTCTACTTTAGATCAAGTTTATCATCTCTAGGAAAGAATTGTCCTTGTCATAAGACAAGTAGGTCAATTTACCCAAGTCATTTGTGGTATCATGACTGTTAGGGTTTCGTATAGGCATAATTAGCCGATTCAATAAAAACCTCAAGTACTAGCTAGGGCTTGGCACGTTAGAAATGCAGCCAGGTATCGTACTTGGATGCCAAGTCGAAGTCCTGAAACCCAAAGGTCCTACCCACCTTCCCGGAATGTTGAGTCAATGGGACGCGCACGCAAATAATGATCTAGGGTTTCTACCCTAAGGATCATTCGACCTAATGCTAGAACTTGGATTGAGTTGGAATCCCTAGGACCGAACGTTGTCGGCCTAGTGCAATTAGGATTGGGTTGAGTAAGAAGACACCCTAAACCCTACTTCTAGTCTAATCATAATTCCTTCACCAGAAAACACCGTTCAATGGGTGAAATGATCCCTTGGAATAGAGGTGACACTTGTGCAACAAGTTGCAACATCGCATAGCCTTGAGGTTTGATCACAAGAAAGTTTTGCCATTCCTTGGAATGAGGTTGACAGGTTCTTGCGCAAGTTTAACTTGCAAGAGGATGAGTAGTCATCCTGTTACATCACCCTTATTGGGAAAATTTGCCAAGTTAAGGGAAGTTAGGTATTTGCTTGGAAGCAAATGATCAATCAATAAATTAAAGTGACATGGTCGCCAGGGTTTACTGTTAATAAAACCTAAGGTATTGGTTAAGTTGGGTTAACAGGGTATGACCCTAACTCAAGGACAAAAAGGGTGAACGAACAAACCCTTGAGGTTCTTGCCAAGTCGCAATTGATCCCAGATCGAATGCTGGATGCATTCGGAGAGAAGGATTCACTCCTTAATAGTTGGCCAAATAAACGACCATTGAAAATTGATTGTGCTTGTAATAGTTTAGAAAGCACTGTTTGCATTGTTTGCTCAAGGAACTAAAGGATGAAAAGATATCTAAATGCTTCAGGTTGAAGGCCTGAAGGGAGAGGCAGCTTCAGTTACCCCCGACTGCCTGCCTGACCCTAACCAAGGGGGTTGTTGATCGCGCCGGGAACGTGGACCGAACCCGCCGCGAGAGGTCTTTCCGTTGAGCTCTACTTGGAGCAGGCGGACGCTTGGGTGCCAGGGGGGGCTCTGGCCGTAAATCCCTCGCCTTCCGGGTCCTGCACAAGAGGCTAACGTGACTCGGATTGGATCTCGAGGCCCGCATACTAGTCTACGGGCAGAAGCTTGGAATAGTGATCCCTAGCGGATTACTGGATAAGCCTTCGGGCGGATTATGGACAAGCCTACGGGCAGAACTCCTTGTATTTCAAAGATAAAATGATGAAATGATAATAAATTAGTTGTTTGATATTGTTTTTCTATGTCACGTGATAAGATTACGTGAAGGAACCAGTGCTTAACAGGGTTAATTAAAGAAGTTGTTTGTTATATGTCAAATTAATGTGTTAGATAATTACATAACTAAAACAAACCGAGGAAAGTGTGGAGGATGGACCATGGGTCCGTCCTACGGCTGGGTGGTCCCGGTTAGCCGGGAACTTTTCTCAAAAATCTCGAAGAACAGCGGGATGATCATCATCATCAAAACGAATAACGAGAACGATGACCTAGAGTTACATCTTCCCCAAATTTACGTTGTTTTAGGGGAACGGAATGGGACTATGCCTTATGGCAGAGAGGTTGAGCCTTGCATCCCTCTCGTTTCCCATTCTCCTTGAATCAAGTGCAGCGTGAATCCGCTTCGGACCTGGCGTTTCTGCGTAAAGTAGTTCGCTCGGGTCTGACGCTACTTGCTGCTAGTTAATGACCAAACAGGAAAACCCAAATTCAGGTCGATCCTAAGTGGGAACGGCCAGGATACTTCCCCTACGTGGCAGACACGGGAAGACCTAGATTGCAAAACCCGTAACATTCCATGGGAGTGCCGGGCGGAGTTTTCTAGACATCCTTTCCGATGGACTGCTAAGACGTGTCCTGGATGATTCTAGTGGACACGTTACAATTGGTATCAGAGCCGACCAACAACGGAATTGTTTTTGTGAGATCTCAATAAAATGAAGTAATGAAATTGTTGCTGTCCAAACATTTCCTCATCTTCAATACTGTCTTGCAGAACTATGAAGCGTGGAACAAGTTTTTGGTGTTCCGGATCATGTTTATGACTGCAATGCATTCTCCGCATTATAGGCAGAGAGTTGAAATGATGAACATCCTAGAGCAGATTTATAATACATCACCTTTATATATAGAACGAAGATGGACAGGGTCTTCAGGAATCTACTACATAGCTGCCCACTGGTTCGCTTATCTACAAACCAACCTAAAGAGGATCAAGTGGTTGGAAGACTTGAAAGTCGTGAAGCTGTTCATTTTTGTGGAAGCTCACGTAAATTCGAGTTTGCATATTCAAGGTCGGAGGGTTGAATTGAACTCATATGTATATGAGGAAGTAACCCGTGTAATCCCAGCCGACAGGATTAAGGTGTTGGGCCGCCATGAGAAGTATGGATTCCAGCGGAAAGGATATCCTGAACTTCCAATGAATTATCGATTCCTAAAGATCCATGACCCAAAACCCTACTATTACACAGTTCCTGTAGACAAATGCAATACAACGTTGTTCCCCCCAAACTAAATGTAATGATTGGATTATCATCACACGAGATGTTGTATAAGGCTACGCCCATGTAAATATAAATAAGGACTTCTTTTATCAATATCCGACTGTGCATCAGGGTTGTTACAAAAAGTTAAGTAGCTTCATGATTTACGAGATAGCTAAACTAAAGATAAGCTAATGTCAATTATCATACAATAACGTTAAGAAAACTTTTACCCAGGCACAACCCCAGGTACAGGTTCCAAATTCGCCCCCTACATCAAGTACTCTTGTGATCCAGGAGAAGAAGTTCCTCCTCAAACAGATAAAGCCACCCGAGTTTGATGGGAGAGGCAGATTCGTCCAGTCTGATGCTAAAATCTGGATTGAATCTATGGAGGACTACTTTGAAGCAGCTGGTACTGCGCCTACCAATCAGGCCATGCTCGCCAAATTAAAACTCACCGGCGAAGCTAGACTATGGTGGAAACAATGGTGCAGGGATCAAGGGACTTCAGAGGGGTCCGTCACCTGGGAGAAGTTAAAGAAAGCCGTGCAGGGGATATATTTGCCACCTGCATATCGTACACAAAAAATGAATGAATTCTACGAGCTAAAACAGCTAGGACTCACCCTTGACGCATACTACTCTAAATTTGTCTTGCTCTTAAAGTATGCACCACAGATGGACATGACGCAGCAGGTGTCCAAATTTTGCGCGGGCTTAAATCCACCTGTAAATACCCGTCTCGAATCTATGCGACCGTCAGATCTTCAGGATGCACTCATTCGAGCGGCACCTATAATTCAGGAAGTGCAAGCTAGACCAAGGGGTAACAAAAATTGGTCTTATAGCGACCCGAACAGAGGAGCATTCAGACCCCAAGTTAAGAGAGTTCAAGGCCACAATCAGGGACAAAGGAAGAAAGCAAGGACAAATAACGTCAACAACTTTGTTCCTACTCACAGTAATGGCCGAAACCTCCGATGTTTCCACTGCAACGAACTCAGTCACTTCAAAAGGCAATGTCCCAAGCTCAGCGAGGGACATCGTCAAGGTGCAGGCCGTGGTCAAGGAGCCGCCACCCGTGGAAGAGGAAGAACTGCTTGCATTACCAATAGGCAAAGATGTGAAGCAGAAGAAAAGGAAGATCCGACTATGGAAGCGGAATTCGAAAGAGCGACAGTCCATGCCGCTTTACATAAGAAGGGGCCGAATCGCTAGTTCTCGGTGATTCAAACACCGTCGGACTATCAAGGTAAAGGCTTCAAAACCTTGATTGATTGTGGCAGTACACATTCCTTTATCTCACCAGCGTGTGCTAAAAGATTAGGAATATCCACAGTAGAAGCACCTACCCTACTTGTGGAATTGGCAAACGGTCGTGAGGTAACTTGTACCAGGCAAACTGCTATGGAAGAGTTCTTTCTGGGAGGAAAGAAAACCTCAGTCAAATTCAGAATCATGAATTTAGGTATCCATGAGTGTCTACTCGGGATGGATTGGCTTAAGCCTAATGATGCCCACATCCACTGTGGAAAGGGTCAAGTTTCCTTTCGAAACTCTGAAAGAAAGTTTGTTACAACTCAAGGTGAGGCAGGAGTGCCAAGAATCCAGTTAGCCAAAGTATCGCGGATCATAAAAGGGGTTAGAAAAGGATTACCTGTTTACCTGATCAAACTCAACAAATTAGATCAAAGGCAAGAGTCTCATGAGGGACCCTCTTGGCTAAAGGAATACGCTGACGTATTCCCTGAGGAATTAACTGAACTTCCACCTCCAAGAGAAGTTGATCATGAAATAAGGCTAATGCCTGGAGCTGCACCAATTGCAAAGAGACCTTATAGAATGTCCATACCAGAAGCTATTGAGTTGAATGAACAACTCAAGCAACTGTTAGATCAGGGTTACATCCGGCCTAGCAACTCACCATGGGGAGCTCCAGTACTATTCCAGAAAAAGAAAGATGGGACACTTCGACTATGTATTGATTACCGTGGGTTGAATCAATCAACAGTCAAGAACAAGTATCCTATTCCTAGAATAGATGAGCTTCTTGATCGCCTTCAAGGTGCAAAGATCTTCTCCAAAATTGATCTCAGGTCAGGTTACTATCAAATCAAGATCAAGGATGAAGATATTCCAAAAACGGCCTTCAATACAAGATATGGGCACTTTGAATTCTTGGTTATGTCATTCGGGCTTACAAATGCACCTGCCACCTTCAATAGATTAATGCAGGATATTTTTAGACCATATCTTGATGATTTCGTGCTTGTCTTCTTCGATGACACTTTATTTTATTCTAAACAGGAAGAAGATCATGAACCTCAACTTCGGATTGTCCTTGAGACAATGAGGTCTCATAAGCTGTATGCAAAAATGAAGAAGTGTGCATTCTTCAAGCGTCAGATTGAATATCTAGGATTCATAGTATCATCAGAAGGAATATCAGTAGACCCAGCCAAAGTCAGAAATGTGCTTGAATGGCCAATGCCAGTATCCGTCAAAGAAATACGTAGTTTTCTTGGCTTGACAGGATGGTATAGGGTCTTTATCAAAAACTATGCTTTGATTGCAGCACCTCTTACCGACTTACTAAAGAAACAGACTTCTATTACATGGTCAACTCCCGAACAAAATAGCTTCGACCAATTGAAGCAATGTTTGGTATTAGCACCTATTCTAAAACTTCCTGACCTCAATAAGGAGTTCGAGGTAGTAACTGATGCCAGCATTCTTGCTTTGGGGTGTGTATTTATGCAGGAAGGTCATCCAGTAGCATATTCTTCAAGGAAATTGAAGAGTCATGAAAAGAATTATGCCACGCATGATCTGGAATTATTAGCTGTCATCCATGCTCTAAAGCTTTGGAGACACTACCTGTTGGGTGACAAGTTTACTCTAGTAACCGATCATAAGAGTCTCAAATGGATTTTTACCCAGAACGAGCTCAACATGAGGCAACGTCGATGGATTGAAGTATTGGAGGAGTATGATTTTGAAATCAAGTATCGACCAGGGAAAGAGAATGTAGTTGCCGATGCACTCAGTCGCAAGGCATTCCTAAATTCCCTAATCTTGCAGAATCCATCAACGGCCAGATCTCTGGCTACAAAGGTATCTATGCCAAGCAACCCTATACTCGAACTAGCTAGAGAGGAAGCATGCCATGATTTGGCCTACCAAACCATGATAAAAGAAATATCTACCAAGGAGCAGAATCTGAAGTCACAAGCTAAGTATCAGGAATTTTCCATTGATAATGGACTTGTCTACTACAGAACAAGGCTGTGTATACCAACAAGCCAGTCACTTAAGCAGAAGATATTATGGGAAGCTCATGATTCCCCTTTCGCAGGACATCCTGGCTATGCAAAAACTCTTAATGCAGTTAGGAAGAGCTACCATTGGGAGAGGCTCAAAGGTGACGTTCTCAAATATGTCACTGAATGTTTGTCTTGCCAACGTATCAAGGCTGAACATGTCATGATGAAGGCTGAACATGTCATGATGCCAGGAAAATTGCAACCACTTGACATTCCCCAAATGAAATGGGAATTCGTCAGTATGGATTTTGTGGTGGGCTTACCCCAAGTCCAAGGAGGATACAATTCCATTATGGTTGTAGTTGACATGCTTACTAAGGTTGCACACCTAATTCCAGTAAAGACAAACTATAAAGCCTCCGACATTGCAAGATTGTTTATCAAGGAGATATTCAAGCTACATGGGTTACCTAGAAGGATCATTAGCGATCGAGATTCTCTCTTCACTTCACACTTCTGGAGAGCTATCTTTGAAGCTATTGGAACTCAACTCTGTTTTAGCACTGCCTACCATCCCCAAACGGATGGACAAACAGAGCGAGTAAATCAAATCATTGAGGATATGCTTAGGGCATACTGCTGTCGAGAGCCGAAGAGGTGGATTCAGTACTTGCCGTTAGTAGAATTTGCTTACAATGCTTCTTACCAGCAGAGCATTCAAATGACTCCTTTCCAGGCATTGTATGGTCATGATTGTCGAAGTCCCCTAAACTTTTCTGATCCAACCCTAAGAGTTGAAGCTTCAAGACAAATGTTGGAAGACATGGATGACCAAATAAGGTCAATAAGACAAGACATACAAGCAGCCAAAGATAGACAAAAGGCATATGCAGATTTGAAACGCCAAGAGAGGGTCTTCGGAGAAGGAGACATGGTCTTCATTCGTGTACGCCCTAAAAGGAGTTCTCTATCTCTAGGAGAATGCAAGAAGCTAAGTCCAAGGTATTGTGGGCTGTATAAAATCCTCAAATGCCTGGGACCCAATGCTTATAAATTGCAACTTCCGGATAACCTAAAAGTTCACAATGTATTCCATATTAGTCTCTTAAAAAAATATGTACCCAACCCTAATCATGTACTTGATGACCAACAAATTGTAATGCCTAGTCAAGGAGTCCTTGAACTAAGACCGGAAAAGATTTTAGATGTTAGGGAGAGACAGTTAAGATCTAGAACCTTGAAAGAATGCCTCGTCCAGTGGAAAGATTATCCGGAAGAGGATGCTACCTGGATGGATGAAAGCTCTCTCAATCTTCAATATCCCCAGTTTATCTCGAGATGAGGACATCTCGATTCTTCGAAGGGGGAGAGAATGTAATATTCCCACCCGTGAATATTGACTTCCTGCACACTGCGTAAACCTCGTGCAAAGGTTATCTTTCATATTGAAATTGCCGGCAGTGTAATCTGTGACCTGCACGCGAGAAATCGGGACCTCCGCATTGGCAAAGCAAATCCGAGAGTTCAAACCCAAAAATCACACGTAAACACCCTCTTGGGAGGGGCAAATTGAATATTATCAAGGCAAATTTTTTTATTTTTATCCCTTTTCCCCAGCCGATGCATGGCTGGAGGAGAGGGAGTGTGGGGGGATGGGACTTGGTGGAGTCGTGGGCTGCATGGGGAGGGGGGAACCCATGCAAGGGGCCACGTGGTGGAGCTCTTCTCTCCCCCCCATGCCTATATATACACCCTCTAAGGTGTTGAAGAGGGAGGGGAGAGGGACGAATGCTGCTACCATCGCCGTTGCCGAGGAAGGAAGAGAGGCCTGACGTGCTGGGAGAAGGCCAGAGGCTGCGTGGAGAAAGGAAGGAAAGGGACGTGTTGCATGGAGGGAGAGGGAAGCTGAGGACGCCGTGTGTGGGGGTAGAGAGTCTGGAGAGGCTTCCGTCTAGCAAGAAGTTGCCGCCACGCTGCAGAAGGGGCCGCCGCCAGTCGTGAAGGGCTACCAGATTAATCGCCAACTGCTGATGTAGCACTGACAGCTGCCGCCATCTCCCTGACAAGTCCATTTCTCTTTTCCCCTCCATTCGACATTATCTCCCATTTCGTTTAATCCTTAATCATTCCCCTTAACCACGTGCTTTCTGGGGAAGCAGAAGCTTCCTAAGCTTTGCAAGCTTCTTAAAAGAAACAAGGTCTAAGACCTTGTGCACGCGGGGTATATCCTGGGTGTTAAAAGCCCTCCCTTAAAGCCCATTTCCACAGCTTCTAAGGGATAAGGCTCTGGCCTTGTTCCTGCGGTCTTCTCGGGTTTAAGTCCGAGCTCATTAAGCTCTATTTCCGTAGCCCCCTCGAAAAACTCTAATTCTCATCCGATCTCCGGTGAGGGAATCTCCTGCGTACAAGGGAGAAGGCACATCTCAAGGTTGTTCGGAGAAAGCGTAGAAGCGAGGGTAATCCGCAAAGTTTGTGATCACGCCTACAATGGCTCCCAAGAAGTCGCAAGGCGCGCCTGCGGGAGGTTCTTCTCCTAGCATTCACGTGGACATCTCCCCGAGCCCATAGACCCAGGTTTTTTTTTACTATTGTGATTTCATACTAAAGTAATGCATTAAGCATGACAACTCCACGGATTAGGAAGCACCCGTGCATGTTCAAATTCACCTAGCTTAGTTAAATGCAATTGGAAAAAATTGGTATTTTCAATATAAACGCTATTTGTCCATCCATCTTACAACCTTAATAGTAAATTGTCTTGTCGTGCATTTTCAAAGGAAAGCCACATATTGCCTAGGGTTAAAGAGGAAATTGTTAAGTGCATTGGTCATGAAGGAAAGGAGTATTTTTGCAATAACTCCCTTCGTTAGGATTCACATGAGGAAATTGTTAATTTCTGTTGCACGGCATGAAAAAGAACCCCGATCTTATATAAGTTGCATGGGAAAAGATGCTTGCAAATAGATTAAATCGACACTTGCCTTACTATTGCATGAACTTCATTCACGATGTTGTTGTATCTAAGGGTCGCATTTATACTTTCGCAAATTTCATTTCATCAAGTTGCATTTAGGAATGATTGCATGGCTTATAAAAGCATGAAATTCAAATACTTAGACAAAAGGTTGTAGGCGTTATTCCTTGATGAAAATCCTAGTAGGCCCTATGTAAGTTATTCTTCAAATTATCATGCCTTTTGACTTTAGCAAAAAGGGATAGGGCTATTGCGGATCTTATGGTGCGTGGAAGTAATGAATTACATGTTTACATGTATTGTAACATTTTGCAACTATTTTTCTACTTTAGATCAAGTTTATCATCTCTAGGAAAGAATTGTCCTTGTCATAAGACAAGTAGGTCAATTTACCCAAGTCATTTGTGGTATCATGACTGTTAGGGTTTCGTATAGGCATAATTAGCCGATTCAATAAAAACCTCAAGTACTAGCTAGGGCTTGGCACGTTAGAAATGCAGCCAAGTATCGTACTTGGACGCCAAGTCGAAGTCCTCAAACCCAAAGGTCCTACCCACCTTCCCGGAATGTTGAGTCAATGGGACGCGCACGCAAATAATGATCTAGGGTTTCTACCCTAAGGATCATTCGACCTAATGCTAGAACTTGGATTAAGTTGGAATCCCTAGGACCGAACGTTGTCGGCCTAGTGCAATTAGGATTGGGTTGAGTAAGAAGACACCCTAAACCCTACTTCTAGTCTAATCATAATTCCTTCACCAGAAAACACTGTTCAATGGGTGAAATGATCCCTTGGAATAGAGGTGACACTTGTGCAACAAGTTGCAACATCGCATAGCCTTGTGGTTTGATCACAAGAAAGTTTTGCCATTCCTTGGAATGAGGTTGGCCGGTTCTTGCGCAAGTTTAACTTGCAAGAGGATGAGTAGTCATCCTGTTACATCACCCTTATTGGGAAAATTTGCCAAGTTAAGGGAAGTTAGGTATTTGCTTGGAAGCAAATGATCAATCAATAAATTAAAGCGACATGGTCGCCAGGGTTTATTGTTAATAAAACCTTAGGTATTGGTTAAGTTGGGTTAATAGGGTATGACCCTAACTCAAGGACAAAAAGGGTGAACGAACAAACCCTTGAGGTTCTTGCCAAGTCGCAATTGATCCCAGATCGAATGCTGGATGCATTCGGAGAGAAGGATTCACTCCTTAACAGTTGGCCAAATAAACGACCATTGAAAATTGATTGTGCTTGTAATAGTTTAGAAAGCACTGTTTGCATTGTTTGCTCAAGGAACTAAAGGATGAAAAGATATCTAAATGCTTCAGGTTGAAGGCCTGAAGGGAGAGGCAGCTTCAGTTACCCCCAACTGCCTGCCTGACCCTAACCAAGGGGGTTGTTGACCGCGCCGGGAGCGTGGACCGAACCCGCCGCGAGAGGTCTTTCCGTTGAGCTCTACTTGGAGCAGGAGGACGCTTGGGTGCCAGGGGGGGCTCTGGCCGTAAATCCCTCGCCTTCCGGGTCTTGCACAAGAGGCTAACGTGACTCGGGATTGGATCTCGAGGCCCTCATACTAGTCTACGGGCAGAAGCTTGGAATAGTGATCCCTAGCGGATTACTGGATAAGCCTTCGGGCGGATTATGGACAAGCCTACGGGCGGAACTCCTTGTATTTCAAAGATAAAATGATGAAATGATAATAAAGAAGTTGTTTGATATTGTTTTTCTATGTCACGTGATAAGATTACGTGAAGGAACCAGTGCTTAACAGGGTTAATTAAAGAAGCTGTTTGTTATATGTCAAATTAATGTGTTAGATAATTACATAACTAAAACAAACCGAGGAAAGTGCGGAGGATGGACCATGGGTCCGTCCTACGGCTGGGTGGTCCCGGTTAGCCGGGAACTTTTCTCAAAAATCTCGAAGAACAGCGGGATGATCATCATCATCAAAACGAATAACGAGAACGATGACCTAGAGTTACATCTTACCCAAATTTACGTTGTTTTAGGGGAACGAAATGGGACTATGCCTTATGGCAGAGAGGTTGAGCCTTGCATCCCTCTCGTTTCCCATTCTCCTTGAACCAAGTGTAGCGTGAATCTGCTTCGGACCTGGCGTTTCTGCGTAAAGTAGTTCGCTCGGGTCTGACGCTAGTTGCTGCTAGTTAATGACCAAATAGGAAAACCCAAATTCAGGTCGATCCTAAGTGGGAACGGCCAGGATACTTCCGCTACGTGGCAGACACGGGAAGACCTAGATCGCAAAACCCGTAACATTCCATGGGAGTGCCGGGCGGAGTTTTCTAGACATCCTTTCCGATGGACTGCTAAGACGTGTCCTGGATGATTCTAGTGGACACGTTACACTCCCCCATGCCCCTCCATGACATTACTCATACTCCCTCTCCCCACCATGCAACGGCTGAAGGGGAGGGGGTTTAATTTTAAAAAAATCACTTAATTTCATTATCTTTATGTCCCATGAAGAGGTGTTCTCGTGGAGGCCTACGGTGGCTTGCGGTTTTCGAGCCACGGTTGCATATGCACTACGTGGAAATGGTATTGTAAATGCACGATGTTGGAGCACTTAGGCGAGTGTATCTTTATTGCGGGAGATTACTTTGGGTAGCTCTAGCCCAATGATTTCAGTGGTAGCTCTAGCCCAATGATTTCTTGTGTAGTGACTTCGAGGAATAAATCCTAGAATCTCTTCTCTATATTGTTGCATTTGCCTTACTCCACAATGCATATTGCTACGAAAATGCATTTTCAACCACTTTCTTCTCTTTTCCACATGTTCTCCACTAATTAGTAGCATCTTGCATAGATAATCCTATACTTACTTCATGCTCATATTCAGCCCGAATACCCAACAAACTAGTTTTCTCTTCAAATTGCAGCAATGCACTAATGGTATCACCAAGAAACTGACGCTTCATTTTAATTATGTCAATGATCTCATCATGAAATTCTCGCTTGGCAATGCCAAGCACCTCTCCCAAGGTAAATTCCACCTAACTGTTTTAGATCCGTTCTTCAAGAAACTTCTTAAGATCTGTGGCTATGTCAATGTCAGATTGTAGCTTATATCCTGGCTACTTACCCTTCTTTTTGCCCTCTTGTTTGTTATCCTGTTTTTGCTCCTGACTGATCTCTTCCATAACATGCTTGGGAGGTGGCTGATTTGCAGCTTTAGGCTGATCCACACTTCTCCTTATCATTCTTTTAGATGTCCCTGCAATATCTTCATCTCTTTTTATTTTTTCTTTCACAAATACATCCGTGTTTTGTACCTTTGCTAAATATGCATACACTGAATATACATCTACCAGTGATTCCCAACCAGTTATGCCACGAATGTCTTCCCCTACATGAGACATTTCACTATCAGTGACCTTTCTCTTTTTAGCTGCATATAAAGCATGTGTCCATATTTCAGCCTTTGGTCCAACCATCACTTGGCCATGAATTTTATCCAACTATAGACCAAAAGTAGAAGCATGTACCTAAGGTAACGAGACCTGAGGTACGTACAATGGACATGCATGATAAGCTGAGGTAACGAGACCTGTTCCAACACCTATATTCAGTGAATACAAAATTGAACGAGATAAAATATAGATATTACCAATGAGAATGAAAGCCTATTTACCTGAGCACTCTCTGAATCCCAAAATGTCATGCATCGTCCACATGACAATGGCTCGAATACTGGCAGACCGTTGACCATCGTGCTTGCTCATATCTTACACGGTGACCCCCTCCTCCCACAAAATCTTAAGCTCATCGACTAATGGATGAAGATGCATGTCCATATTTTTTACTTTGTAGCGACCGAGGATGAGTAAGCTAAGGAGGAGATGTCCTTTCTTAGTAGAGAGCCATGGAGGGATATTATAGTTTACAAGGACTATAGACCACACACTGTAAGAAGTTGAGTGCAGACCGAATGGATTCACGCCATCCATTGCAAGACCAAGCCAAAGATTCCTTGGCTCTCGGGCAAAGCTTGGGAAGATAGAGTCAATGTGGCTCCATGCGCATAAATCCGATGATATTCGTTGAACTCCATTTGTGGACCTATTCTGTGCATGCCACGTTGTCAAGCTCGCCATGTCGAGTGTATGAAACATGTGGTTTATGCAGGGGATAAGCGGAAAGTGTTTGAGAACTTTTTGAGGGATGGTTTGCCCTTGCAAGTCCTATCGATACCTTTGAGCACCACACTTTGGACATGTCTCCATAGTCTCGTATTCTCCTTGAAACAGTATGTAATCGTTGATACATGCATGGATGCTATTGTAGTCTATGCCAAGCTTTCGTAAAACATGTCGGGTATCATTACAAGACTCAGGCATGGTATTTGCAAGTGATAATATATGATATTTCAATAACTTGAAAAAAATCATAAAACGCCTTGAAAAAGCACAAATGTTTTTAATAATAGTGTCGAAAATAAATCAACGAAGCATACGTACAAGGTACCTAAATAACTTGGTCACACTCGCATCACTCCACCCGTATTTTTCTTGCATACTTAGGAGTGCAAGCAGTGTCTTCAGGCGAGATACTCGGCACCCATCATATAATGGTATTGATGCTTTCTCTCTAAGCAAATCAAAATTCTCGACATCCATGGAAATCAATGCATCGATCATTGCCTCCATCTTAGGCTCCAAGATTGTAGGTAGGTCTGAAAGGCTGCCTATCTCCTCTAGTATTGATGGTATAGATTGGGTAGTTCCTTTCAAGTGGTGGATTGGCTCATGCACTCCATCCATCACATACCCATGAACTCTTCTAATTGGCCACAAAGGGTGCACTCCTCCTTTGGACAAGACGTCACCTCCTTGGATAGAAAATTTTCCAACCACACCCAATCTTCTTGTATATGGTATTCAATTATCTTGCGAGTACAATGCATGATTGATATTAACTTTTCTTACTATTTGCTGAAAATCCGCAATCGCCTGATCGGTGATCTCAGATTGAAACTCGCCGAAGTGTCGTACGTGTTCTATAGACAATTGACGTTTTCATCTAATTGTCAACTTACATTGACAGCAAGGACATGGGACACACTGATTAAGATACGCCTTGCAATCTTGAAAAACAAGACCTTCATCGTTTTCCATTTTGTCTACATTACGACAAACAATTTGTTTTTGTTATCTTTTTTTTTCTTTCTTAAATTATTCTCCTCTCCTTCCATCTCTCTCTCTTTTTCTCTTTCTTTATTATGTTGTATGTATTTCCTCTCTCTCTCTCTCATTCCTTCTTCTTTTTTCTCTTCCTCCCCCTCTCTCATTTTCTTTAACGATCATGGCTACGACTACGATGAAGACCACGACCACGACTATGACTACGACTATGACCATGACCACGATTCTGACTATGACTACCACCACGACCACAACGACGATGACCATGACCACGATGATGACTACGACTATGACTACGACTATGACTACGACTACGACCACGACTACGACCACGACTACGACTACAATTACGACTACGACCATGACTACAACGACCAGGACCATGACTACGACTACGACTACAACCACGACCATGACTATGACTATGCCTACTTATATAGAGATTAAGAGAGACACAAGAGTTAGGGAGAGAGTAAAGTTAAAGAAGAAGAGGAGAAAAGTGAGAGAGGTAGAAATAGAAAGAGAGATAGATAGAGAAAAGAGATAGGGGGAGAGAAAAGGATTTAGGGAGAGTATAGGAAGAGAGAAAGAGGGAAGATTGAGGGAGAGAGAATGGTTAAGAGAAGAGATAGGAGAAAGAGAGAGAGATCCGACTAGAGCATTTGACACCCAGAGCCAACACACCGTGGATAACACAAGCACAAATTGACTATGACTACGACGACCATGACCACGACTACGATCACGACTACGACTACGACTATGACCATGACCACGACCATGACTACGACCACGACCACGACCACAACCACAACTACGACCATGACTATGACTACGACAACCACAATCACAACCACAACTACGACTACAACTACAACTACGACCATGACCATGACCATGACTACAAATTCCCCTTTACCATTTACACCTCACCGACCTTCTCTTCACACTATTGCACACTACAATCTCTATGAGGGCATGAGATTGGGATCTCCAGAGATACCAAAGCATGACTTGTAGCTTGATGGTGGCATATATACTACTACTACTCATGGAAGAAACCTTAAAATAGTTATTATGCTCAAATATATGCTTGTTAGAGCATAAATTTGTTTTTAAGACTATTCTAAGGATGAAAGTGGGTTAATGATAAAAGAGTATCCTTCCTTGCAAGTGATTTTATATTATATTTTCTAATTAAAATTGATAGTTGAAGATGAGTTTCCTAAGAGATCTTGTGGTCATGCTATTTTAGTTTTTGCGAAGCATTAGAATGATGTTGTTTTAGTTTTTTGTATTTGTCTTTTTAAGAAGAGATTGATTTTTAGAATATCCAAAGTTTTTTTTGGATTTATGTTATGAAAAATGAATGTTTCTCTAACTGATAGGCTGATTGCCTTCGTTGTATACTTCTACAAAAGTTATTGTGCCCTCATAGGTGGATATTTGGTTACACACTAAACCTCCCCCAAGGTTAGTGGCTAGATCCCTTCACCAAGGGGATATTTGAGTGTGGTGGAGGCTAGGACAAGCCCCATGTATGAGAGGTCTCTTTGTAGGAAGAACATTATGCTAGGAGGCGCAAGTGTGCTAGGGTTCTCTAGATATATATCTATTAGGTTTTTTGAGGATTGGCCTAACCTCTATGAGCCTAGGATGAGCTTATTGTAAGGTCTTATTTCCTTTTCTCTCTTTCTCTCCCTCTCTCATTTCCTCTCCCCCCCTCACCCTCACCCTCTCTTTCTCTCTTTCCCTATTAGGTTCAATGATTTTTCTCTTTTTCTCTCTCCTATTCCTCTCTCATTTCCTCTCCCTCCCTCACCCTCACCCTCTCTTTCTCTCTTTTCCTATTAGGTCTAATGATTTTTTTCTCTCCTCTCATTCTCTCATTTTTTCTCTCTCGTCTCCCTCTCTCATTTCCTTTTTCTCTCTTCCTCTCCCTCTCTCATTTCTTCTCCCTCCCTCACCCTCTCTCTCTCTTTCTCTCTTCCCCTATTATGTTTAATGTTTTTTCTCTCTTTTTCTCTCTCCTCTCTCTCTCATTTCTTTTTCTCTCTCCCCTCCCTCTCTCATTTCCTCTCCCTCTCTCATTTTCCTATTATGTTTAATCTCTCCCTCTCCCTCTCCCTCTCTCTCTCTCATTTCCTCTCCCTCCCTCTCCCTTCCCCTATTTCTCTCTCCCTCCCTCTCCCTCTCCCTCCCTCTTCCTTTCCCATTTCCTCCCTCTCTCATTTCCTCTCCCTCCCTCTCCCATTTCCTCTCCCTCCCTCTTCATCTCCCTCTTCCTTTATTTCTCTCTCATTTCCTCTCTCTCTCTCTCAATACACACAAATTATACCAAAAACAAGTAAAAGAGAGAGAAAAAACTCTCTCTCCCTCTCTCATTTCCTCTCGCTCCCTCTCGCTCCCTCTCGCTCTTCATCTCTTTCTCTCTCATTTCCTCTCTCTCTCTCTCAATATACACAAATTATACAAATAACAAGTAAGAGAGAGAGAGAAAACACAAAATCAAGGTAAGAATGGACAATGCACTCACCGTAGAGACTCAAAGAAGGGTTTGGCGGCTCCTCTTTGCGATGGTAGCTCCTCTTCGCCCTCTGTACACCTCCTCCTCTTCTTCGTGAACGGCGGCGGTGGCAGCGGTGGCGGTGAGAAGCTTTCTTTCTCTCTTTCTCTCCCTCTCAATAAGATGGTCGCTCTCCCTCTTGCTCTCTGTTTCGTGAATGTGCAAAAAATGACGTGCTCCGGTTTCAGCCCGTGTGTTTTTGCTCTAGGTACTGTCGCTATTAGCGTCACATTTGCAATGCTAATAGCGATGCAAATAGCAACGTCGCTATTTATCATTTCTAACGCCCGTCTCTATAGGCTCATATGCTTGTAGTGTTGAGCCCTTTTTATAAGGTCCTTTTAACTAACCTGACATAATGGTACATCCATGGTTAGAAATTGTGTATTAAGGGCATGAAAATGCTCTAGAAAATCATATCATGTATACAAGGATTTAATGTTTTCCCCTTAAATGATGATTCTTATCCTCAAATATATTTTAGAGATTGCATTTGAGAGAGGAGCTTAAAAGAGTGACTCAAGTGAGTGAAGCACTATTCATGTGCCTTTATCTTTGGAAGTATTTTGACATGACTAATCCTCACAATAAGCACTATTCTAAAAGTTTATTCATCTTTATTCAAGGTTTCATTCAAGTTCTGTTGAAATAAAATGAGTGGTATTCTCTAGATGCAAGACATCTTAGATATAAACTTATTCCCAATTATTCTTATATGGTACATAGGATGAACATATATATTTGAGAAAGACCCAATTAATGGGACATGATTACTTTTCTATGAATAGTCTATAATGTTAAAATATTGAGGATGCATGCTAGGGTGGATCAATGATGAGCATGTAGACAATCATAATGAGACATAAGTAATGACATGGAAGAACAATTGATATTATTCAAGCATAATTCAAGTACAACTAAATGAGAATTATGGAGAGATTGAGTGTGGGGATGAGTTCCTTTTATAGGCTTAGAGTAGGTGGTATTGATAGGTTGAAAGAGATGAAAAGGAACCATGGTATTCACCAACTGTGGTTTTCATAAACCATGCATACATGACCTAGTCTAAGGCTTTATTTGCAATGTGATCTTTTGCTTGCTATTCATTACAAAGGGGCTATAAAGTGGTTTTAATAAACCATGCATACATGACCTAGTCTAAGGCTTTATTTGCAATGTGATCCTTTTCCTTGCTATTCATTACAAAGGGGCTATAAAGTGGGTGTGATTGCACATATCTCAACACCCCTCATCAATCACAACCGAGAAAAACAATGAGTATATAGAGGGTATCATGAGTAGAACATTGCTAAGTATAGACATGAAAAAAAACAACCATATAAAGCTAGAGATTATCACAAGGCCTCACTAAGTGTGTAGAGGTTGTAGTGCAAAGGTTATATGAGAAGTACAAGAGCTTATGGTAAGAACATTAGGAAAGTACACATTTAAAACCTAAAAAAGTCTATCAAAAAACGAGCTACAAAAGAGGGACCGGTGAGTCCTATCCTTTTCTCTTAGGTGTCTTTTTCTTCTTCTTCTCCATCATTGTCTTCATCTTCATTTACTGTTGCAAGACATACTCTTTGAGATCTTTTCCTAGCATGACAAAACTTCTCAATATGCCCATTTCTTTTATAAAAATCACAAGCTATGCCTTTCTTCCCTTTGTCCTTCACATAAAGGAGTGGTTGCTCTCCTCTTGGGGTGCTTGCTTCTCCTTTGCTCTTGATCTTCTTTTCCTCTTCAAGGAGAGAAGCTTTGATATCCACAATCTTTAGCTTTGGCATGTTGATTAATGTGGTAGACACATTATCATACTTAGGTGAAAGACTTTTGAGAAGTACTCCAATGCAAATGTCTTTGTCCATCTTCAAGTTGATTCCTGCAAATTGTCTCAACCAGCTTTCCATATAATTCAAATGAGTTGCAAGTGAGGTACTACTTTTCATATCAAGCCTAAAGAATTCAATTACCAAGCCATATTTGGAGGATTTTGAGTGAGCTCCAAACAAGGTTTCTAACCAATCCCATGTTGCTTGAGAGGTTTCACAATCATCAACATGATGAATATAGTTGCCATCAAGTTTGAGCTTCATAATAGCTTGAGCCTTATCATGATTTTTATCCCACATTACTAAGAGTACAACCTCCCTTGGTTTCTTCTCTTGACCACTTGTGATGGACCACAAGCCTTTCTTCATCAAAATTAGTTTAATCCTAGTTTGCCATGTGTGAAACTCGACACCGTTGAATCGGCATCAAGGTGAATCTTTGCCCATTTTTTTGGCAAGAGAAGTAGCAATTAAATAAGAGTAGACTAGCAAGGGAGTTGAAGTTGAGTGTGTCAAAAGACACAAGAAGCACTAGTGCCAAAAAGCACTACGTGAGTATTAAGTGATACTAGTAAGTTGAGCCTTTGATGTTTGATCTTAAGGTTGAATCCCTTCCTTGCTGATTTGCTATGAGAGCTCTACTAGAAAGTGAGTGCTGGGGTAGATTAGATAGACCATGACTTTCTTTGAGCCAAATTTGAGCAAAAGGAGTGAGAGAAAGAAGTGAAGAATAAGCTTGAAGTTTAATAGCTATGGTTGCCCTCTTTAGGGTTTTGATAAGCAACTAATATTTTGCCCATAGTAGATCAAGGAGTGAGCCATTTGATAGAATACTTGATGAGGAAGAAGCTCAAGTGTCATGCTTCAAAAGCTTTATGATCTTCATCAGCATCATTGTCCGTGCAAGCCAAATGGATAGTACCACTAGAAATGGTACAAAAAATGGTAGTGTGTTGATACAGATGCAATGCTGGAATAATAAGTGCACAATGTCACACTATGAGGTGCTAAGCTAGAGTGCCTGAAGTAGAGAAAGATAATCTCAAAAGGAATCATGAGAAATGGCTTGTTTTGAGAGAGTTTATCCCTCCAATGAAGGTGGGTGGCTATGGAGGTAGGTGAGAGATTCATGGGAAAGTGGATGGAGCCAAAAATTTAAGCTGTAACGACCTAATTTACCTAACTAGTGCCCTAATGACTCATTAGAAAAATTGAAACCTGCTCCAATACCATGTTAAAATATTGAGGATGCATGCTAGGGTGGATCACTAATGAGCAAGTAGACAATCATTATGAGACATAAGTAACGACAAAGAAGAACAACTGATATTATTCAAGCATAATGCAAGCACAATTGAATGAGAAAGATGGATACATTGAGTGTGGGGATGAGTGCCTTTTATAGGCTTACAATAGGTGGTATTGGTAGGTGGAAAAAGGTGGAAAGGGACCATGGTATTCACCAATTTTGGTTTTAATAAACCATGAATGCATGACCTAGTCTAAGGCTTTATTTACAATGTGATCCTTTGCCTTGCTATTCATTACAAAGGGGCTATAAAGTGGGTGTGATTGCACATTTCTCAACATATAATACCTCAAATACAACTTATAAAAATGCACATTATATTCAATATTTTGGTAACTTTAGGGCTCCACTTGAGGACGAGATCTCGGTAGACATGAAATATAATACTATACTAGGGTATTTTCACACTTCCTTTTGAAAACTTTATGTTACATGTAATGTAGTTAAGCATAGTACATAGAGTAGTCACTGAATCTAAGAGCTAATATGACAGAAGTCCTTAGACCCATCACTAAGTTGAGACTCATGATTTTTGATAGTAGATAAATGTCTTAAGGCTAAAAAAATTCACCATCACTAATGCAATTGTGTTAGATATGTTCAATATCCCGCCCTTAAGTTGATACCAATGTTCAATGGTACTCAAGGTACCCATTATGATGAAAATTCATGTGTGATCCTAAATATTGGTTAGATCCTAAATTTGGTTTCAAACTAAATTTATGTAACCAACTTGTAAAAAAGGTGACATATCTCGGTCTAGCATATGAGTTAGATGGAGCCATTACATTGTTAGGAACTTGAGGCACCTTGCATTGAGTTGAAGGGTGTGGAAGTTATTAAGGATCCTTTTTGGGATCCTAGGGGTATCTATGATATCCCTAGTTTGGTCTAAAGAACTAGTGGGCCCTTGATGGAAATTCAATTATTGCAATGCCAATTGATGTGGTAAATAGAATACATTTGGAGAACTATAATAATAGATATGTTAGCATGTCAAGAGAAACATTGAGAAGTGAACCAACATTGAGACCCTATTGTCAATCTTCTCTAGCTCCATATAGAGATTAGTAGATATACCATCATGCACAACATCTCTCTTTCTTTCTATGCATACTATTAATTTTGGCCTTAGATAATTTGAACTCATCCATATTCACCTTAAAATTAAAAATGTAAGAGAGGTTTTAGATTGATTTCATATTTGTATTGTTCATCATCAAAGGATAAAGCTTTTGGAACATAAATCAAGAATCAGATACTACTTTAGATATCTAACCATAAATATCTTGTACATGTCACATAACATGCAAAAGTTAAAACAACAATAGATAGAGTTATTCAAATTGCATAGTGCTAAGCTTGTTAGAGATATTGGTGTCTATGAGATGCAAATAAAGTTACAATCCCAATCAAATTTGAAAATTCATTGCTAATTGTGTTCCTCAAATTACTTATAGTACTAGAGAGGTAAAAATTTTATGTGTTACTAATATCTGAAAGTAGTTATTGCATTCCAAAATTAGTTGACTAAGCACCACAAGAGCCTTTTTTTGTGAATTGTGAAATTGATATCCATATGATTGCCACCAAAAGAGAGTTTTTGTTAATACTTGTTAAGCTATTATAAAAAGAGGCTCTATGGACATCCTCCTAAAAAGCCTTAGGGAGATAAAGCTCCCTTTCTAAGGCTAGATATTTTACCAAGAAGAAAATGGTGCTATTAGATGGAAGATGAAATAGTGTTTTAAGATCATTGATAAGTCTCTTATTGTAATACTAGAAAGGAAAAAAATTTAGATACCAACCAAGACTTAACCTCGATTATAACTCCACCTCATTAGAAGACACCACACACCCACACCAAGAGAATAATGAAACAAATATCAATGATCATATATGAAAAACATAGATACATAGCCTCTTCTATCTCAAAATACTATATAATATCACAATCTTTATAGACATGATTAGTGTGTAAAGGGGTGTGACAATAGTATGACAAAAGTGACCACATAGGTCTGATCTTTGCCTTTCCATACTTTACGAATAACTATATTGTGATACAAATGCTTCTATTGCCAAGATATTAGGTCTCTAATATCTACACTCATCATGGTTCTTCTAATAGACAAAAACCCTCCCAACTTCTTCAATAGATATTAATTAGTCCATGAATAATCATGTTAGTCACAAGACAAAACCTTGAAACTCTCTTCTTTTAAAGCACACTTAACCTAGCTAGTAAATGTTCTAAATGTATCTAGCCAAAAGACATAAAACCATTCTCTTATCACTTGCTATAGCCTCATCATGTGGTACTATGTTTTGGACTTTAGGAAAAATCATCACTTTGCTTCCACTCTTCTTCTACACAATACAAGGTGTTATGGAATATATGACAACCATCACTAAATGTATACATTGGCATGAAAACATTGTAAAACCTTTACTTCATCAATCACTTCTCTAAAAAAATATGTGAGAAGCCCAATTGTGGCAACCTCTATATCTATCATCTTAATGGCCCTATACGACGGGGCAATTACAATGACCAAAGCCCACATCACTCCACAAAGACACTCTTATGCAAAGCTATTGAATGTATTTTCTCTCATCCATGTTGGTTTCTCATTCATCCAAGCTTTGAGTTATTTCAACACCATATACTTTTGGATCTTGTTTTTCACATTATAATCTTACTCAAGAAGTAACCATGTGATAGAAAAATGAGTCTTTCATGGGTATTTTAGATCTAGATCATTATACATGTGAAAGACTAGAAGAACCTTAAACTTCATTGTAATTATGTATGCATCAAACATGAGTTTCTTGGTTTACTCCAATTTAAGTATGTCATCCATAAGAAGGTCATAGTAATGCATGGCACAAGGCATCCACACAATGAAGGAAAATTTGGCCTAAGGTAGTCATTTGATCTTCCAAGTATTGGAAGATGGATAAACTTACTAGCACCAAGCCACATATACATAGCATGTACCTTAATTAAAAAGGTAGAGATATAGGTAAATGCTATGGTTAGAAGTATAGTAAGAGTAGGTCGACAATGGATATAAAAAGTAGATAGAAGCTTGAAATTATGTAAAGAACAAAGTCATGGTTAAAGTTTCAATAATCAAGATTGTAGACTAACCTTTATTATTCATTATCAGATGTGCTTGTAGGTTAATATTTTCGAGATGCTTTTACTTCTTCTTTTTTAAAAAACAAACATATCCACAAACCAAAAAAAGTAACCATTGAGAGGAAAAAATACAAGATTGTCAGTGATGAACTTGTTCTTTTGATCACTCCATCCATTGAAGAAGATGATGAATACATTGGTACTTTTCCCCATCATCATGGATGGGCTCAAGGAACATGTTGATTCTCTTCTTTCTTCTCATCTAACTTTTTGACATACATGCCAATGTAACTCTATGACACCTCCTATGTTTCCACCACTATTATGTCCTTTACTATCATCCTCCATCTATCCATAGTAAACATAGAAGAGAGATTGCACAAAATGATGATGCATGTCATCTCTATTTCCACAATACTTTGCATCTCCCTAATGAATGATACTAGGCTTGAAACACCTCTAGTAGCATGTAGAAGAGTGAATTGTCTCTCGAGCCTCTTAGACCCAATGGTGATGGAAGCAATGGTAGTGGCCCACGCAGAAGAGGAATCAAACATATCTATGAATCCATCCATATTAGCAAAGTAGTAGGAGTTCTTGTGGGTGTATCCATGTCAAGCAAGATGATGTCCTCTTGATCTTGGAAAATGCATATGGAGACCTTGGTGGATGCCTTTGAAATGGGATAGTACTCTTTCTCTTTCTTATCAATCCACTATTTTATAGAGTCTTAGTAGACATGGACCACACTCTTCATCAAACTTTGACAAGGGAAGAAAAGGCATTGTCACACTACTAGCATGCATCTTTCCATAATGCTTGCAAGTCCATGAATCTTACATTAATTGATAGTGATTCCATTTGTGGCTCAAGTATTGTGATAAAGGAAAATAATAGATACAGGCATAGGTGGAGATAGGGCTAGAAGGAAAAGAAGAGAAGATATAGATTGAGATTAGAGAACACATAGGAAAAGGGAGATAAGGTAGAGAGATAAAAGGAAAGGGGAGACTTTATTCTACAAGGATGAGGAGGAGGAAGAAGAAAAGGAAGAAGAAAGAGGAAGAAAAATAGCTTGAATCTTGTTTGACAGAGCTTGAGGTATTGAGAAGAAGATGCTGGAGATTGCTTGAAGTGAGAACTTGAGGAGTAAAGGATGGATCCCAAGAGCTTGAACATGGAAAGACAAGTATTAAGGATGCCTTTGAAAGAGAGAAAACCCCATCCTTACACTCCAAAAACCCAAAAATTGTATAAAACAACCCTTCCAATGTTCAAAAGTGATACAGTTTCCAACATCTTCCTTTTTTTTGTCAAACTACAAGCACAAGGGTCAGACATTTGACAAGTTTAGATCGTATGGATCTTGAATGGATCATATGATTTGAATGGGATGGTTCCATTTGTAGCTCAATTTTTAGTAAATGTAAACCCTTACTATCATATCCATCCAAGATGTGATTTAAGAACCCCTTACTTTCAAACTTTTCATAAACAAAAGGTAAGATTTTTCTATTCAATCTATGTCTACCCCTACTAAATGATACCCTTTTGTGTATGAAAACTTTCATTAAAATGGTTTTTAAAAATTAGCTATATTGAGTTCATGTCATATACTTACACATTTGTGAGTGATATCCCTCTCTCCCCCCCCCCCCCCCCCCCCCCCCCGCCCCACACCCCCCACATGCAAGATTTGATGCATACTACTGCTATGGTTATATGCACTCCTCTACTCAAAATACTTTGCTTGGAGGTGTCGATATCCCTATATTCACAATGCACATAGATATGAAATGAAAGGAGATTTCCTAATCCTAGAGGCTTTTCACACACAACACATTAACACTTGGACTAGCAATGTTTGAATAAGTGGAGTTTTCCTTAACTTTTCCATGACAACTATTTTATTTTGTTACCATATCTTTTGTAGCAATCATTTGTAGGAAAGACATCAAGGTAAGAGATAAGGATGATTGTTAACACATTGTTGACCAACGTCACAAAAAGTAATACAAGCAACATGCCCAACATGTTGTTGCTAATACCTTATCAAATAGTGAGTCCCCTGATGAGCCACCTAATACTTAAAATAAAGGCCCTTAATATATCTACTCAATCATGGTCCCTTGATAATGATGAACTAAATACATTAAAAAATAATGTGTTTTGGAATTAGATACTAACCATGTCAATGCATGTGTCAAGGCCTTTCTAAACACATCCATTTATTGCGTGGTTTCCTTGCTTTAACTTTTATCCAAAAAGATTTGTACTTTCTTTTATGATTCTATTACGTGCTACATTTCTAGGGGGGATTCTAGCCACTACCCATCTAACCTCTGAGTTAATCTTGAAAGCTATACTCATGGAATTGACCTTCAGTCATGTGCCTAGTTCCTTTGAACCATGTTGGCTTCTAATCAGCCTCCTCTGAGCCCTGTACATATACCTTTGAACCAGGTCTTACTTTCAAGTCCTTGAGCTTATTGATAGTCCATGTCATGATCATTCTCAAGTTGCACCTCTGTAACTTATGTATCTACTTTCTAGAATCATTGTATCGCATTAGACAATATGGCTACTTCAAGGTAATACCTTCCCTTTTCCTTTTTCAGATGTTTCATGTCATGGTTTTAAATGGGGAGTTTTTTTAGCTTTATTTATCCTCATGTGTAAGTACGCGTTATTGTGTGTTTAGGTGTGAATATATTTTACACTATGTAGCATTAAATAAGGATCAAATAATTGGGTGGATACCTTAGCCTATTTATTCAAGCCCTATCACTTATACTTTCATCCCACTTATCTCAACAGTCATTAGCAATCTATTGCTTTCCGTTTATATACATGCAAGAGGGCTCTCTCTCTCTCTCTCTCTCTCTCTCTCTCTCTCTCTCTCTCTCTCTCTCTCTCTCTCTCTCTCTCTCTCTCTTTCTCTCTCTCTCCATCACTACAACAAAAACGAGGCATAGACACGCATGTTGGACGCACAAAGTTGAGCGCGTCTATCAGACCGTCAACGCCATCAGACGCACTATTATTTAACCACCTAAAATTAGCAATTCACATAATTAAAAAACCAAAGTTAATAATTATTTAACCACCTAAAATTGATTCTTGAGCATGCACATGTGCACATGATAAAAACCATAGAATTAAGAATACACATTGAATCATTGAATTAAAAAATAGAGTTAATAATTACTTTTTCATTGCTCTCTAATGAATGGCAGTTCCTCCAGTTGACAAGCCTGATATAAGTAATTAGCGGCAAGCGACAGAAACCTTACAATTAGTAGCAAGCATTGCAATATGTATCTTGTAATTTCTCTACGTACTTGAAAATGATAAAAGATACTCCCTTTTTATTATGGAAAATTCAATTTAGCTTTAAAATTGACTATTGATTCTTGAGTATGCATGTGTGCGCATGATAAAAAGCATAGAATTAGGAATACACATTGAATCAATAAGCAAATTAAGTATGTTACAGTGAATGATCCATCTCATCTTCAATGAGATCAGCCCTTGCTAAACTATCTACTTCTAGGTCTATGTTACCAAGAGGTAACAAAACAAATAAGTCTATCCCACTATCAGATGTGTTGCTATATTGCTCAATAACTTCATCAATATCATCGACAATCACATTTTTGTCTTCTTTAGCGTTTCCTTGAACATCCTCGCGAGGTTCATCTTGTACTATATCACGCATATCATCCATTATGATGTCATCATGCACATCATCATTAATTTCTAGATTTTCATATGCTATCTCCATGTCGGTAATATTACCATATATTGATTTTGAACGATTAGATATAGGGATGACATACCACCATCGGTTATTGTTTACCATTGGATGATACACAACCTGTAATTGAAAAAAAAAGCAAAAAACTTGAGTACTTATTATATTGTGTATATGTATCACATGTATACATATAAAAAAATTAGTCTTTGCATATATACATGCTCGCATTGTTGAGGTAGTACTAATGTGTCATTCTTGTTTTGGTAAAATTTTGTAGAGTCAATGATTACAAAACCACTTGGATGATGTTTGATTGTGCAATACTCACCATTTGTTACCACTTCTTTAAACCACTTCACATCCAGTACATATATAAAGAATTGTCTAAAGTTAAGCTCCAGAATATCTTGGATCAAGCCACAATAACCTTCCACGGTACCATTGGCATCCTCGAAGTGAGCAAGGATACCACAATCTTGGGTATTTCTCTTTTCATCTATACGTTGAGTTTGAATATGTTTATCCTCACACCAAAGTGCATTGAATAATGTGCACTAGTAGTAAAAGATAAAAGATCAAACATGTCAATTATTTATATAAAATAAAACTTATAGAAACAAATTAATTGATAGTATGTCTCACCTTTGATAAGCAACCTCGTGCGTATTCCCACTCTTCTTGAGATATGTTAATTTCCTCCTCTTTTTCCATTCTCTCCATTTCCTCTTGTAACCAATCTATATCAATATGATGTGGGAGCGCATTTAGATGATCTGGAAATGAGACATTACGTCCATATCTAGTGCGAAATTCTTGTCTTTCTCTTTTTCTTCTTGCCCTTGCTTCATTATATAGTGTCACCCATTTGCTCATTACATCACTATTAAGCACACAAAAACTATTTAACTTACGAAGTTCTTCTTTTGTTAGTACTTTACTCATTCCTTTTCCTTGAGGTACTATAGAGGTCATCCTCAATTCTTCATCATCTTTCCATAGTCGTGGTTGAGAGAGATCCACTTCAACAAGATATTCAAAGATATAAACAAGGGATAATTGCACTAACCAACCCTCAGCCATGCTTCCCTCAAGCCATGCTTTTTGCCTCACAAAATCTTTCAAGGTTTTCATGAAGCGCTCAAGAAAAAACATCCACCTTACATGAACTGCCCCACAAAGTGCGATCTCATCAATCAAATGTATGAGTAAATGTAATTGAGTAGTCAAAATGGATCGAGGGAAAATTTCCTCCACCAAACAAACCACCTCAACAGATAATACTTGAGCATCTTGCAATGTGTTTGGATCAATTTCCTTCGAGCTCACGTATCTATCAAGATGTATTTGAGAATTTTTTATTTTTGTGTAGAAATTCAAAGATATATAATGAAAAAATACAATGTATACACACCTCACAAGCTCTCCCATCTTGTAAATGATATCACGTACATCTTTGGAGGCACAATGAGATATGCTAGTAGGAAGTATGAACTGAATGTAAACAATATTCATAGATCAAATGATTAGTTGAGGAAAAGTCATCATACCCCAAAGTTTACACATAGTTACTCTACTAAATACTATATTCATGGTTAGAGATACCCTTACTTGAATCATTTTGTGCCAATCGTGGGACTTCAAACGAGATAGCTGCTCCACACGTCTTTTCTTTTTCTTTATGAAGGCTCCCTTGAGATATCTCATACATCCTGTGGGTGTTCGAAAGCTATATATTTGTTCCTTTACTATTTCTCCCTCATTCTTTGACAACATCCAAGGTGCATGGGGTAGCTCAATCTTTCCTCTAGGTCTAATGCGTAGCCAGGCTCGTCTCATGTGACCAATTTTACATAAATCCTCCCTTACATTAATTGAATCACGAGCCCCTATCAAGTGATCCCATAATGTAGATACAACATTTTTTAATATGTGCATGGGGTCCAACAGGTGATTGATCTTGAGTTCAGTCCAGTACGGAAGACGAAAACATATAGAGAACCTAATAAAAAAACAATATATTATGTAAACAATTCATCATGCTAAATACTTTAAAGTCAATCAAGAGAAATGCACTTCTTACCGACTCGTGCCGAGTGGAGGGTGGTTGTTGGCATTAATCCATCTCTCCTTCCAATCTCTAATGGTTAGAGATTGTGGAGTCATTCCATTAGTAGGGAGAACATATTTGGGATGGTCAATAGGAAGAAATCGATTATGATTGTAGTAGATAACCTTCTTTAAACATACCGGCCTAGAGAAAACTAGAGAGGGACCGCAAATAGGACATGCATGATATCCTGACATGGTTAAACCTGAAAAAACAAGTGAATTAATAAAATGCAATTGATTCAAGTCTTGAATTTCAAATATAGAGTTATATACATGTACCTGAACACTCTCCGTATCTTGGAAAGTCGTGCATGGTCCACAACAACATGGCCTTCAATGTGAAATCTCTAGAGGATGCAGATGCACTTGTATCTTGCACCTCAATACCTTCCCATAACATTTCTAACTCTTCAATCAAAGGTTCTATGTAAATGTCCATGTTTTTTACCTTGTGCTTTCCAAGAATCAGAAGGGACATCACATGTCCCATTTTAATTGCCATGGATGGAGGAATATTATAGTTCACCAATACCATTGGCCATACACTGTATGATGTGCTTTTGATGCCAAATGGACTGATTCCATCCATACCTAAACCAAATCTCAAATTTCTTGGCTCTTCTTTGAAAACGGGCAACAAATTATCTATATGTTGCCATGCGGGTGTGTCTGCAAGGATCCTCCATTTTCCATCACTTGAACGATGACTAGCATGTCATGACATGAGCTTTCCAATAGACTTACACTTGAACATAAGTTTTATACGTGGAACAATAAAAAAAGCATCCTCTTGCTCCAAGTAGCAACCACGGAGGGAGCATATGAGGATGTGGCACCTCATCCTGCTCAACCACAAAAAGGGAGTTTCATGTGCGTTGATATATAATTCCCGTAACATAGACATGCAATCTTAGTGGTAAAAAAAACAATGAATATTGGTAATTTTTCTCGGTCCCATTCTCCATACAAGCTGAGGTGTGACATTGCAATTCGACATGCTCAAAAAATACACCCTCAACAAGGATCACACATGCATTTAATTTTTCATCGTAGCCATGCAAGCAAGCAAGCATCAAGGGAGGGTAACTTACCAAGGAGAGGAAGAAGGAGAAGGAAGAAGCGCCACCACCCGCCACACCAAACACCCAAGGTGAGTCTCTCTCTCTCTCTCTCTCTCTCTCTCTCTCTCTCTCTCTCTCTCTCTCTGTTTCTCTCTTCCTCTCTCTGCTCTGTCTGTTTATTTAGGATTTGTGATTCCATTATGTATTGCATTTTGTAAATCATCAATGGTGGTCGTTGGCTTAAAATCGGCCGACCAAGTGTGTCTGATAGCGCGTCTACATCTCAGTGTAGACGCAGTCATAGACACGAAAAATGTTTCCTCTCAGAGCGTCTGAGGGCATGTCTTAGAGCGTGTGTGCTCTGCAGTGTATACGCGATGATACATACGCTGCACAAAAGGTTGACCTGCAGTCTACACGTGATTATACACGCGCATTGACCTGGGATGCGCGTCTGACAACGCGTCTACGCTGCATCTTAGATTAGCAGATAGACGCGCTGGACAGAAAGTTCACTCTGTAGCGCGTCTGAGGACGCGTCTAACCTGCAATTTAGACGCGGGGATACATGCGTCAGGTCTCCCAGTTCTGATAGTAAACAATATATTTTTGCAATGATGAATGTGACCAATCCCATGTTTGTGTTTATCAATTTTCTTGTTTAAGAGAAGCATTAGCACTTAAGTGTTATGCTCAATGTCTAAAGAAAGATCTTTGAAAATGTAGATAATATATGATATTTTGTATGCAAATAAATTTGTCTTTTTCCTGTGTTTTTTTTGCAGATATCGTATCCTGGTTCATCTAGCAATGACCCAAATGTGGATCGCATGAATGATACATTGGCCTCCTTTGGCAGAGGGGTCAATGCATTTTTTCGAGGTTTTCCTTGTAGGGAAGACTTCATGGGAGAGATGACCAGACACCTTGGCCACTCTCCCACAGCGGACGAGGTGTTCAGTGTCATGTCTGAGACACCTTTGGCATCTTTGCCTGGCACTACTTCCCAGACTCCACATGCAAATACTCCACATACAGGTACTCCATATGCAGGTACTCCATTTGCAGGTACTGCATGTGCTCCACATGCATCGGCTAAAGCACAAGCATCTGCAAAAGCTCGTGCATCTAGCGAGGCATAGGGTAGTCGATAGAGAGGGAGGAGGGAGAGTCGAGGGGGAGGACGAGGCTTGTGTGGGGGTTGCCTAGGAGGTGGCGAGCGATCACCCTCACTAGTAGATCACGTAGAGGAGGTTGTATGCCAGTACTATAGAGTTACAGATGCTGGTGGCATCTTTCATGATGATGAGGGAAGGGATGTAATGGCATACATGAGGAGCGTCGTGCATGCGACATATAAAGATTGTTTCATTGCCTTCAAAAATCAGAAAAGCGGCTTGTCGCAGGAGGTGTTGAGGGCAGTCCATAGGAGGTACCCAAATCCTGAGGGTCATCGATTCTCGGATGATTGGGGACGTAAAAAAGTGAGGGATATGCTTCACAACAAAAGATCCCACCTCATGACACGGGCTAGGGACTCACTGGGGAGGCTGGAGGAGGGGCATGGAGCCTATAGCCAACCACCTATGTGCCACCGCATAGAGTGGAAGAAAGCCAAGAACAAAGCAGCTGAGAAAGTGAAGAGTCGCCAACATGTAGAGGTGCGACGGATCCAAATGGAAACAATGGGATCATCGCATTACAGATCGGGCGGTAGAGAGTCGCGGGAGGCAGAGTTTGTAAGTATATTTTGATTTCTAGTTTTTTTTAATTTATATTTCTTTCAATTCTTTATATATTTTAGTCTAATATATTGTGACTCATAATTGTTTGTATATCTCTAAATGTTTTGCAGACTACCATCGTTTGTAGGACACCTACTCCTAGAGAGGTAGGGTACCATCGAGGCCATAACCGCGCAGCGACATGGCTTCACTTTTATGAGGAGTGTCTCATCACTGAGGACCAGTACAACCAGGCCATGAGGATTCGACAGCCAGAGGAGGTATGTTTTTCTTACTTTCCTATTAAAAGTATAACTAATTATAACCTTTTCTCTATCTTGTCTATGTAAGGAACCCTGATCTTTTGTGTGTGTAGGTGAACCCGGATGTGGAGCATAGCAAGGAGGGGGATAGCGATGCTAGTAGCCATGGTGGTACTAGCGAAGATGTTTCCTCTTCAGATTCGTAGAGGAGCACCATACCTCCTCATGAGGCCTTCTTTTCTTGTATATGTATGATATCTCTTTGAGCATACTGCTTGTGGCCACGCTTTAGGTCGCAAGCACTTAAACTTCCCTTGTAAATGCTTTGATATATAATGAACACATGGACTTTTATTTTCAATTCTCATGCCCATAAGATACATTGTCTTTTTCCCAAATACACAATCTGATGTATGGGAGGGGAAAAAAGAAAACCAAAGAGCATGCGGTTGCTTCCAGTTCTGTTTTGCACGTCTATCAACGTGTCTAAATTGCAGATAATTCGCATTTATTTGCGTGTCTATAATGCAGATTACACGCGCTTATACACGCGCTTCATAATTCAAATTAAAAAAAGAAATTGAATGTATTTTTTTAAAGGACATTTTTTATTTTCCATTCGCATCTATTAGTGCTTGTAAAAGCACGTCTACTAGCGTGTCTATATGCGCGTGTATATGTGCGTCTATTGCGCATCTATTTGTGCGTGTAAATTCGTTGATACATGTGATTATAGACGCGAAATGGTAGACGTGCAAATAGATGGGTGGATAGACGCGCCCGTAAGAATTTCTCTATATTCAAAAATCGCGTCTAAATGTGCGTCTATGAGGCCTTTTTGTTGTAGTCATGCAACTCCATCTGACATAGGCTACTAGTCACACGTTGTTGTGATGTTATGAGAACATAGTGTGAAAAAGCATGGAATGCATCATCATCTGGCTTCTTTATTGATCTAGAGAATCAATGTGATCTGACCCATTAGTACTAGTGTGAGTTGCATGGATTATCCGAAAATACTAGATTTTTGGATAATTTTAGTCTATTTTTGATATTATTTATTAGAAAAAACTCAAAAAGTTAGAAAAAGCTTCTAGATTAGGATGGCATGCAAAAAGCTAGTTACTTCTTCAGTCAATTATGGGATTTTCTTAAGAGGGATAGATTGACGAAATCGCGCGCATTGCGATCGCTGTAAACAAGCTCAAAACTATAGATTGAACTAAAAGAAGAAGAAGGAGTGATCTGGGAGATCCATGAGTAGGTGTCCTACAATTTTGCCCCCCCTTTCAAAGCCAATGGAGCCATCAAAAATTTGGGTTCCGAGCAGCAGAGAAGGAGCAATAATTTTTATGCACATTTTGTTCTACGAAGAAGCTCCAAGAGATCTAATGCCTAGAGATTGCTTCTGAGTAGTGCAAAGATTCCAAGTTCTTTCAATACATATTGATTCAACTCATTATGCTTTGTCTTTGTAGTGTTTACCACTTGGGTATTCTCTATATACTCTTCCATCTCCTATCTCTACTTCCTTCTACTTTTGATCCCCGCGGTAGTAAACATGTCGAAGGGGTTTTTGTCAAAACATCGAATCCAACGAGGATCAGAAGAGAGTAACATGTCCCCCTATCCACTTGTAGAACACGTCTTAGCAGTCTATCGGAAAGAGAGTCTAGAAAGCGCCATCTGGCACTCACAAGGAATGTCACGGGGTTTGTGATCTAGGTCTTCTCGAGTCTGCCTCGAAGCGGAAGTTTTCCGACCGTTCCCACTTAGGACCGACCTGAATTAGGGTTTCCCTAATAGTCAAGTTCCTAGAAAGTAGCTAGAGTCGAGCCTCAGATGAACTACTTTACGCAGAAACATTAAGGTCCAAGCGGATTTATGTTGAACTTGGTTCAAGGGAAATGGGAAACAAGAGGGATGTGAAGCTTGACCTCTCTGCCCGTAAGACATAGTCCCATTTCGTTTCCCTAAAACAACATAAATCAGGACTCTAGCACTAAATGATTCTAGGTCATTGGTGCCTCGCTGTCAAATCCTTTGAGAAAATTTCCCGACCAATCGGGACACCCTTCCGTAGGACAGACCCAGGGTCACATCCATCGCACTTTCCTCAGGTTGCTTTAGTTATCTAATTACCTACCACATTTAGTTTGACAAGCAAAAATAGATTCTTTAATTAACCAATTTATCACTGGTTCCTTCACGTAACTTAGACACTAACATAGAAAAACAATGTCAAGCAAGTTCCTTTTCAACATTTGATCTTTATTTATCAGTCTTTGGAATATATCATATAATACGCCCAAAGGCTATTCCAGCAATCCTCAGGGATCGCTATTCCAAGTTTTGCCCGTTGACTAGTATGCGGGCCTCAAGATCCCATCTTGAGTCACGCCGACCTCTTATGCAGGATCTGGAGACAAGGGATTTATGGTGGCCAGAGCCTCCCCTAGCACCCAAGCGTCCTCTTGCTCCAAGTAGCAACCACGGAGAGACCTCTCACGACGAGTTCGGTCCACGTACCCGACGCGGCTAACAACCCCCTTGGATAGGGTAAGGCAGACAATCGGAGGTAACTGATATTGCCTCTCCCTCCAAGTTTTTAACCTAAAGCATTAGTTATTTTTCCGGCATTAGTTCCTTGAGTAAAGAAATACAAACAGTGCTCCTAGTGTACAATCACGAGCATTCTAGTGGTCATTTGTATGGCCAACTGCTAAGGTGTGAATCCTTCTCTCCAAATACATCTAGCATTCGATCCGAAATCAATCGCAACTTGGCAAGATCCCAAGGTTTTCGTAAGCTAAGTTGCTTATTTACCCTTTATCCTTGGGTTAGGGTTTATACCTTGTTGACTCAAATTGTCAATACCTTAGGTTTCCTTATATTAAGGTCAATAAATCGTGGGCAACCTCATCACCCTAACTTGGATGGTCAACTGCTTTCTTGGAAACTTTGTAACTCCCCTAACTTGGCAAATCAGCCCCAAGGAAGGGTGATGTAGCAGGATGACTACTCATCCTCTAGAAAATCAGACTTGTACTTAGAACTCACCAAACTTGTTCTAAGGAGTGGCAATACCATTTTGTGATTTAGACACAAAACCATGCGATCTTGCAACTTATTGCATGAGATAGTTGTCAGCACCTAACTTGTGGGATTATTTTTCTCATCACACGGTATTCCTTGGTCAAGATGTAGGGTTTGGGAGTCCTATTGACCCAATCCAAAACCTTGACCCTACTAGACTGATAGTCGTTTTGGCCCTAGGGTTCCTAAATTCCTTGCGGAGGTCTATATTACGTCAACTAATCCTGAGGGTAGGAACCCTAGATCATTCTTGTACAGTGATTAGATAATCCTAACATTTCGTGGATGTGGGTAGGATCCTCAAGATTGGAAGTATTAAGTCGGCAACCCAAGTGTGATACTAGGCAAAATTTTATCATAGCTTAACCCTACCTAGCACATTGAGGTGATCGTCATATACTAACTAATCATACCTTTATGATTCTCATGTAAGCTTATTCAATTATACGTGAATTACTTAGTTGATCTAACCAACCCACGATTTAAGATGATCTTTCCTTTTAAAGATGCAAATACTTTCTTCTAAATTTGCAAGTACTTCCCCCTTAAAGATGTAAGTAACTCCAAGATAGGTGAGATGAATCATTCCATGCGATTTTGAGACCATAGACATTTTTGCCTTTATGCAACTTAAAGGATCTACAGAGATCTTTCTTTTCCTTGCCCTATACTATAATGATTGACATTCAAAGCTAACTTTTATAAACCCTACGTTGATGCAACAAAAGCTTTAATATTTTTTAGGAAGATGCATTCAAACTTTGATAAAGAACTCCATGCATGAGCAAATGCCATGAGACCATCATTGACTGAATCCGTCCTTTACCACTTAACCCAACCTAAAATGTAACTATCATCGCATGCAATTTGCAAAGTTCATAATTCCTTTCCATGCATTGCGACTATTTGGACATCATTTAATGATCGTCTACGATTATTTTCTACATGAGTCACAACTGGGAATTTATTTCATAAGTGCCTTATGTGTCATAAACCTTGTCTTTTGTGTGAAGCAAAAAGGATGCCTTTGGGAAAATCCACCTTTTAACTTATGCAACATGCGCTCAATGATGCAACTACCCTTGACCATGCAAGTACTCCTCATGCAACTTACCTTGGTAAATCGATCCAGTATATAAATTTTCCAATGTATCTAAACTTGCCTACAAGAATCAAACATGCTTAACGCATCCTTTCATGGGGGAATATTATCGGAACCTGGGTATTCAAAGTTGGGGCGTTGTCCACTCGCGTACTTGAGTTGGAAGCTCCCGCATGTGCTCCTCTCGACTTTTCTTAGGAGCCATTGATGATGTAGATCTTGACTCAGCAAACTCTCCTTCAAAGCCGAGGCATTGTCCACTCGTGTACTTGGGTTGGAAGCTCCCGCATGTGCTCCTCTCGACTTTTGCTTAGGACCCATCGATGACGTAGATCTTGACTCCGCAAACTCTCCTTGCCTTTATCCGATTTCCAAAACTCCCTACTGCCCATGAATTTACTTCCCTTCGCAGGAATCAGGCCTTGCAAACTTGGTTTTAAAAATCCAAAAAGCACGGGTGAACTAGGCCTATGGAAGCTTTAGTTAGAAGCTTCCAATAGAAGCCTCCAACTTCTGTAACAGGGATGACATGGAGAGAGAGTGATGATTGAGGAAGATGAAGGAGATGAAGACGATGATGATGATGACAGGGTGCAGCAACCTAGCGGCAACAAACTGGTGATGGCGGCAATTGGCGGCTCCTCACGGCGGCAGGGTGGGCAGCACCACATGATCCTCTCTCCTCCCCTCTAGCTTGGGGGTTTCTTATAGGCTTTGGGGGGGGGGGGGGGGGGGGGGGATAGCCACACAAGTGGCGGGCTGCATGCCTCCCTCCCCCATGCCCCTCCATGACATTCCTCATACTCCCTCTCCCCGCCATGCAACAGCTGAAGGGGAGGGGGTTTAATTTAAAAAAATTGCACTTAATTTCATTATCTTTTTGTCCCATGAAGGGGTGTTCTCGCAGAGGCCTACAGTGGCTTGCAGTTTTCGAGCCACAGTTGCATATGCACTACGCGAAAATGGTATTGTAAATGCACGATGCTGGAGCACTTAGGCTAGTGTATCCTTATTGTGGGAGATTACTTTCGGTTGCTTTTTGTGCGGGGTGTGTGGGGTCTAGGGTCATTAATATTTCGTTGCAAAAATATGACATTCTCTCCCCCTTAGAGGAATCGAGATGTCCTCATCTCGAGAAGATGTGGGGGTATTTTTGGTTGAGATTACTTTCATCCATCCAAGTGGCATCCTCTTCGGGGTAATCTTTCCACTAGACGAGGTATTCTCTCAAGGCCCTAGATCTCAGTTGCCTCTCCCTAACATCTAAGATCCTGTCGGCCATAGCTCAAGGACTTCTTGGCTCGGCATTACAACTTATTGATCATCAAGCACATGACTAGGGTTAGGCACATACGTTTTCAATAGGCTGATATGGAATACATTATGAACTTTTAGGTTTTCAGGGAGTTAAAGTCTGTAAGCATTAGGCCCTAGGCAATTGAGAATCTTGTAGGGTCCACAATACCTTGGACTTAGCTTTTCACATTCACCCAAGGATAGGGAACTCTTTCTTTGGGCGTACGCCAATGAAGACCATATCACCTTCAACGAAGGATCTGTCTTAACATTTCAAGTCTGTGTAAGCCTTCTTTCTGTCCTTGGCAGCTTGGATGTCGTGTCTTATTGACTTGATTTGGTCATCCATGTCTTCCAGCATCTACTTTGAAGCTTCAACCCTCAAGATTGGATCCAAAAAGTTTAAAGGAGTACGACAATCGTGCCCATACAATGCTTGAAAAGGGGTCATCTGAATGCTTTGTTGGTAGGAAGCATTATAGGCAAACTCAACCAGTGGCAAATATTGAATCCACTTTTTGGGTTTGCGGCAACAGTGTGCCCTAAGCATATCTTCAATGACTTGGTTGACTCGTTCTATTTGACCATCAATTTGAGGATGATAAGTTGTACTGAAATAGAGTTGAGTCCCAATGGCCTCAAAGATAGCCCTTCAGAACTGTGAGGTGAAGAGAGAGTCATGATCACACTAATGATTCTTCTAGGTAACCCATGAAGTTTGAATATTTCCTTGATGAATAACCTTGCGATGTTTGAGGCTTTATAGTTTGTCTTAACAGGGATAAGATGTGCAACCTTGGTGAGCATATCTACCATGACCATAATGGAGTTGTATCCTCCCTGAACTTGGGGCAGGCCGACAACAAAGTCCATACTAATGAATTCCCATTTCATTTGGGGAATGTCAAGTGGTTGTAATTTCCTTGGCATTTTGACATGTTCTGCCTTAATGCATTGACAAGACAAATATTCAGTGACATATTTGAGAACGTCACCCTTGAGCCTATCCCAATAATAGCTCTTCTTGACTGCATTAAGGGTCTTGGCATAGCTAGGATGTCCTGAGAAAGGGGAGTCATGGGCTTCCCAAAGTATCTTCTGCTTGAGTGATTGGCTTGCTGGGATACCTAATCTTGTCCTATAGTAGACAAGTCCACTATTGATAGAAAATTCTGAATACTTTGTTTGTAGCTTCGAGTCTTGATTCTTGATGGGGATCTCCCTTAGCAATTTCTGATAGGTTGGATCATGGCATGCCTCTTCTCTAGCTAGCTCATAAATTGGGTTGTTTGGCACGGATACCTTTCTGGTTAGAGATCTGGTTCTTGATGGATCTTGCAAAATCAGAGATTGCATCGGCAATGACATTCTCCTTTCAGACCGGTATTTGATTTCAAAATCATATTCTTCTAGCACTTTAATCCATCGGCGTTGCCTTATATTGAGCTCATTCTGGGTGAAAATCCATTTAAGACTCTTGTGGTCCGTCACTAAGGTAAATTTGTTACCCAGCAAGTAGTGTCTCCAAAGTTTGAGAGCATGGATAACAGCCAATAGCTCTAGATCGTGGATAGCATAGTTCCTTTCATGGCTCTTCAATTTCCTTGAAGAGTATGCTACGGGATGACCTTCTTACATGATGACACATCCTAAGGCAAGTGGGCTAGCATCAGTTATCACTTCAAACTTCTTACTAAGATCAAGAAGTTTCAGGATGGGTGCTGATACCAAGCTTTGCTTTAGTTTGTCAAAGCTGGACTGTTCAGTGGGTGACCATACAATTGATACTTGCTTCTTTAGTAGATCAAACAGAGGCGCTGCAATCAAAGCATAGTTTTTTATAAAGACCCTGTACCATCCTGTCAATCCAAGAAAACTACGTATTTCTTTGAGAGAAGTTGGTGTTGGTCATTCTAGAATGTCTGTGACCTTGGCGGGATCTATTGAAATTTGTTCCGCTAATACAATGAATTCCATATATTCAATCTGTCGCTTGAAAAATGCACACTTCTTCTTCTTGGCATAAAGCTTGTGTGCCCTCATTGTTTCAAGGACAATGCGAAGCTGGGGTTCATGATTTTTTTCTGTTTGAAGTAAACTAGGGTATCATCAAAGAAGACGAGTACAAAGTCATCAAGATAGGGCCTAAAGATATCCTGCATTAGCCTGTTGAAGGTAGCAGGAGCATTTGTCAGCTCGAATGACATGACTAGGAATTCAAAGTGTCCATATCTTGTGCTGAACGTCGTCTTTGGGATATCTTCTTCCTTGATCCTTATCTAATAATATCCAGAACTGAGATCTATCTTCGAGAAGATCTTTGCACCTTGAAGACGGTCAAGAAGTTCATCTATTCTTGGTATGGAGTATTTGTTTTTAATGGTTGATTGATTTAACCCTCTATAGTCAATGCATAGCTGAAGCGTTCCATCTTTCTTCTTCTAGAATAGCACTGGAGCTCCCCATGGTGAACTGCTAGGACGGATGTAGCCTTGGTCTAATAGTTACTTGAGTTGCTCCTTCAACTCAATTGCTTTCGAGATGGACATCCTATATGGTCTCTTTACGATTGGTGCAGCTCCTGGCACTAGCTTGATTTCGTGATCAAATTCCATTTGAGGAGAAAGTTGTGTCAGCTCTTCAGAAAATACGTCTGCGTATTCCTTTAACCATGAAGGTTCTTCCCTAGATTCCTGATTCTGATCCAGCTTATTTAGCTTAATCAAATAGATAGGTAGCCCCTTTCTAACTCCTTTTATTATCCGTGTTGCTTTGTCCGGTTGAATTTTTGGCCTACCAGTCTCTCCTTGAGTTGTAACTAGTTTCCCTTCGGGATTTCGAAAGGAAACTTGGCCCTTTCCATAGTGAATGTGGGCATCATTGGGTATTAGCTAATCCATACCGAGCAAACATTCGTGAACACCTAGGTTCATTACCTTGAATCTGACCAAAGTTGACTTTCCACCCAGTAGGAATTTCACCTTAGCAGTTTGCCTGGTACAAGAGACCTCACAACCATTTGATAATTCCACAAGTAAGGTAGGTGCATCTTTTGTGGCTATTCCTAATCCTCTTGCATAAACTGGTGAAATGAAGGAATGTGTACTGCCACAATCAATCAAGGCTCTGAAGCTTTTACCTTGGTAATTGGAAGGGGTTTGAATCACCAAGAATTGGTGATTCGGGCCTTTCTTGTGAAGGGCAGCATGAACAGTTGCCCTCTCAATGTCAGCTTCCATGGATTGATCTTCTTCATCACACAGCTCCTTATCGGCAACACTGGAGGTTCTGCCTCTGGACCTGACGGTGGCTCCTTAGCCATGGACGGCTCCCTGGAATGGCCCTTGACATTGTCCTCTACTAAGCTTGGGACATTACCTCTTAAAGTATCCAGGCTCGTTACAATGGAAGCAACAGAGATTGCGGCCATTACCTTGGGCATGAAAGAAGTTGTTAACAGCGTTTGCCCTAGCTTTTTTCCTTTGTCCCTGGTTTTCCCCTGTGCTCTCTTGGTTTGAGATCTAAGCATTCCCTTGTTCTGATCCTTGTAAGACCAAGTTCTGTTACTCCTTAGCTTGGTCTGCACCTCCTATATTATTAGCACATCTCAAATGAGCGCGTCCTGTAGGTCTATTGGGCGCATTGATTCTAGGTGGGTGTTAATGGGTGGATTTAATCCGGCACAAAACTTTAACACCTGTTGTGTTATATCCATTTGTGCCGCGTACTTTAAGAGAGAGATAAATTTTGAATAGTATGCATCAAGGGATAGACCAAGCTGCTTTAATTCATAGAATTCATTCTTCTTCTATGTGCGGTAGGGAGGTGGTAGATATCTCTCTTGCACAGCTCTTTTAAGCTTCTCCCAAGTAACTGACCCTTCCAAGATCCCTTGGTCTTTGCACCATTGCTTCCACCAAAGTCTTGCTTCATCGGTAAGCTTTAGTTTGGCGAGCATCGCTTGGTTAGCATGTGCAGTACCTGCTGCCTCAAAATAATCCTCTATGGATTTGATCCAGATCTCAACATCAGTTTGGATGGTCCTCCCCTTACCATCGAATTCTGGTGGCTTGATTTATATAATAAGAAACTTCTTCTCGTGAATTACAGTTGTACTTGGTGTAGGGATCGGACTAGGAATCTACAGTTGAGGTTGTGCCTGGGCAATAAAATTCTTTATGTTAAAAACTTGCTAGACATTTCGCACATTACATTAATATGCCCAGTTCAGCTTTTAGCCAAGTGAGCTAATCACTTAACTCAACACCAACACTTACAGCCGTGAGAGATAGTGATATAAAGTCTATTTCATTCATGTGGGCATATCCCTTCTAAGTACAATTATTTTTGGGAAGGTAGAACAAGCTAATTGACACATCAATTTGGGGAGAATAAGAATGTGTTACATTCGGCTACGGGAACTGAGTAATAATATGGAGTGGGATCATGGATTTTCGGGAATCAATAGGTCATAGGAAGCTTGGGGTATCCCTTCCTTTGATACCCATTCTTCTCATAATGTCCTAGCACCTTGATTCTATCGACAGGGATAATTCGAGTCACTTCTTCGTACACATATTTGTTCTGCTTGACCTTTCGACCGCCGACATGTAGGGTTGCCTTTGCATGAGCCTCGACAAAGATGAACAGCTTCACGATCTTTAAGTCCTCCATCCACTTGATTCTCTTCAAGTTGGTCCAAAGGTATGTAAGTCGGTGGGCAGCTATGTAATAAATTCCTGATTCACCCATCCATCTCCGTTCCATGTAGAGGGATGAAGGATTGTAGATGCGGTCTAGGATATTCATCATACCTAGCCTCCATTGATAATCCGAAGCACGCATTGCAATCATAAACATAACCTGGAACATCAAGAATTTGTTCCATACTTCGCGACTCTGCACGCCAACCTTGATAAGTAAGTAAGGAAATCTTCTTAACGACAACATTGCTTTACTTCCCCTCATTAAGTTCCCTTGTAAATATTAGATCTTGTTGGTTCGCTCTGATACCAATTATAAGGTGTCGCCCTATCCGCTTGTAGAACATGTCTTAGCAGTCCATTAGGAAGGGATTCTAGAAAGCGACGCCTGGCACTCATAAGGAATGTCATGGGGTTTGCGATCTAGGTCTTCCCCAGTCTGCCTTGAAGTGGAAGCATTCTAACTGTTCCCACTTAGGACCGAATTAGGGTTTCCCTAATAGTCAAGTTCCTAGAAAGTAGCTAGCGTCGAGCCTCAAACGAACTACTTTACACAGAAACATCAGGGTCCAAGCAGATTTATGCTACACTTGGTTCAAGGAGAATGGGAAACGAAAGGGATGCGAAGCTCGACCTCTCTATCCATAAGGCATAGTCCCATTTTGTTCTCCTAAAACAGCATAAATCGGGACTCTAGCCCTAAATGATTCTAGGTCATTGTTACCTCGCTGTCAAATCCTTTGAGAAAAGTTTCCGGCCAACCGAGACCACCCTTCCATAGGACGGACCTAGGGTCACATCCACCGCACTTTCCTCAGGTTTCTTTAATTATCTAATTACCTACCACATTTAGTTTGACAAGAAAAAATAGCTTCTTTAATTAACCAATTTATCATTGGTTCCTTCACGTAACTTAGGCATTGACATAGAAAAACAATGTCAAGCAAGTTCCTTTTCAACATTCGATCTTTATTTATCAGTCTTTTGAATACATCATATAATCCGCCCGAAGGCTATTCCTGTAACGTGTCCACTAATATCATCCAAGACACGTCTTAGCAGTCCATCAGAAAGGATGTCTAGAAAGCTCCGCCCGGCACTCCCATGGAATGTTACGTGATTTGCGATCTAGGGCTTTCCGCGTCTGCCACATAGCAGAAGTATTCCGGCCGTTCCCACTTAGGATCTGAATTAGGGTTTTCCTGATTGGTCATTTCCTAACAGTAACTAGCGTCGGACCCAAGAGAACTACTTTACGCAGAAACACCAGGTCCGAAGTGGATTCACACTGCACTTGGTTCAAGGAGAATGGGAAATAAGAGGGATGCAAAGCTCAACCTCTCTGCCATAAGGCATAGTCCCATTCCGTTCTCCTAAAACAGAGTAAATCGGGTTAAGACATAACTCTAGGTCAATGCTTTTGTTATTCATATCTTTTGATGATCATCTTGCTGTTCCTCGTGATTTGAGAAAAGTTCCCAGCCAACCGGGACCACCCAATCGTAGGATAGACCCATGGCCCATCCTCCGCACTTTCCTCGGTTTGTTTTAGTTATGTAATTATCTAACACATTAGTTGGACATGTAACAACCAGCTTCTTTAATTAATCCGTTAAGCACTGGTTCCTTTACATAATCTTATCACATGAAATAGAAAAACAATATTAGACAAGTTCTCTATTAACATATCATTATATTTATCTTTGAAATACAAGGAGTTCCGCCCGTAGGCTTGTCCACGATCCGCCCAAAGGCTATCCAACAATCCACAGGGATCACTATTCCAAGTTTTCGCCCGTAGACTAGTATGCGGGCCTCTAGATCCAATCCCGAGTCACGTTAGCCTCTTGCGCAAGACCCGGAAGGCGAGGTATTTATGGCCAGAGACCCCTTGGCACCCAAGTGTCCTCCTGCTTCAAGTAGTGCTCAACGGAGAGACCTCTCGCGGCGGGTTCGGTCCACGTTCCCGGTGTGGTCAACAACCCCCTTGGTTAGGGTCAGGCAGGCAGTCGGGGGTAACTGAAGGTGCCACTCCCTTCAGGCCTTCAACCGGAAGACGTATAGATACTTATTTATTTTGTAATTCATTGGTCAAACAAGTCAAACAGTGCTCTAAAATCTCTAGCAAGCACAAACATTTCCATTCATCGATTTTGTTATTTGGCAAACTGTTAAGGAGGGAATCCTTCCTTTCGAATGCATCCAACACTTGATCCGGGGTGTCTTACAACTTGGCAAGATCCCTTATATTCTGGTTTATGGCGTACCCTATTAACCCAACTTGGTCAAACCCTAAAGTTCATTGGATACTTCAGTTTCTGATTTTTAACCTTCCTTACTCAGAAGGATATCAAAGTATACATCCTCTTGCAAGATAACTTATGTAAGGATCCGCCATCCTTGTTGCAAGAATTTAGCCTTTCTTCTTGTGATTCAATCATAAGACCATATGACTTCGTACTTGCGACGCAAGTCCTACATCGTACTATGCGATAATGGAGTTACGAAACAATTAGTTTCAGTTTCTTTAAGCTGATGTTTGTCAGACCTAGGGTTTCCTAGCTTTATTATTTTCTTTTAAGAAACTCAGGGACAAACCCTAGTTTCTTTTACATTTGCAATTTGCTGACCCTACAATCAGGGAATGTGGGAAAGTATTTAAAGTATAAACATTTCTTGGATTTTAATTCATTCCCAATGAATATTTCGCAGCATAGGTATTTCTAAGTCTATATTAATTTTGTTAACTTTAGAAGGTAATATTGAGATCATCTCCACATGATTTGTTATCTATGTGTCAATTGATTTTTCAATCCTAAACTTTATCGATTTGAGGTTAGGTTAATTCAATTAATCTTCATTTTTTCTTGCGAACAAAACTGATGCCAAATAAGCAATCTTTCCCTTGCTAAGTTATGCAGTTAGCAATGATAACTTCCTAGAGTTTAAGCATCGTAAGAAACCTTTCATGATTTGGACCTTCCATGATGATTCATTGTAAAAAGAATAGGGGTTAATAGTGCAAGATGCAGTTTTATACCTTCTAGGCTTAACTGAAGTATACTACTTTAGTGGGTAAATAATCTTGCTCATAATTCGTTTCAATGCATAATGCTATTTTAAGAAAAACTATGTTTATACTTTTTTTATTTTGCATGTTCCATTAACTAAATTCCTTCGTCGTGAATAGCTAAGACAAAATATATCTTATCCCTAACAATTCATCTTGCACGATTGAATTAAAACTGATATAAAATTAAGAAGGAAAAACCTGGGTTTGGGGCGAGATATCCACATGGATATCGGGAGATGACCCTCCCGCAGCAACTCCTTGGACTTTCTTAGGAGGCATTGCAGTTGTAGTCCTTCGAACGTGGAAGCAACTTTACACTCCTTTTTAGAATTCCACTGTCGCTCCCTTGCACGTCAATACTCTTCTTCTCTTTTTCGAGTAGGGGAGAAACCAAGTCCTAAGGGTATTTTGGAAAGGCAAGGAATCGTTAAGGGATTAACCGCGAGGAGGGGGTAATAATACTTTTAAGGCCTTAATTCTTTTGGGAGGGAAAGGCTTCCAAAGCCCAAGGAAAAGGCCCTATAGGGGTTTATACATGGGGGGGAAAAGGGTGTGTGTGTGTGTGTGTGGTTCAAAAAGGCATAAGAAGAGGCCTTGGGAGATTTTTGGGCATGGGGGTGAAAGGTATTGGAAGGGGGACTTGGAGGGGCTCTAGGACACAGAAGGGGGGGGGGAAAGGGTGTGTGGACACACGGGTGAAAAAGGCTTAGGGTTTAAAACCCAGGGGGAAATATAAAGGGTAACACAAGGGGGGGTGAAAAAGGCTTAGGAGGATTTTTAAAAAAACCCGAGGGTGAAAGGGTAAAAGGGGGAAAGGTGAAAGGGTGAAAGGGTTTTATACGGCCCAAGACAAAGGATTATTGAGTATTAGCACCGGGGGGTTTTGGAAGGGGAGGCTTAAGGGGTTTTGAAAACTCGGGGGAGGGGGGGGGGAATTTCCAAGCCCACAGGAAGGGGGGGCTTGGAGGAGATTCTTAAAAGCTTCTAAGAATCTTCTTAGAAGCTTCTCGGGGAAAAAAGGGGTAGGAGTCAACGTGATATCCCAAGGAGGGAGGTGGCTCCCTTTCAATGTGGCAGCACGCAAAGCCTCTTCGCCTTCAGCCTAGCGGCGACCTCCCTTGCACCACCTTGCCTTTCGCCTGTGGCAGTGACTTCCTTTGCACTTCCTCGACAGCAAAACTGACGTTAGATTCCTGGCAGCGTCCTTCCTTTTTTCCCTCACATCCCTCCCTTGCACCTACACGGCCAGATTTAAATAGGAGGGGAGGGGGAATCCTCCCTCTCTTACATGGCAGCACGCATGGCCCCAGCACCTACATGGGCGCCAGCGTGCTGCATTCTATGTCCTCCTTCCCCTCCAGTGCGACGTTGGCTGGGGGAGGAGGAAAAAAAAATTCTTTTATTTTATTTGATATATTACAATTCCAGCAATCCTCAAGGATCGCTATTCCAAGTTTCTCTCGTTGACTAGTATGTGGCCTCGAGATCCCATCTCGAGTCACGTCGGCCTCTTGTCCAGGATCCGGAGACAAGGGATTTATGGCCAAAGCCTCCCCTGGCACCCAAGCGTCCTCCTGCTCCAAGTTGCACCCACGAAGAGACCTCTCATGGCGGGTTCGGTCCACGTATGCGGCGTGGCTAACAACCCCCTTGGATAGGGTCAGGCAGACAGTTGGAGATAACTCATACTACATCTCCCTCCAGGTTTATAACCTTAAGCATTAGTTATTTTTCCGACATTAGTTCCTCGAGAAAAGAAATACAAAAAGTGCTTCAAGTGTACAATCACGAGCATTCTAGTGGTCATTTGTACGACCAACTGCTAAGGTGTGAATCCTTCTCTCCGAATACATCCAGCATTAGATCCGGGATCAATCGCGACTTGGCAAGATCCCAAGGTTTTCGTAAGCTAAGTTTCTTATTTACCCTTTATCCTTGGGTTAGGGTTTATACATTATTGGCCCAAACTGTCAATACCTTAGGTTTCCTTATATTAAGGTCAATAAATCGTGGGCAACCTCGTCACCCTTACTTGGATGGTCAACAACTCTCTTGGCAAATTTGTAACTCCCCTAACTTGGCAAATCAACCCCAAGGAAGGGTGATGTAGCGGGATGACTAGTCATCCCTCTAGAAAATCAGACTTGTACTTAGAACTCGCCAAACTTGTTCTAAGGAGTGGCAATACCATTTTGTGATTTAGACACAAAACCATGCGACGTTGCAACTTGTTGCATGAGATAGGTGTCAGCACCTAGCTTGTGGTATTATTTTTCTCATCACAGAGTATTCCTTGGTCAAGAATACCTTTGGTCAAGATGTAGGGTTTCGGAGTCCTATTGACCCAATCCAAAACCTTGACCCTACTAGGCTGATAGTCATTTTGGCCCTAGGGTTCGTAAATTCCTTGCGAAGGTCTAGTATTGGGTCAACTGATCCCGAGGGTAGGAACCCTAGATCATTCTTGTACAGTGATTAGATAAACCTAACATTTCGTCGATGTGGGTAGGATCCTCAAGATTAGAAGTATTAAGTCGGCAACCCAAGTGTGATACTAGGCAGAATTTTATCATAGTTTAACCCTACCTAGCACATTGAGGTGATCGTCATATACTAACTCGTCATACCTTTATGATTCTCATGTAAGCTTATTCAATTATACGTGAATTACTTAGTTGATCTAACCAACCCACAATTTAAGATGATCTTTCCTTTTAAAGGTGCAAATACTTCTTAAATTTGCAAGTACTTTCCCGTAAAAGATGTAAGTAACTGCAAGATAGGTAAGATGCATCATTCCATGCGATTTCCAGATCATAGACCTTTTTGCCTTTATGCAACTTAAAGGATCTATAGAGATCTTTCTTTTCCTTGCCCTATACCATAATGATTGACATTCGGAGCTAACTTCTATAAACCCAACGTTGATGCAATGAAATCAAAGCTTTAATATTTTCTATGAAGATGCATTCAAACTTTGATAAAGAACTCCATGCATGAGCAAATTCCATGAGACCATCATTGACTTAATTCGTCCTTTACCACTTAACCCGACCTAAAATGTAACTATCATCGCATGCAATTTGCAAAGTTCATAATTCCTTTCCATGCATTGCGACTATTTGGACATCATTTAATGACCATCTACGATTATTTTCTACATGAGTAACAACTAGGAATTTATTTCATAAGTGTCTTACGTGTCATAAACCTTGTCCTTTGCATGAAGCAACAAGGATGCCTTTGGACAAATCCACCTTTTAACTTATGCAACATGCGCTCAAGGATTCAACTACCCTTGACCATGCAAGTACTCATCATGCAACTTAACTTGGTAAATCGAGCGAGTATATAAATTTTCCAATGTATCTAAACTTGCATATGAGAATTAAACATGCTTAATGCATCCTTTCATGCGGGAATATTATCAAAACCTGGGTATTCAAAGTCGGGGCGTTATCCACTCACCTACTCGGGTTGGAAGCTCCCGCGTGTGCTCCTCTCGACTTTTGCTTAGGAGCCATCGATGGCGTAGATCTTCACTCAGCAAACTCTCCTTCCCTTTATCCGATTTCGAAAACTCCCTGCTGCCCATGAATTTACTTCCCTTCGTAGGAATCGAGCCTTGCAAACTTGGTTTTAAAAACCCAAAAAGCACGGGTGAACTAGGCCTATGGAAGCTTTAGTTAGAGGCTTCCAATAGAAGCCTCCAACTTCTGTAACAGGGATGACGTGGAGAGAGAGTGATGATTGAGGATGATGAAGGAGATGAAGATGATGATGATGATGATGATGATGAAGATGGTGATGACGACGACGGGGAACAGCAGCCTGGCGGCAACAGACTGGCGACAGCGGCAGTTGGTGACTCCTCACGGTGGCAGAGCGGGCAGCACCACATGATCCTCTCTCCTCCCCTCTAGCTTGGGGGGGTTCTTATAGGCTTGAAAGGGGGGGGGGGGGGGGAGGGTAGCCTACATGCCTCCCTCCCCCATGCCCCTCCATGACATTACTCATACTCCCTCTCCCCGCCATGCAACAACTGAAGGGGAGGGGGTTTAATTTAAAAAAATTCACTTAATTTCATTATCTTTTTGTTCCATGAAGGGGTGTTCTCGTGGAGGCCTACGGTGGCTTGCGGCTTTCGAGCCACAATTGCATATGCACTATGCAGAAATGTATTGTAAATGCACGATGTTGGAGCACCTAGGCCAGTGTATCTTTATTGGGGGAGATTACTTTGGATTGCTTTTTGTGCAGGGTGTGCAGGGTCTAGGGTCATTAATATTTCGTTATGGAAATATTAAATATACAATCCACGCTCAATGACATTTATCTCAAAACCATGGTTAAGTAAAACAATACAAGGGGTTTCATGCTCCCCTATTTTCATTACCATTTCAGTGGTAGCTCTAGCCCAATAATTTCTTGTGTAGTGACTTTGAGGAATAAATCCTAGAGTCTCTTCTCTATATTGTTGCATTTGCCTTACTCCACCATGCATATTGCTACAAGACAATGCATTTTCAACCACTTTCTTCTCTTTTCCACATGCTGTCCACTGATTAGTAGCATCTTGCATAGATAATCCTATACTTACTTCATGCTCATATTCAGCTCAAATACCCAACAAACTAGTTTTCTGTTCAAATTGTAGCAATGCACTAGTGGTATCACCAAGAAACTGACACTTCATTTTAATTATGTCAATGATCTCATCATGAAATTCTCGCTTGGCAATTTCAAGCACCTCTCCCACGGTAAATTCCACCTAACTGTTTGAGATTCGTTCTTCAAGAAACTTCTTAAGATCTGTGGCTATGTCAATGTCAGATTGTAGCTTATATCGTGGATACTTGCCCTTCTTTTTGCCCTCTTGTTTGTTATCCTGTTTTTGCTCCTGACTGATCTCTTCCATAACATGCTTGGGAGGTGGTTGATTTGCAACTTTAGGTTGATCCACACTTCTTCTTATCATTCTTTTAGATGTCCCTGCAATATCTTCATCTCTTTTTATTTTTTCTTCCACAAGTACATCTGTGTTTTGTACCTTTGCTAAATATGCATACACTAAATATGCATCTACCAGTGATTCCCAACCAGTTATGCCACGAATGTCTTCTCCTGCATGAGACATTTCACTATCAGTGACCTTTCTCTTTTCAGCTGCATATAAAGCATGTGTCCATATTTCAGCCTTTGGTCCATTGGCCATGAATTTTATCCAACTGTAGACCAAAAGTAGAAGCATGTACCACCACATAAGCATTTCAAACAGCAAGTCTTCCAATAACTTTTGCATACCTCTCTTTCCAAAATTCAAAGCAAGAGGCAATCCCGTTTCTTGTGCATGGATCTTGCCATATTTCCAAAAGATGAGCTGTTATGCCAAGGACTCTTGATAGGCAGCACAATCCTTTCTCTCGGGTTGCAAACTGTCACACCACATACATATTTTTCGAGGCTTAGGGGCTGCTACCCGTCCCCTTTTCCCCTATCCTTTTTTGTTCAATTTTGCAACCTTATCAATCGTAGTAGGAATAGGCATGGGCATCGGCATAGAAGTAGGCATAGACACAAGATGAGACATAGGAGAAGAAGTGAAAGGAGAAACAAGAGAAGTAGGAGAAGTCGAGGTATGAGAAGACATCGCTTGAGGTGTTTGCATGCCATTCTACAAGTGAGCCTTTCATCTTCATCTCTTGGTCAATGTGGAAACCACATCAACAACATCCTACCAATTAGTCTTCAATCCCATAGGCTGTGTACGGTCTTCAAGAAGCTCTCCCAACTCATCTTGAAGCGTAGGATCAACCGCCTACAAGAATAACTCCACTTTCTTGGAGTTTAGGGCTCTTTTCTCAAGTGCATCCAACTAGTTATATCGCTCTTCAAACTCCTGCAATAACTTAGAAGCAACAAGTCATTTGTTGGCTGATAGATCCACTCTCTGAATGTCTTTCACATATTAATACCATAATCCTACAAAAAATATTCATCTTTGAGCGCCTTCTTGAAGACATTCCAATTTGAGTATTGCACAAATAAATCAGTCACTCTAACCTGCAAAGCATGTGTGACAAGCCATAGGAAATTGTTGCTCCATTTAGTAGGAACTCTGAAGAAGTGCATCTGGATTTCAAAGTCTTTAAGATAGGCTGAAACATTCCTGCCATCAAATAATTTACACTCACTTACCACAGCCTTGATCATCTTGGTTGCACCATGCATATGCTCTTGTTCTTGATACAACATTCATTGTTGATCCAATTGTTGCTGATGTAACTACTACTGTTGATGCATTGATAATTGCATTTGCTGATTGTGGATCATAATGGTTGAGGAAAGAGTTTGCAATAAATTCTTCATCTCATGAGTCGAAAAGGAGGAAGCACGCAATGATGAAGTGGGTGGAGTATTTGAAGAGTCTCCCATCTCGATAATCAGAAGCGATGGTTTCACATTGGGTTCACCAAGTGTAGCATGAAAATAATACGTGACGGGTTCGTGAAGGTCACTCGTCATAGGGATGTTAAGCGAGATGTAGAGAACTCAAGCTAAATTCATGGATATATGTTAAATAAGATGTTTGATTGTTGTTGATTGGGAGCATAGTAAAGGCAAAGAGATCACTTGTCCTTCGTTCAAGCTGCTTTTTAAAATTCAAAGATTCTTGCCTGAGTGGCCGGATCTTGATGTAGCTTTAGTCGCCTTTACTAAAACTGCGCGAAGCAATTCAAGAATTTGCATCTGGCATAGGTGTTTTAGGAGAGAGACAACTTTCCCTTCCTTACATGATGCAAAACCCATGACCACCTTAAGTACTCAGGCAAGGTTTGATATGTGAAGGGTTTGAAACATGGAGATATTCCATGAGATGTGAGGCCTTACGGAAGAGATCACTGATTGTGTACAATTGCAAATTTGAGCTATGGGTAGTATTTTTGACTCTAGGGCAGTAACTTTCACTTTGTTTACAAATAAAGCACTATAACTAGTGAAGGCACTTGGATGAGGTGTTGGTCTAATAATAGGGGAAAACAATGGAGACATAAGTTTGTTCTTCCGTGGTCCCAATATTTGGAAATTTAAGTGTCAACTCTAATGCCGTTTTGTCCCACAATCAAAACCATTTTTGTCAACAGTTGGTCGAGTCATATGAGAGCCAATGTTTCTTTCTTTGTTTTAACTGAGTGATCTGATGACAATTGTCTCCTTGCTTTCTCATCATTAAGATGCTTCCAACAGAGTGTTTAATTCCAATGGTTTTTAATTGCGTTGATAGTTTGACCAAGAAAGAAGTTTGGCAATTCAATCCCATTTGTTTCCATGTTTTGCATGAACTTAAATAGTCTTGTGATCTTCTTCCTCCTCATGCGATCCTGATTTCCATGTTCCAGAATAAAGCTTCATACAATATGACATAGCCCTGTGTAAAGTTTTGCACTCAAGACATTTTATATTGCGCAGGAAGAAAGCATGCATGAATTCAAACTTCTCCCTTTGGCTACGTCATCTTTGCCTTCTCCTTTGCACGTTGATGTCACACACTCAGCCTTCATCACTTTCACAGTTTTTTTCTTCATCTTATGCAGTAGCCACTTCGTCACCTTCAACATTGTCTTCTTTGGCTACCATCACTTTCACGGTCAACTTTATTCCGAGAACTCGTCGTCATCATTGCATGACCTTGTGTCCCTTCGTACTGCAACAACTTCGTTGATCCTCAGTCCCGTCTTCTTATCTTTCTTCTTCAATTGCGTCACCTTCTGCATGCTTTTCATCCACCTTCGATTCTCCCATTGATGTTTTCTTCAACTCTCTACATCATTTTGTCAATGCCCCCCCCATTGCAGGTAGGTTGTTGTCCTTTTAAAATCATACTCCACCTCCTTCAATAGCACGTTTTTGCTTGTCATCATGCAAAAATCCGTGGCTTTTCCTAATTAAAACTTAAGATTTTCTTAAAGCTGGAAGCTTTTGGTTTTGTTGATATCTTGACGACAATGACTATGTCATTTATATGGCAATTATATCCAGCCATTAATATTGCGTATGCCATCACTTGCCTAGCTTTTTGTTAACGGTCATCATCATGCTTCAGAATATTCCTTCATCTGCACATCTTCAATGGTGAAAACAACTTTTATTCCAATGATAGCAAAGAATCCATTTGACTTGTCAAATAAGAAGTATAACACTATAATGGATGCAAATGATTTTGTGATAATTGCTTCACAAGATGTCCACATAAAGAGTTCAATACTTTTTTATAGTGGTATCTCCTTATATTATAGAGCTAGCAATATCATTGGCTTCTTCTTATTATTAGCTATTTGACTGTTGAAGACATGGTGGAGGAAATTTTGAAGAACTTGAAAGATCTTCAAATGAAGATGACCAGAAGAGAACATCAACCACTTAACCCAGCTCCAATTTCTACCCCAACCTCTTCTACTCCTATGACTTCTTCCAAAAATGATCGTGTTCACCGTTGCATGTGGTGCGATAGTCCAGACCGTGAGCAAAAGGATTGTCAAGACTTTGAAGAGGCGAAAAGACTGAAGTTGGTGGTCTAGAAGGATAGGATGATATGTTTCAAAGATACTGAGCAACCAATTAAACCAAATTTTGGCAAAGGAAGTATGAAGAAATTATTGGAGGAGTCTCATATGCACTCTTCTTATATGAAGTGAGAGGTAGCAAGGAGAAGCTACTGGCTATGGTCTTCAATTGGAGCAATTGCCAAAGGACAAATCTCCTTTATGGTCCTATGCACTGCATCCAAAAAAGAAAGGTAAATCTTCATCATCTGAACTTTCAACCATAGGAGATGCAATTAGAAAAGGGACCAGATGGAATGAACGCGTAGATGTCTTTTCTATCTATGCTTACATCGTGAAATCTCAAGGATTTGAAGTGCTTGTTGAAGAAAAGTGGAAAAGAGATCATGATCAACCTGAAGGATCGAAGAGGGTGACTAGGAGGAGTGATCCAATTCTTCTGTCTTCTTCTTTAGGACCGAAGTAGAGTATGGCCAACATACAAAAGCCAAAAGTACAAGAAGATCAAAAGGCCCGAGAGACAAAGGATCCAAAGCCAAAAAAGGAACATGGATACAAGCTACTATTCGACATCGAGACGACCACAAACTTGAAAAAGGTACTTGAGGATCTGATTCTTAATTGCAAATTTGAATTTACTCTTGGAGAAGTCTTGGGGATTGCCAAAAGAGAATTTCATGATGTTATCATTCGCATCATAAAAAGAAAACGATAAGTTATTGAAGAGCCAACACAAGATATGATCCATTGAGAGGCTTTAGCTATTACCGAGGCTATTCTCTATGGGTTGCAGATTGAGGAGATTGATTCTAAAGAGGAGACTATTGAGAAGTCTATAGATGGAGCTCTATGTATGCAATCCAAGAAGTCTCTTCATCCTTTACTTCAGCCTATACAGTATGATGAGAGCAAAGATGTGCCTAGATTGGTACCTCAAAGCCATTTTTCTCGAAGTCACTGGGATCGTGTGACTATAGAAATTGTAGTCAAGCTTGGAGAGATTGAGAATCCTTGTGTTTCTCTTTTGGATCATGGCTCCGAGATTAATGTCATAGTAGGAGATTTATATGATACTGGATGGCTAGCTGATGTGGATCATGGTTGGCGTATGCATCTAGCCAACAACACTGCAAGAGATTTGTATGCTGCTTGTCCAAATTTGAAGATTTCTATTAGAGATATGGGTGAGTCTTATCATTTCTTTGTGTAGAACTCTTGTTATTATCCTATTATTTTGGGGTGGCCATTTATTGCTAAGTCTAGGATGGAGATTAAGGTTTTGGATGATGGGTCTGCCTATGTATGGATTTGAAGCAAGGATGGAAAGAGAGCTATCCAATTCATGACTGTTTGTATCAACCATCAGTGAAATAAGAATTCCTTGAGGGATTTCCCTCTTCCAGTTAGGAGAGATGGATTTTTGTTAGGTACCATTGTCTTGCTAGACGATGGTGGTACGAGTCAGGGAAAGCTCTTGCCTCTCCCAGCAGCGGCAGTTTTTCCTCATGTGTTTAGTGTATCCACTGAAAGTACTTTGTGTTTTTAGTATATTTCAGACATGCCTAGAGATGCCGTAGTATGTAAAAAGAAAAGAAAAAGAATTGATGCTTGCAGGTGTTTTGCAAGAAGAGGACCAAATAGATGGTCTCTATGATGGCCTTTCATGCTCAAATACCATGGAAGAACTTTCGGTATAATAAATGCTAACAATCAAGAGTTGTCATATGTCTTACAGGTCCATTATCTAGCGATGTATTGTGAAATTTCTAATTTCATGCTTCAAAACAATTTGAGGACTAAGGATTCTCTGCAAAAAGTATTCCTTACTAACATATTTCAGCAAAAAAAGTTGAATGTTGCTATTTATACACAACAAAAATTGTGTTTACTAGGGTATTTTCATCAAGAGTTGAAATTTGCAAGTTGTAGCAATAAAGCCAGAGTTCAGACAAAATATAAGAGAGTTGACAAGAAGGTTAGACTAGTTGCAGGACCACTACCTTTGGACCATGATGAGATGATTAAGAGAGCTGATATGCAGCCTCCTTTACGAGATCCTGTAGGTATCGGGCATAATTTTTCAGCTGAGACATTGAAATAAATGAAGATTGGGACCGAAGATTTTTTGCTTCCTAAAGAGGTAAGATGTTTTGAAGAGATGTTATGCAGAACATGGGAGAGCTTTTACTTTCTTCCCACATGAGATTGGATGTGTTGATCCTAGGTTTGTGACGCCCATGGTTATTTTTACCATTCCAAATGTCCCTTGGAATCTACGACTATTCTTGTACCAAGAGATCACTTGCCTAAATTGGTAGAGCTTTTGAATGAGTGAATCAGGATAGGAATTTTAGAGCCATCTTTAGCTCCATATTCCAATGGATAGTTCACAGTTCCTAAGAAGGATGGGACACTCACATTCATACAGGACCCACAGTCAGTAAACAAGTTCACTATTCAAAATGTTGGTGCAACACCTGTTGTGGATGAGTTTGCTTAAGCTTTTGCTGGATGTGCTATCTATTCACTCGGCTATCTTTATTCTAGATATGATCAATTTTAGCTTGTCCTTGAGAGTAGAGATTTGATTACGATGAAGACACCTTTAGGCCTTGTCTAAATGTGTACGCTTCGGCAAGGAGCTACTAGTTCAGTTGCCCATATGATGAATGGGATGAACAAGGTTCTACGAGATTTTATTCCTGATCTTACTATGCCTTTCATTGATGACTTACCTATCAATGGTTGCTGGAAGAAGGAAAAGATGATTCTTTAGACGATCATGGATGTAGGTTCTTTGTAGCTTCACATATTAGAGATGTTGAGAAGATTCTTTGCAAATTGGAGGAAGTGAAATTGACCTTGTCAGGGTTGAAGTCTATTTTTGGAGCCAGAGAAGTTTTGATTGTTGGACATGTGTGTGGATATTATGGTAGGAAGCCTTCTCCTGCAAAGGTTGATGCCATAGAGAAGGTTGCAAAGACTTGCTCTTCTACTTCGGAGGTACGCAGGTTTCTTGGAGCTTGTGTGTTTCTTAGAGCTCATATGGTAGATGATCTCTACAAGCTCTTGAGAAAGGGGCAACATTTTTACTGGGAGATAAAACATATTAAAGCTATGCAAAAATTGAAAAATTTATTGAGAGCTGCTCTGACTGTTTGAAAGGCAGATTATGAGTGTGGGAGACCTATTGTTCTTATTGTTGATACGAGTCCTATTGACATTGGATGGGCTGTTGGACAAGACGATGCAAATGGGAGTAGGTATGCTATTCAGTTTGGGGCGAAAGTTCTAAATGAGTGAAAACATAGATATTCATAGGTTAAGAGAGAGCTCTCACGAGTTATCACGGCTCTCAAGAATGACAAAGAGTACTTCATTGGTGTTGTTGTGATGGTCAAGACTGATTGTTTACCTTTTCTAGGTATGATCACGAGTTGTTCTACTCTAGATATTTCCATGCTTAGGTGGATTAGGTACATAAAATCCATGAATCCTAAATTCAAGCACATAGCAAGTAAAGATAACCTAGTAGCCGGATATGCTTTCAGAAGCAAGGTATGATGATATGGATTTTCCTTGTATTGATGATGTTGTTGCTGGGGCTGATCTTTCAATCATGCATGCTGATCAAATTTGTCATGTGCCTGCTTTGGAAAGCTTTGATGAGTCTTTGTATATAGGAGAGTATTTACAGATTGGTCGTTATTTGAGCACTATGTCTAGACAGGATGGATGGACCGATGCAGACTTCAAGAAAATCAGAAGAAAAGCTTATGGTTTCTTCTTGCGAAGTGGGCTACTTTGGAAGCATCCACAAAAGTGAAGAGGATAGCCATTGAGAGTTGTCTGTGATAGAGTTTCACAGGTGCGGATCATGAAAGAATTCCATGAAAGTCTTTGGGCTGGGCATCTAGTTGTTTGGGCAACCTGTGAAGATCAAAGAGCACTATTGGTGGAGAGACATGTATAGAGATATTTCACAGTTTGTTGAGACATGCCCTGGTTGTCAATTGTTCTCTTCAGTGAGGCATACAGATGAGCTTCATCCTACCTACCCGCTATGTGCTCATTACAAGTGGGTTCTTGATTTGATCACTATGTATGTTGGTTTATGGCAAGTGCACTATATTGTTTTGGCACAAGAAGATCTCACAAATAAAGTGGAAGGAAGAGCATAATGGACAAACTCAACTTCAATGGTTTATAAGTTTCTTTTGGAAGATGTTATTTGCAAGTATGGATATATTGGAAAAGTTACTGCAGATAGAGGTGAGTTGGATGCTGATGAGTCTAGGGAGTTTTTCTCTCACTTTAGCATTAAACTTTCTTTGACTTTAGCATATAATCTAGAAAGAAACAGGAAGAGCGAAAGAGACCATCCATCAATTGTGAAAGCCTTGGCCAAAGCATGTGGTGGATGGGTCAGAGAGTGGCCGAGGTTATTGCCTTATGCCTTATGGGCTGACTGCACTACTCATAGTGTGACTACAGGATATATGCCAGCTAAGTTGATGTATGAGTAGAAGCCAATCATGCCCACAGAAACTTGCAGACTTACATGGAGTGCTTTACTGTGGCAACAAGAAGAGATGACTAGAAAAGATCTTTTGGCTTTTCGTATTCATTAGTTGGAGAGAAGACCTAAAGATAATGAGAGAGCAATTCAAAAGCTCAAAGAGGTCACGATTTGCAACAAAGAACACTTTGATAGCAAACACACATTGAGGCCTAAAGAGATGAAGAAGGGGATTGGGTGTTGATCTATGACAACAGTCTAGACAACCAGTATAGTGCTATCCCTAAGGTTTAGAGACGATGGTTTGGGCCCTATTTAGTGTAGCATGTCCATGACAATGCTACATGTTCCTTGGTAGAGCTTGTGGTATGGCCTTGTGAATTCTTATTTTGCAGGGAGAATCAAACTATTCAAGAGAAGAGATGATGCAACAGTCTACGCAGTCGAGGAGCTGGTTGATGTGATTGATGATGGACTTGAGCCACGAGATGAAGAAGATGAAGATGTGGACATTACAGATGCTTTTACAAAAGATGAAGAGATTGCATTGACTGTCAAACTTGGCAGTGATGAGGATGGGTAGATGTGGCCCATCCAGAGGATGTGTAGGTTTGGAGGGGGTGGATGTCATGATGCTATGCGTCCACCACTACAAATTTGAGGGCGGAGTTTTTCTACCAAGAAAGTCATCACATTATTTAGCGTCATTAGAAGTTTATTTTCCGTTGTGTGTATTTTTTGTGTTTGCGTTTGCATTACGCACGAGCACCTATAGTTAGGCTAGGCACATTCTCTTCATTGCATTCATAATCTCTGTGTGGAGCATCGATTGATTGGTTGCATATCATGGATCCAATATTTCGTATTTTCTTAAATCACAAGTGCACGAGCATGAATTTTTTATTCAAAGCTATGTTCTTGTTAGGGTACATTACATGATGATAAGGTTCTTTTGGCAAGATCATGAATATGGCTCCCTAACCTTGAGTCTGTAGAAGTAATATTGACTTTAACAAAAGTGCTTATAACACTAGCAAGTTCAACAATTCTAAAGAAAACTTGGACCAATGTTGATTTTCTACTCCTAGTTCTTCCTATCTTATACTCATTGGCTATTGCCTAACCTCCTTTCAAAATTCTTAGAGGTGTTGATGGACAAGTTGCTAGGAAAGCTACTTGAAGAATTTGACCGAATGTTTAACATGGGTTTTGAATATCAAAATAAGGTTCATAAGAAGAGTAGGGTAAAAGGCAAAAAATGGTGTTTAAAGCTACTATTCTACTAAAATTTGATGAATTACAGAGGATTTCTTGTTGGTTCCAACATTGATGTCATATGCCAAAGAGTAGAATGTGTCCCTGTATATAAGCTTATTTTATAGCTTACAATAAGAAGGCACCAATCATATTGCTAACTCCACAATAAAAGGAGACACCACTATCAAAAACTATTGAACTCTTTACATGGACAGCTTCTGAAGCAATTATCACGGAAGCTTTTGCATCCACTATAGTGTTATACTTCTCGTTCGACAAGTCAAATTGGATTCTTTGCTATCATTGGGATAGAAGGTGTTTTCGCCGTTGAAGATGTGAAGATGAAGGAATACTATGAAGCGTGATGACGACTGTTAACAAAAAGCTAGGCAAGCGATGACACATGCAATATTAATGGCTAAATAAAATTGTCGTATTAATGACCAGTGTCGTCAAGATATCGACAAAACCAAAAGCTTTCAGCTTTAAGAAAAGCTTAAGCCTTAATTAGGAAAAGCCACATCTTTTTGCGTGACCGCGAGCAAAAACGTGCTATTGAAGGAGGTGGAGTATGAGTTTAAAAGGAGAGTGACCTGTTGCAATTTGACGGGGCATTGACAATGTGCCGCAAAGAGCCAAAGAAAACGTCGATGAGAGAATCGAAGGTGGAGAAAAAGCATGCAGAAGGTGATGCAGTTGAAGAAGGAAGATGAGAAGACGAGACTGAGGCTCAATGAAGCTATTGCAGTACGAAGGGATGCAAGGTGACACAATGACGACGGTGAGTTCTCGCAATAAAGTCGACGGCTAAAAGTGATGACAACCGAAGAAGACGACGTTGAAGGTGATGAAGTGGCTACTGCAGGAGATGAAGAAGAAAACTGTAAAAGGGACGAAGGACGAATGTGCGACATCGACATGCGAAGGAGAAGGGGAAGATGACGTAGCCAAAGGGAGAATTTTGAGTTCTTGCATCTTTCTTCTTGCGCAATATACAATGTCTTGAGTACGAAACTTTATGCAAGGCTACATCATATTGTATGAAGCTTTATTCTGGAACAGGGGCATCAAGATCGCATGAGGAGGTAGAAGATCACAAGACTATTTAAGTTCATGCAAAACATGGAAACAAATGGGCTTGAATTGCCAGACTTCTTTCTTGGTCAAACTGTCAACGCATTTGAAAAGCATTGGAATTAAACACTCCTTGGAAGCACCTCAATGACGAGAACGCAAGGAGAGATTTGTCATCAGACCACTCAACTAAAACAAAGAAAGAAATCATTCGCTCTAATATGACTCGGCCAACTGCTGACGAAACTGGTTTTGATTGTGGGACAGAACGACATCAGAGTTGACACTTAAATTTCCAAATCTTGGGAACACGGAAGAACACAATAATGTCTCCATTTTTTCCCCTATTATTAGACCAACACCTCGTCCAAGCGCCTTCACTAGTTATAGTGCTTTATCTGTAAACAAAGTGAAAGTTACTGTCCGAGAGTCAAAAATACTGCCCATAACTTAAATTTGCAATTGTACACAATCAGTGATCTATTCTGTAAGGCCTCACATCTCATGGAATATCTCCATGTTTCAAACCCTTCACATATCAAGCCTTGCCCGAGTACTTAAGGTGGTCATGGGTGTTGCATCATGTAAGGAAGGGAAAGTTGTCTCTCTCCTAAATACCTATGCCAAACACATATTCTTGTATTGCTTCGTGTAGTTTCAGTAAAGGCAACTAAAGCTACATCAAGATCCGGCTGCTCATGCAAGAGTCTTTGAATTTTAAAAAGTAACTTGAAATAAGGAGAGGTTATCTCTCTACCTTTACTATGCTCCCAATCAACAACAATCAAACATCTTCTTGAACATAAATCCATGAATTTATATTGCATTCTCTTCATCTCGCTTAGCGTCCCTATGAGGAGTGACCTTCACGAACCCCGGCACGTATTATTTCCATGCGACAACATTTAGTTCTAAAAGCATACTCCAAAAGAAAGAGACCCAAGATAGACGAAATGTGAGCAATAATAAAGCAACCAAAAATAGACAAAACGTGTGAGAGAATAAATCGTTCTAACATAGACGAGAAACATGAACAACACTCAAAACATTATCGCTTTACTTTTTGGCCAAGAATAGATGATGATCTTGCTAATTTTGGAAGAAACGGAAAAACCCAAGAGTGAGCAATCATGACAAAACTTGTGTCGTAGAAGTGTAATGAAAGGCTATTGTCATGTTTGTTTTCCTCTTTCAATTCCAGTTTACCTGAATTGACATAACTTTTGACACAAGAACTCAAAATTGAGCATGGATTCAATAGGAAGAAAGCTTATGAGTCCTAAAAATTGGTTTTCTTGAGAAAGACATTTCCTTAAGAGTTTTTGAAATAGAAAATTTTAGGTTGTCCAAGCAAGGCATACCTACATTTCAACATATCTGCAATCTAAATGATGATTGATGATGATTGAGTGAACTTCTTCTATGCTTGAAATTCATATCATAAGATGCTCATAGCATACAAAATACATCAAATTTAAGCATGAAAAGAATATGAATCAATAATTGAAGAGATACTACATAGATATGCTTCTTGATTATCTTCTTAAAGGAATTGGTTGTAGTTGATCCTGATAGCTCTAGTGCCATGTTGAGATGTAAAGAGGGAAGAGATATAGAGATGTAATAGGGATTAAAGACGAGACACAACATATACACTCCCAAAGACTACATCATATTGATCACAATCTACATATATATAGGTGAGACCTAGTCTAGATAGGGTGAGCTATATATAACTCCAATATAACTTTCTCCTTGAGTCCTTCAAAGCCACTATAATTCAAGGCTAAATATTCAACTTGCATAATTGCTACATTGAGCATTGTATTTATTCGTTCATATTCAGTGTCAACTATCTCTAAGTTGCCCTAACCCTACTAAGTACTTTTATCAATCTTTTATCACTAGATGTGGAATTGCATAAAAAGAAATAAGGATCAACGGACACAAGTTGAAAATTTATGAGACTAGGATACTCTCAATGGTGGAGGATACATGATTTGTTCGATGTATTAAAGAAGAAACTTATTCTTCTCTAGAGTAAGATGTCTCTATTGAATGGTTTTTTTCTTTCAGGGAAAGGGGTGGTTAACAATAATGTGGACCACTTTTTGGAAATTTTAAATAAGCTTATGAAAGATCTAATGACACAGAATGTGGAAAAAAGATAATTGATTTTGGGCTAATTAATATACACACATTTGAGTGATTCTTAGCTAGGGAAGTTCTATCTGAGTGGGAAAGTATTCCAAGAGCTTTCCCATGTATTTATTGCAACAACATGAACACCTAGAAGTGTTCAAGTGGTTTAGTTTTGTTCCAAAGGCATTTTTCCTTTAGGAATTTTGAGGCATGCTTTCTTTAGGGTTTGAGTAAGTGCATCATCACAAACCTAGAACTACTACTACAAAGATTCAATGAGTTGGCATCAATGTTCATATGATTATCTAAATCTATGAACATATACCTCCAAACTAAAGCTACTACCTTTGAGGATGGTGCACACATAAATATTTGAGCTTAGAATTGTTTAAAATAAGAAAAATAATAAAGCTGCACTATTATTAGTGTGAGAAAGCTTCTAATTGTGCAAAACACATAAGGAGATTGGTACGTAGAGAAATCACTATCTATTTACATAATTTCTCAAATGACCACTCCATGAATGAGAAATGGAGGAGATCGAGAAGCCCCTAGTAAGCGTTGCATACCATTTATGCTTGTATCTTTCCCTAAGCAATCAGTGTAATATGATGTATGTTATGGTAACAATGGGCAGTTCTATGATGATGAGGGGTTCTTTTAATTTGAATGTTTACTTGAGGCTTTAATAGTTGTTATTCCTTAAGGGGGCTATGACTTTTTTTTTGGCAACATCTTTTAGCACACTAAAATACATAACATATCATTGATGATTACCTGATATAATAGTGTACATCCAAGAGGAATGAAAACTGAATGGTGCCTCCTTGCAGGCTTTGGTTGGTAGGCAGGTAACGTTTGTTAGTAATCCACCTTTCTGGAGTCGGGAAATTGGAATCATTTGTGTGCGAAGGGCCTCTTCGTTTAAGCTGAATATATATAATCTGCATTGCCCACGTGCACAAACCATTGTTTTTCTCATACACAAGGGAATCGATTCCATTAGAAGCATCGACACAGGCTGGCAGTTTTGTTAATTGGACAAAACATGGAAAGCGTGCTGTTTCCTTCGTAATTATCATATGATAATAACGTGTATCATAATTGGGACGTTCTCGACGCTTTCTGTACTGTCCAGCAATGCTCCATGCACTATGGAGGTCGAGAGTTATATTCGTATTCGTGAGGGAGAATAATGCATTGTTTCGTTCAGCACTGTTCCATGTATATTCCATGCTCATGCCCTATCCTATATCTGAGCATGGCCGGATGCAGTCGATAGAACGATACGTTTAATACACTGGAAGTCCATTTGAGTTGAATTGGATTCAATCCACAAGGTTAGTATATTTCATCCAACCTTCTGTTGTATGTACAGCCATACGGCTGAATATCTGGATTATGTACAACCATACAGCTGAATATCTGGATTATGTACAACCATACAGCTGAATATCGTGAGCTCAAAATCTGTTGTATGTCTGGATTATGCTTCCTTTGAAGCTATCACATGTCTGCTGCTATTATATTAACATCGTGCGCATGTAGAGACATCCTGTACCTGTAGGCCTTGTAAGCCTTTCTATCCGACGTTATGTCAGTATTTTTGAATCCCTTGAAGCATACTAAAATATCTATTCGTGTCAGCACTCCTGTTGTTTAAAATATACAAGTCCTTAGAGGGTGAGTATGCACATTTGTCTCTTAGCCTTTATTTATGTTCTCTATAGGAGAATCCACATATACGTCCTCCATATGTTTGAGAAAGTCACAATGACTCAATACATATCATCATTTGACTAAACATATGCACTTATTGACCCATCATTATATTTACAAATGGACAACGAGGAGTGCAAAGATAAGGAAGTTGCCAATGCATTTCTATGAGTTTTGATTTGCAAAGTCACCACAAGTGATGAGTCACAAATGAAAAGTGAGGAATGCGGGATTAGGAAGTTGCCAATGCATTTCTATAAGTTCTACTTGCAAAGTCACAAGTGATGAGTCTACAATAGACATAAAGGAAGAAGATGCTTTAAGATGATGCTCGTCCATGTGCTTTTGATCAAGAAAAGTGTTACATCCTTGGATATTACGATGAGTGTGCTAGTAGAATTGATTGCACTAGTCATTGAAGTAACCTAGTATGAATGCATTAGGGATACTTCATGGTGACACAACCAAGTCATATTTATAAGACTCAATATCCTATTATGCACATTACAATGCATGATCACCACTCTTAGACTTGTAGCCCATGGATCAATGTATTTTTCATGAGTAGTATCTATCTCTAGCCCCTATACCTCATATGTATCAACCTCATGTCTCTTAAAGACCTTAATCCATTTCCATGCAATACTCCTCAAAGCCATCCCATCTAGTTCACTGAGTGAATAGGTAGCATTGTCATGTACATGTCTCACCACATATTGATCAAACCACTATTCAAAGCATTCATTCATCTAGATGGGCTATTATCCATACATTAATTCGGTAGCCATGTATCCAGTCACTACACTATGCATCATCTTGTCAACCCATAACGCATACAGTAACAATTGTGGGCATTCCTTCTTTCTTTCTCTACATTACTTTGTGAGTGTTTTAATGATAGCCACGTGCCCCCACCCACTCTTTCCATTACCCTCTAGATTATAGGCTAAAGTCAATGCAAGTTTAATTCCAAATCAAGCAAAGAATTCACAAGCCTTATCTGTATTATTCAATCCTTGTCTATCAACTACAAAGTTTTCCACACAACCATAATAGCAAAATACCCCTTCCAAAAGAAAACTACATATAGCATGTATCATCTATGTATAGAGAGCTCTCCCTTTGTAAGGGATGGTTGAGGGTTAAGGGGTGTGGAATTAGGGTTTGACAGCTATAAAATGTAATGTGTGGAAAACCCTTATATGAATCATCTTTTGTTTTGAGTATCTTCATGTTCTCTCTCTTGCTCGAGTCTCTCTTTGTGCATTTCCCTATTGAAGGTGGGAGAGGGTAAAACCTTCCCCCACCACTAAACACTTTGGCAATCACATATAGCATTCCTTCGACCTATTGAGATGCAGTCCATGGTGTTGTCCCTGGTGCATTATTGCAATAGTATGATGGCGCTCCCTACTATTGTCTCCTTCCTCATTGTTGCTACTACTAAGTGCTAACTAAGGGTAGTTCCAGCCTAGTTTCACTCTATGCACAAGTCTTGAAGGTAGACTTGCTTGTACCTCCTAGCTCCTCAAACATGATATGAGCCTTTTAGAAGGCAACCTTTGTCATACTATGGGTTTCCAATGACTGAGAGAATCTTCCTTATTTAGCTTGCATGCTGGCCTTCACACATCAAGGGGGGAGAGAGAGAGAGAGAGAGAGGACTCTTGCACATATACAAACAAAAAGGAATAGATTGATAATGATAGCTAAGATAAGTGGAATGAAAGTACAAGTGATAGGGCCTAAATAAGTAGGCTAAGGTATCCACCTATACCTTTTACCCTTATTTAATGCTACATAGTGCAAAACATGTTTACACCTAAACACACAATAATGTGTGTTTACACATGAGGATAAATAAGGCTAACAAACTCCCCTTCTAAACCCATGACATCATGAAACATATGAAAAAGGAAAAGGGAAGGCCTTACCTTGAAGAGATAGTGTCTAATCAGGTACAATGATTCTAAAAGAGAGATACATAAGGCATAGAGGTGCAATGTGAGAATGAACATGACATGAACTATCGATACGCTCAAGGACCCAAAGTAAGACATGGTTCAGAGGTGCATGTGCATAGCTCTCAGCCTCATTACAAGGCTAACATGGCTCAAAGGCACTAGGCACATGGACAGAGATCAATTCCATGGGTATATATTTGGGATTAACTCAGATGTATAGTGGTAACAATCCCCCTTGAAATATAGTGCTAGAGTCATAAAAGAAGGCACAAATCTTTTTGGATAAAAATTCGGACAGAGAACAAAAGATGGATGTGTTTAGAAAGGTCTTAACATATGCATTGGCATGGTTAGTATCTAATTCCAAAACACATTATTTGTTTATTTATTTAGTTCATCATTATCAAGGGACCATGATTGAGTAGATACATTAAGGGCCTTAATTTGAAGTATTAGGTGGTTCATTAGGGTCACTATTTGATAAGGTATTAGCAGCAACATGTTGGGCATGTTGCTTATCTTGCTTCTTGTAGGATTGGTCAACAATGTGGCCAATACACTTGCAACATTGACACTCGGGTAGTTTTTTCTTGGTGTAGAAGGATTTTGGTGCTATGTCAACATCTTTGCTGGGCCTTTTGTCCTCCAAAAGATTGGCAACCATCTCCTTGTATTTCATTTCACAAGCCACTTTGAGAGTAGTCACAATTCATGGAATTGTGCTTCTTTCATCAATCTATGAAGACAACTATTGAGAGTGGTCAAATGTTGGCAAAGGAGACTTAAATGATCAAGATGTTGCTCATGCAGCCTTCCAATTTCTAATAGCAATCTGCAATGGCCATAGAGTGGTAGCATAAGTCAAGCCCACACAATCCCAAGCATAAGTATCCGAGAAGAACCATGTGTTTCCATTTCATCACTTGCAACATTTGGCCCCTATGTATATCTCTCTTACTAATAGATTTTCATACTGCCCTATTTCTAATAAAATCATATTCATCTACATGGATTATCACAATCCAATGAGCGAAAAATGGTTCTCAAGCATATAAGTGTATCTTGCACCAGATAGTAGGCTTATGCTCTAATATCAATAAAACATCCTCATAGGATTCAACTTGCATAGGAGACACAACACAAGCCACACCCATGAGATGGAAATATTAAGGGGATGGATATTGTAATTACCTCCTAGTTATAAAGTGATGCAAGCTAACCTCCAATCCTGGGTCCAAAAGCATACTAAGCCACAATCGCAACTTCAATCTCATATCAATATTCGGCATCCCATAAGACTAGCCCACACCATCTCATTATAGATGTATCGATCAATGAGCCTAAAAGGTGTGAAATCTACAAAAATAGCCAAATTTTTAATATTATGACTCTGATATTCTATCCCTAAAGTGTCTTTAGTGCATTTACACTAATTATTCATGGAAAATCAATACATAATGGTCTTTCAAATTAAGCATTCAACAAAGTGTAAAGATTTACATGTACTAAACCCCCTAACGCCATTATTGTGCCCACACATCCACCTATCAAAAAGTACATCAATCATCCTTATCTCTTACCTTGTTGTCTTTCCTACAAATGATTGCTACATAAGATATGGTAACATAACAAATTAGTTTTAATGGAAATGTTAAAGGAAGACTCTACTTATTTTGGCAGAGTTCAATATTTAAACATTGCTAGTCCAAGTGTTAATGTGTTGTGTGTGAAATGCCTCTCTAAGACTAGGAAATTTCCTTTCATGTTATATCTATGTGTATTATGGATATAGGGATATCAGCATCTCTAGGAAAAGTATTTTGAGTAGAGGAGTAAGTATAACCAAAGTAGTAGTATATATATACACAACTTGCACGTGGGGGTGCCGAGGGTGGGGGATGGGGAGAGGGAGGTCACTTATAAATATGTAAGTATATGACATGGATTCAATATAGTTAATTTTTAAAAACCATTTTTATGAAATTTTTCATACACAAAAGGGTATCATTTAGTAGGGGTAGACATAGATTGAATAGAAAGATCTTACCTTTTGTTCATGAAAGCTTTAAAAATAAGGGGTTCCTAAATCACATCTTAAATGGATGCGATAGTAAGGGTTTAAATACACTAAAACTTGAGCTACAAATGGAACCATCCCATCCATACCATATGTTCCATTCAAGATCCATATGATCTAAACATGTCAAATGTCTACTGTAACGTGTCCACTAGAATCATCCAAGACACGTCTTAGCAGTCCATCAGAAAGGATGTCTAGAAAACTCCGCCCGGCACTCCCTTGGAATGTTACGGGTTTTGCAATCTAGGTCTTCCCGTGTCTGCCACGTAGCGGAAGTATCCTGGCCGTTCCCACTTAGGATCGACCTGAATTTGGGTTTTCCTGTTTGGTCATTAGCTAGCAGCAACTAGCGTCAAACCCGAGCGAACTACTTTACACAGAAATGCCAGGTCCGAAGTGGATTCACGCTGCACTTGGTTCAAGGAGAATGGGAAACGAGAGGGATGCAAAACTCAACCTCTCTACCAATAGGCATAGTCCTATTCCGTAAATCGGGTCTCGGTCATTGCTCTCATTATTCGTTTTGATAATGATGATTATCCCGCTGATCTTCGAGATTTTTGAGAAAAGTTCCCGACTAACCGGGACCACCCATCCGTAGGACGGACCCATGGTCCATCCTCCGCACTTTCCTCGGTTTGTTTTAGTTATGTAATTATCTAACACATTAATTTGACATATAACAATCAGCTTCTTTAATTAACCCTGTTAGGCACTGGTTCCTTCACGTAATCTTATCACGTGACATAGAAAAACAATATCAAACAACTTCTTTATTATCATTTCATCATTTTATCTTTGAAATACAAGGAGTTCCGCCCGTAGGCTTGTCCATAATCTGCCCGAAGGCTTATCCAGTAATCCGCTAGGGATCACTATTCCAAGCTTCTGCCCGTAGACTAGTATGCGGGCCTCGAGATCCAATCCCGAGTCACGTTAGCCTCTTGTGCAGGACCCAGAAGGCAAGGGATTTACGGCAGAGCCCCCCCTGGCACCCAAGCGTCCTCCTGCTCCAAGTAGAGCTCAACGGAAAGACCTCTCGCGGCGGGTTCGGTCCACGTTCCCGGCGCGGTCAACAACCCCCTTGGTTAGGGTCAGGCAGGCAGTCGGGGGTAACTGAAGCTGCCTCTCCCTTCAGGCCTTCAACCTGAAGCATTTAGATATCTTTTCATCCTTTAGTTCCTTGAGCAAACAAGGCAAACAGTGCTTTCTAAACTATTACAAGCACAATCAATTTCAGTGGTCGTTTATTTAGCCAACTATTAAGGAGTGATTCCTTCTCTCCGAATGCATCCAGCATTCGATCTGGGATTAATTTCGACTTGGCAAGATCTCCCAAGGATTTATTTGTTCACCCTTTTGTCCTTAGGTTAGGGTCATACCCTGTTAACCCAACTTAACCAATACCTTAGGTTTTATTAACAGTAAACCCTGGCGACCATGTCGCTTTAATTTATTGATTGATCATTTGCTTCCAAGCAAATACCTAACTTCCCTTAACTTGGCAAATTTTCCCAATAAGGGTGATGTAACAGGATGACTACTCATCCTCTTGCAAGTTAAACTTGCACAAGAACCTGCCAACCTCATTCCAAGGAATGGCAAAACTTTCTTGTGATCAAACCACAAGGCTATGCGACGTTGCAACTTGTTGCACAAGTGTCGCTTCTATTCCAAGGGATCATTTCACCCATTGAACGGTGTTTTCTGGTCAAGGAATTATGATTAGACTAAAAGTAGGGTTTAGGGTGTCTTCTTACTCAACCCAATCCTAATTGCACTAGGCCGACAACGTTCGGTCCTAGGGATTCCAACTCAATCCAAGTTCTAGCATTAGGTCAAATGATCCTTAGGGTAGAAACCTTAGATCATTATTTGCGTGAGCATCCAATTGACTCAACATTCCGGGAAGGTGGGTAGGACCTTTGGGTTTGAGGGCTTCGACTTGGCGTCCAAGTACGATACTTGGCTGCATTTCTAACGTGCCAAGCCCTAGCTAGTACTTGAGGTTTTTATTGAATCGGCTAGTTATGCCTATACGAAACCCTAACAGTCATGATACCACAAATGACTTGGGTAAATTGACCTACTTGTCTTATGACAAGGACAATTCTTTCCTAGAGATGATAAACTTGATCTAAAGTAGAAAAATAGTTGCAAAATGTTACAATACATGTAAACATGTAATTCATTACTTCTACGCACCATAAGATCCTCAATAGCCCTATCCCTTTTTGCTAAAGTCAAAAGGCATGATAATTTGAAGAATAACTTACATAGGGCCTACTAGGATTTACATCAAGGAATAACGCCTACAACCTTTTGTCTAAGTATTTGAATTTCATGCTTTTATAAGCCATGCAATCATTCCTAAATGCAACTTGATGAAATGAAATTTGCGAAAGTATAAGTGCGACCCTTAGATACAACAACATCGTGAATGAAGTTCATGCAATACTAAGGCAAGTGTCGATTTAATCCATTTGCAAGCATCTTTTCCCATGCAACTTATAAGATCGGGGTTCTTTTTCATGCCGTGCAACAGAAGTTAACAATTCCCTCATGCGAATCATAACGAAGGGAGTTATTGCAAAAAATACTCCTTTCCTTCATGACCAATGCACTTAACAATTTCCTCTTTAACCCTAGGCAATATGTGGCTTTCCTTTGAAAATGCACGACAAGGCAAGTTACTATTACGGTCGTAAGATGGATGGACAATTTGCGTTTATATTGAAAATACCAATTTTTCCCAATTGCATGTAGCTAGGCTAGGTGAGTTTGAACATGCACGGGTGCTTCCTAATCCATGGAGTTGTCATGCTTAATGCATTACTTTAGTATGAAACCACAATCGAAAAAACCTGGGTTTGTGGGCTCGGGGAGATGTCCACGTGAATGCTAGGAGAAGAACCTCGCGCAGGCGCGCCTTGCGACTTCTTGGGAGCCATCGTTAGCGTGCTTACGGACTTCCGGTTTGCCTTTACCCTTACGCGATCGGTGAGTCTTCTCCAACCGTTGTGAGCAGCTTCAAGATCTTTCCCCTTTTCCCTTGTACGTAGGAGATTCCCAAGAAGACCGCAGGAACAAGGCCAAAGCCTTATCCCTTAGAAGCTGTGGAAATGGGCTTCAAGGGAAGGTTTTTAACCCCCGAGGTGGAGCCCGTGTGCACAAGGCCTTAAGCCTTGTACTTTAGAAGCTTCCAAAAGCTTCTGGGAAGCTGTTGCTCCCCACAAAATCACGTGAATTAAAGGTAAAGGTTGAGGAGGGGGGGGAAGTTAACGTCGAGACAGGGAGGGGATTTGTGATGTCATGGCGGCAGTTCGACGGCTGGTGGTGGTGGCGGCGATTTCTGACAGTAGCGGCGACAGAATCTGGGCGTCCTCATGGCGGCTTTCTCCCAGCACATCAAGCCTCCCTTCCTTCCTCAGCAATGGCGATGGCAGCAGCATTCGTCCTCTCCCTTCCTTCACACCTTAGAGGTGTATTTATAGGACAAGGGGGGGGAAGAGAAGAGCTCCACCACGTGGCCCCCTGCATGGGTTCCTCCCTCCCCATGCAGCCCACGACTCCACCAAGCCCATCCCCCCACACTCCCTCTCCTCCAGCCGTGCATCGGTTGGGGAAAAGGGATAAATATATAAAAAAAATTGCTTTATTAATATCCATTTTGCCCCTCCCAAGAGGGTGTTTACTTGTGAATTTCGAATTTGAATCCTCGGGCTTGCTTTGCCAATGCGGAGGTCTCAATTTCTCGAGTGCAGGTCACAGATTACCCTGCCGGTGATTCCAATATGACAGATAACCTTTGCACGAGGTTTACGCAGTGTGCGGGAAGTCAATTTTCATGAGTGAGAATATTACATTCTCTCCCCCTTAGAAGAATCGAGATGTCCTCATCTCGAGATAAACAGGGGATATTGAAGATTGAGAGAGCTTTCATCCATCCAGGTAGCATCCTCTTCGGGATAATCTTTCCACTGGACGAGGCATTCTTTCAAGGTTCTAGATCTTAACTGTCTCTCCCTAACATCTAAAATCTTTTCCGGTCTTAGTTCAAGGACTCCTTGACTAGGCATTACAATTTGTTGGTCATCAAGTACATGATTAGGGTTGGGTACATATTTTTTTAAGAGACTAATATGGAATACATTGTGAACTTTTAGGTTATCCGGAAGTTGCAATTTATAAGCATTGGTTCCCAGGCATTTGAGGATTTTATACGGCCCACAATACCTTGGACTTAGCTTCTTGCATTCTCCTAGAGATAGAGAACTCCTTTTAGGGCGTACACGAATGAAGACCATGTCTCCTTCTCCGAAGACCCTCTCTTGGCGTTTCAAATCCGCATATGCCTTTTGTCTATCTTTGGCTGCTTGTATGTCTTGTCTTATTGACCTTATTTGGTCATCCATGTCCTCCAACATTTGTCTTGAAGCTTCAACTCTTAGGGTTGGATCAGAAAAGTTTAGGAGACTTCGACAATCATGACCATACAATGCCTGGAAAGGGGTCATTTGAATGCTCTGCTGGTAAGAAGCATTGTAAGCAAATTCTACTAACGGCAAGTACTGAATCCACCTCTTCGGCTCTCGACAGCAGTATGCCCTAAGCATATCCTCAATGATTTGATTCACTCGCTCTGTTTGTCCATCCGTCTGGGGATGATAGGCGGTGCTAAAATAGAGTTGAGTCCCAATAGCTTCAAAGATAGCTCTCCAAAAGTGTGAAGTGAAGAGAGAATCTCGATCGCTAATGATCCTTCTAGGTAACCCATGTAGCTTGAATATCTCCTTGATAAACAATCTTGCAATGTCGGAGGCTTTATAGTTTGTCTTTACTGGAATCAGGTGTGCAACCTTAGTAAGCATGTCAACTACAGCCATAATGGAATTGTATCCTCCTTGGACTTGGGGTAAGCCTACCACAAAATCCATACTGATGAATTCCCATTTCATTTGGGGAATGTCAAGTGGTTGCAATTTTCCTGGCATCATGACATGTTCAGCCTTGATACGTTGGCAAGACAAACATTCAGTGACATATTTGAGAACGTCACCTTTGAGCCTCTCCCAATGGTAGCTCTTCCTAACTGCATTAAGAGTTTTTGCATAGCCAGGATGTCCCGCGAAAGGGGAATCATGAGCTTCCCATAATATCTTCTGCTTAAGTGACTGGCTTGTTGGTATACATAGCCTTGTTCTGTAGTAGACAAGTCCATTATCAATGGAAAATTCCCGATACTTAGCTTGTGACTTCAGATTCTGCTCCTTGGTAGATATTTCTTTTATCATTGTTTGGTAGGCCAAATCATGGCATGCTTCCTCTCTAGCTAGTTCGAGTATAGGGTTGCTTGGCATAGATACCTTTGTAGCCAGAGATCTGGCCGTTGATGGATTCTGCAAGATTAGGGAATTTAGGAATGCCTTGCGACTGAGTGCATCGGCAACTACATTCTCTTTCCCTGGTCGGTACTTGATTTCAAAATCATACTCCTCCAATACTTCAATCCATCGACGTTGCCTCATGTTGAGCTCGTTCTGGGTAAAAATCCATTTGAGACTCTTATGATCGGTTACTAGAGTAAACTTGTTACCCAACAGGTAGTGTCTCCAAAGCTTTAGAGCATGGATGACAGCTAATAATTCCAGATCATGCGTGGCATAATTCTTTTCATGACTCTTCAATTTCCTTGAAGAATATGCTACTAGATGACCTTCCTGCATAAGTATACACCCCAAGGCAAGAATGCTGGCATCAGTTACTACCTCGAACTCCTTATTGAGGTCAGGAAGTTTTAGAATAGGTGCTGATACCAAACATTGCTTCAATTGGTCGAAGCTATTTTGTTCGGGAGTTGACCATGTAATAGAAGTCTGCTTCTTTAGTAAGTCGGTAAGAGGTGCTGCAATCAAAACATAGTTTTTGATAAAGACCCTATACCATCCTGTCAAGCCAAGAAAGCTACGTATTTCTTTGACGGATGCTGGTATTGGCCATTCAAGCACATCTCTGACTTTGGCTGGGTCTACTGATATTCCTTCTGATGATACTATGAATCCTAGATATTCAATCTGACGCTTGAAGAATGCACATTTCTTCATTTTTGCATACAGCTTATGAGACCTCATTGTCTCAAGGACAATCCGAAGTTGAGGTTCATGATCTTCTTCCTGTTTAGAATAAACTAAAGTGTCATCGAAGAAGACAAGCACGAAATCATCAAGATATGGTCTAAAAATATCCTGGATTAATCTATTGAAGGTGGCAGGTGCATTTGTAAGCCCGAATGACATAACCAAGAACTCAAAGTGCCCATATCTTGTATTGAAGGCCGTTTTTGGAATATCTTCATCCTTGATCCTGATTTGATAGTAACCTGACCTGAGATCAATTTTGGAGAAGATCTTTGCACCTTGAAGGCGATCAAGAAGCTCATCTATTCTAGGAATAGGATACTTGTTCTTGACTGTTGATTGATTCAACCCACGGTAATCAATACATAGTCGAAGTGTCCCATCTTTCTTTTTCTGGAATAGTACTGGAGCTCCCCATGGTGATTTGCTAGGCCGGATGTAACCCTGATCTAACAGTTGCTTGAGTTGTTCCTTCAACTCAATAGCTTCTGGTATGGACATTCTATAAGGTCTCTTTGCAATTGGCGCAGCTCCAGGCATTAGCCTTATTTCATGATCAACTTCTCTTGGAGGTGGAAGTTCAGTCAATTCCTCAGGGAATACGTCAGCGTATTCCTTTAGCCAAGAGGGTCCCTCATGAGACTCTTGCTTTTGATCTAACTTGTTGAGTTTGATCAGGTAAACAGGTAATCCTTTTCTAACCCCTTTTATGATCCGCGATACTTTGGCTAACTGGATTCTTGGCACTCCTGCCTCACCTTGAGTTGTAACAAACTCTCTTTCAGAGTTTTGAAAGGAAACTTGACCCTTTCCACAGTGGATGTGGGCGTCATTAGGCTTAAGCCAATCCATCCCGAGTAGACACTCATGGATACCTAAATTCATGACTCTGAATTTGACTGAGGTTTTCTTTCCTCCCAGAAAGAACTCTTCCTTAGCAGTTTGCCTGGTACAAGTTACCTCACGACCGTTTGCCAATTCCACAAGTAGGGTAGGTGCTTCTACTGTGGCTATTCCTAATCTTTTAGAACACGCTGGTGAGATAAAGGAATGTGTACTGCCACAATCAATCAAGGTTTTGAACCCTTTACCTTGATAGTCCGACGGTGTTTGAATCACCGAGAACTGGCGATTCGGCCCCTTCTTGTGTAAAGCGGCATGGACTGTCGCTCTTTCGAATTCTGCTTCCATAGTCGGATCTTCCTCTTCTTCTGCTTCACATCTTTGCCTATTGGTAATGCAGGCAGTTCTTCCTCTTCCACGGGTGGCGGCTCCTTGACCGCGGCCTGCACCTTGATGATGTCCCTCGCTGAGCTTGGGACATTGCCTTTTGAAGTGACCGAGTTCGTTACAGTGGAAACATCGGAGGTTTCGGCCATTACTGTGAGTAGGAACAAAGTTGTTGACATTATTTGTCCTTGCTTTCTTCCTTTGTCCCTGATTGTGAACTTGAACTCTCTTCACTTGGGTTCTGAATGCTCCTCTGTTCGGGTCGCTATAAGACCAATTCTTGTTACCCCTTGGTCTAGCTTGCACTTCCTGAATTATAGGTGCCGCTCGAATGAGTGCATCCTGAAGATCTGACGGTCGCATAGATTCGAGACAGGTATTTATAGGTGGATTTAAGCCCGCGCAAAATTTGGACACCTGCTGCGTCGTGTCCATCTGTGGCGCATACTTTAAGAGTGAGACAAATTTAGAGTAGTATGCGTCAAGGGTGAGTCCTAGTTGTTTTAGCTCGTAGAATTCATTCATTTTTTGTGTATGATATGCAGGTGGCAAATATCTCCCCTGCACGGCTTTCTTTAACTTCTCCCAGGTGACGGACCCCTCTGAAGTCCCTTGATCCCTGCACCATTGTTTCCACCATAGTCTAGCTTCGCCAGTGAGTTTTAATTTGGCGAGCATGGCCTGATTGGTAGGCGTAATACTAGCTGCTTCAAAGTAGTCCTCCATAGATTCAATCCAAATTTCAACATCAGACTGGACGAATCTGCCTCTCCCGTCAAACTCGAGTGGCTTTATCTGCTTGAGGAGGAACTTCTTCTCCTGGATCACAGTAGTACTTGATGTAGGGGGTGAATTTGGAACCTGTACCTGGGGTTGTGCCTGGGTAAAAGTTTTCTTAACGTTATTGTATGATAATTGACATTAGCTTATCTTTAGTTCAGCTATCTCGTAAATCATGAAGCTACTTAACCCTTTTTTTTACATCCCTGATGCACAGTCGGATATTGATAAAAGAAGTCCTTATTTATATTTACATGGGCGTAGCCTTATACAACATCTCGTGTGATGATAATCCAATCATTACATTTAGTTTGGGGAGAACAACGTTGTATTGCATTTGTCTACAGGAACTGTGTAATAGTAAGGTTTTGGGTCATGGATCTTTAGGAATCGATAATTCATTGGAAGTTCAGGATATCCTTTCCACTGGAATCCATACTTCTCATGCCGGCCCAACACCTTAATCCTGTCGGCTGGGATTACACGGGTTACTTCCTCATATACATATGAGTTCAATTCAACCCTCCGACCTTGAATATGCAAAGTCAAATTTACGTGAGCTTCCACAAAAATGAACAGCTTCACGACTTTCAAGTCTTCCAACCACTTAATCCTCTTTAGGTTGGTTTGTAGATAAGCGAACCGGTGGGCAGCTATATAGTAGATTCCTGAAGACCCAGTCCATCTTCGTTCTATATATAAAGGTGATGGATTATAAATCTGCTCCAGGATGTTCATCATTTCAACTCTCTGTCTATAATGCGGAGAATGCATTGCAGTCATAAACATGATCCGGAACACCAAAAACTTGTTCCACGCTTCATAGTTCTGCAAGACAGTAATGAAGATGAGAAAATGTTTGGATAGCAACAATTTCTTTACTTCATTTTATTGAGATCTCATAAAAAAACAATTCCGTTGTTGGTCGGCTCTGATACCAACTGTAACGTGTCCACTAGAATCATCCAGGACATGTCTTAGCAGTCCATCGGAAAGGATGTCTAGAAAACTCCGCCCGGCACTCCCTTGGAATGTTACGGGTTTTGCAATCTAGGTCTTCCCGTGTCTGCCACGTAGCGGAAGTATCCTGGCCGTTCCCACTTAGGATCGACCTGAATTTGGGTTTTCCTGTTTGGTCATTAGCTAGCAGCAACTAGCGTCAGACCCGAGTGAACTACTTTACGCAGAAACGCCAGGTCCGAAGCGGATTCACGCTGCACTTGGTTCAAGGAGAATGGGAAACGAGAGGGATGCAAAACTCAACCTCTCTACCAATAGGCATAGTCCTATTCCGTAAATCGGGTCTCGGTCATTGCTCTCATTATTCGTTTTGATAATGATGATTATCCCGCTGATCTTCGAGATTTTTGAGAAAAGTTCCCGGCTAACCGGGACCACCCATCCGTAGGACGGACCCATGGTCCATCCTCCGCACTTTCCTCGGTTTGTTTTAGTTATGTAATTATCTAACACATTAATTTGACATATAACAATCAGCTTCTTTAATTAACCCTGTTAGGCACTGGTTCCTTCACGTAATCTTATCACGTGACATAGAAAAACAATATCAAACAACTTCTTTATTATCATTTCATCATTTTATCTTTGAAATACAAGGAGTTCCGCCCGTAGGCTTGTCCATAATCTGCCCGAAGGCTTATCCAGTAATCCGCTAGGGATCACTATTCCAAGCTTCTGCCCGTAGACTAGTATGCGGGCCTCGAGATCCAATCCCGAGTCACGTTAGCCTCTTGTGCAGGACCCGGAAGGCGAGGGATTTATGGCAGAGCCCCCCCTGGCACCCAAGCGTCCTCCTGCTCCAAGTAGAGCTCAACGGAAAGACCTCTCGCGGCGGGTTCGGTCCACGTTCCCGGCGCGGTCAACAACCCCCTTGGTTAGGGTCAGGCAGGCAGTCGGGGGTAACTGAAGCTGCCTCTCCCTTCAGGCCTTCAACCTGAAGCATTTAGATATCTTTTCATCCTTTAGTTCCTTGACCAAACAAGGCAAACAGTGCTTTCTAAACTATTACAAGCACAATCAATTTCAGTGGTCGTTTATTTGGCCAACTATTAAGGAGTGATTCCTTCTCTCCGAATGCATCCAGCATTCGATCTGGGATTAATTTCGACTTGGCAAGATCCCCCAAGGATTTATTTGTTCACCCTTTTGTCCTTAGGTTAGGGTCATACCCTGTTAACCCAACTTAACCAATACCTTAGGTTTTATTAACAGTAAACCCTGGCGACCATGTCGCTTTAATTTATTGATTGATCATTTGCTTCCACGCAAATACCTAACTTCCCTTAACTTGGCAAATTTTCCCAATAAGGGTGATGTAACAGGATGACTACTCATCCTCTTGCAAGTTAAACTTGCGCAAGAACCTGCCAACCTCATTCCAAGGAATGGCAAAACTTTCTTGTGATCAAACCACAAGGCTATGCGACGTTGCAACTTGTTGCACAAGTGTCGCCTCTATTCCAAGGGATCATTTCACCCATTGAACGGTGTTTTCTGGTCAAGGAATTATGATTAGACTAGAAGTAGGGTTTAGGGTGTCTTCTTACTCAACCCAATCCTAATTGCACTAGGCCGACAACGTTCGGTCCTAGGGATTCCAACTCAATCCAAGTTCTAGCATTAGGTCGAATGATCCTTAGGGTAGAAACCTTAGATCATTATTTGCGTGAGCATCCAATTGACTCAACATTCCGGGAAGGTGGGTAGGACCTTTGGGTTTGAGGGCTTCGACTTGGCGTCCAAGTACGATACTTGGCTGCATTTCTAACGTGCCAAGCCCTAGCTAGTACTTGAGGTTTTTATTGAATCGGCTAGTTATGCCTATACGAAACCCTAACAGTCATGATACCACAAATGACTTGGGTAAATTGACCTACTTGTCTTATGACAAGGACAATTCTTTCCTAGAGATGATAAACTTGATCTAAAGTAGAAAAATAGTTGCAAAATGTTACAATACATGTAAACATGTAATTCATTACTTCTACGCACCATAAGATCCGCAATAGCCCTATCCCTTTTTGCTAAAGTCAAAAGGCATGATAATTTGAAGAATAACTTACATAGGGCCTACTAGGATTTACATCAAGGAATAACGCCTACAACCTTTTGTCTAAGTATTTGAATTTCATGCTTTTATAAGCCATGCAATCATTCCTAAATGCAACTTGATGAAATGAAATTTGCGAAAGTATAAGTGCGACCCTTAGATACAACAACATCGTGAATGAAGTTCGTGCAATACTAAGGCAAGTGTCAATTTAATCCATTTGCAAGCATCTTTTCCCATGCAACTTATAAGATCGGGGTTCTTTTTCATGCCGTGCAACAGAAGTTAACAATTCCCTCATGCGAATCATAACGAAGGGAGTTATTGCAAAAAATACTCCTTTCCTTCATGACCAATGCACTTAACAATTTCCTCTTTAACCCTAGGCAATATGTGGCTTTCCTTTGAAAATGCACGACAAGGCAAGTTACTATTATGATCGTAAGATGGATGGACAATTTGCGTTTATATTGAAAATACCAATTTTTCCCAATTGCATTTAGCTAGGCTAGGTGAGTTTGAACATGCACGAGTGCTTCCTAATCCATGGAGTTGTCATGCTTAATGCATTACTTTAGTATGAAATCACAATCGAGAAAACCTGGGTCTGTGGGCTCGCGGAGATGTCCACGTGAATTCTAGGAGAAGAACCTCCCGCAGGTGCGCCTTGCGACTTCTTGGGAGCCATCGTTAGCGTGCTTACGGACTTCCGGTTTGCCTTTACCCTTACGCGATCGGTGAGTCTTCTCCAACCGTTGTGAGCAGCTTCAAGATCTTTCCCCTTTTCCCTCGTACGCAGGAGATTCCCGAGAAGACCGCAGGAACAAGGCCAAAGCCTTATCCCTTAAAAGCTGTGGAAATGGGCTTCAAGGGAAGGTTTTTAACCCCCGAGGTGGAGCCCGTGTGCACAAGGCCTTAAGCCTTGTACTTTAGAAGCTTCCAAAAGCTTTTGGGAAGCTGTTGTTCCCCACGAAATCACGTGAATTAAAGGTAAAGGTTGAGGGGGGGGGAGTTAACGTCGAGACAGGGAGGGGATTTGTGATGTCATGGCGGCAGTTCGACAGCTGGTCGTGGTGGCGGCGGTTTCTGACAGCAGCAGCGACAGAATCTGGGCGTCCTCACGGTGGCTTTCTCCCAGCACGTCAGGCCTCCCTTCCTTCCTCAGCAACGGCAATGGCAACAGCATTCGTCCTCTCCCTTCCTTCACACCTTAGAGGTGTATTTATAGGACAAGGGGGGGGAGAGAATAGCTCCACCACGTGGCCCCCTGCATGGGTTCCTCCCTCCCCATGCAGCCCACGACTCCACCAAGCCCATCCCCCCACACTCCCTCTCCTCCAGCCGTGCATCGGCTGGGGAAAAGGGATAAATATATAAAAAAAAATTCTTTATTAATATCCATTTTGCCCCTCCCAAGAGGGTGTTTACGTGTGAATTTCAGATTTGAACCCTCGGGCTTGCTTTGCCAATGCGGAGGTCTCAATTTCTCGAGTGCAGGTCACAGATTACCCTGCCGGTGATTCCAATATGACAGATAACCTTTGCACGAGGTTTACGTAGTGTGCGGGAAGTCAATTTTCATGAGTGAGAATATTACATCTACTCCTTGTAGTTTGACCAAAAAAGGAGAATGTTGGAAACTCTATCACTTTTGAACATTGGAAGGGTTGTTTTATACCCGTTTTTAGTTGTTTGGAGTGAAGGATGGGTTGTTCTCTTTTTCAAAGGCATCCCTCGTACTTGTCTTTCCATGTTCAAGCTCTTGTGATCCATCTTTTACTCCTCAAGTTCTCACTTAAAGAAATCTCCATCATCTTCTTCTCAATATCTCAAGCTCCATCCTCTATCTCTCAAACAAGCTTCAAGCTCTTTTTCTTCCTCTTTTTTCTTCCTCCTCCTCTTCCTTCTAGAATAAAATCTCCCCTTTCCTTTTATCTCATCTCCCTTTTCCTCTGTGTCCTTTGATCTCAATCTATATCTTCTCTTGTTTTCCTTCTAGCCCTACCTCCAACCACCTATATCTCTATCTACTATTTTCCTCAATCATAATACCTGAGCCTCTTGATGAATCCTTTGTATTGCACACCTCACACATTGACAATGCCACAAATGGAACCACTATCTATTAATGGAAGATTGATCAACTTGCAAGCATTATGGAAAGATGCATGCTAGTAGTGATATACATAGCATGTACCTTAATTAAAAAGGTAGAGATATAGGTAAAGGCAAGGCTATGGTTAGAAGTATAGTAAGAGTAGGTAAAAAATTGACATAAAAATTAGATAGAAACTTAAAGTTATGTAAACAAAAAAGTCATGGTTAAAGATTCAATAATAATCAAGATTGTAGACTAGCCTATATTATTGACTGTCAAATAGGTTAATATTGCCGAGATGCTTTTACTCTTTTTTTTTGGGGGTAAAAACAAACATATCCACAAACCCCAAAAAGTAAGAATTGAGAGGACAAAAGACAAGATTGTTAGTGAGATGAACTTGTTCTTTTGATCACTCCAACCATTGAAGAAGATGATGCATTGATGGTACTTTTCCCCATCATCATGGATGGGCTCAAGGAACATGTTGATTCTATCCTTCCTTCTCATCTAGCTTTTTGACATACATGCACCCCCTAATATGCTTCCACCACTACTTTGTCCTTTACTATCATCCACCAGTAGCTATCCACAATAAAACATGGAAAGGAGATTTCACTAAATAATGATGTATGTAATCTCTATTTCCACAATACGTTGCCTCTCCCTAAGGAATGATACTAGGCTTGAAACACCTCTATTGACATGTAGGAGAGTGACTTGTCTCTTGGGCCTCCTAGACCCAATGGTGATGGAAGCAATAGTAGTGGCCAAAGCAAAAGAGAAATCAAACATATCTATGAACCCATCCATATTAGCAAAGCAAAAGTTCTTGTGTATGTGGCTTGGTGCTAGTAAGTTTCTCCATCTTCCAATCTTGGAAGATTGAATGACTACCTCATGCCAAATTTCCCTTCATTGTGTGGATGGCTTGTGCCATGCATTACCATGACCTTCTTATTACCAAGGACATACTTAAATTAGAGTGAATGAAGAAACTCGTGTTGGATGCACACATCATGAGAATCTCATTACAATGAAGTTTAAGTTCCTTGCAATCCTCCACATGTATAATGATCTAGGTCTAAAAAAGCCATCCAAGACTCATTTTTCCATCACATAGCCAACATGGATGAGACGAAATACATTCAATAGCTTTGCATAAGAGATTCTTTGTGGAGTGATGTGTGCTTTGGCCATCTGATTACCCCCTTCAATAGGGCCATTTAGATTATAGATATGGAGGTTACCACAATTGGGCTTCTCACATATTCTTTTAGAGAAGTGATCGATGAAGTAAAAGCTTTGCAATGTTCTTTGTGCCAATGTATACATTTAGTGTGGCGATCATATATTCAATAACACCTTGTATTGTGTTGGAGAAGAGGTGGAAGCAAAGTGATGCTTTTTCATTAAGTCCAAAACAGACTAAGGATGGGATAATACAACATGACTAGGCTATACCAAGCAATGAGAGAATGATTTGGTGCCTTTTCGCTATATACATTCAAAACATTTACTAGCTAGGTTAAGTGTACTTTATAAGAAGAGAGTTCCAAGGGTTTTGTCTTGTTACTAACATGATTATTCATGGATTCATTAATATCTATTGAAGGAGTTAGAAGGGTTTTTATATGTTAGAAGAATTATGATTAGTGCAGAGATTAGAGTCCTAATATCTTGACAATAGAAACATGTGTATCACAATATAGTTATTTGTGAAGTATGGAAAGCAAAACATCATACATATGTGGAAAGTTTTGTTATATTACTAGCACACTCCTTTACACACTAATCATGGCTATAAAGATTGTGATATTGTATTGTAACGTGTCCACTAGAATCCTCTAGGACACGTCTTGGCAGTCCATCGGAAGGCTGTCTAGAGAACTCCGCCCGGCACTCCCATGGAATGTTACGGGTTTTGTAATCTAGGTCTTTCCGCGTCTGCCACGTAGCGGAAGTGTCCTGGCCGTTTCCCACTTAGGATCGATCGAAATTAAGGTTTTCTAGTTTGGTCATTAGCTAGCAGCAACTAGCGTCAGACCCGAGCGAACTACTTTACGCAAAAACGCCAGGTCCGAAGCGGATTCACGCTGCACTTGGTTCAAGGAGAATGGGAAACAAGAGGGATGCAATGCTCAACCTCTCTACCATAAGGCATAGTCCCATTCCGTTCCCCTAAAATAGCGTGAATCGGGTAACAGGTAAATCTAAGTCATCCTTCTCGTTATTTGCCCGGCGATGATGATCATCCCTCTGTTCATTGAAGATTTTTGAGAAAAGTTCCCAGCTGACCGGGACCACCCATCCATAGGATGGACCCATGGTCCATCCTCCGCACTTTCCTCGGTTTGTTTTAGTTATGTAATTACCTACCACATTAATTTGACATATAACAAACAGCTTCCTTGATTAACCCTGTTAAGCACTGGTTCCTTCACGTAATCTTATCACAGGACATAAAGAAAACAATGTCAAACAACTTCTTTATTATCATTTTATCCTTTTATCTTTGAAATACAAGGAGTTCCGCCCGTAGGCTTGTTCATAATCCGCCCGAAGGCTATCCAGTAATCCACCAGGGATCACTATTCCAAGCTTCTGCCCGTAGACTAGTATGCGGGCCTCAAGATCCAATCTCGAGTCATGTTAGCCTCTTGTGCAGGGCCCGGAAGGCGAGGGATTTACAGCCAAAGCCCCCTCTAGCACCCAAGCGTCCTCCTACTCCAAGTAGAACTCAACGGAGAGACCTCTCACGGCGGGTTCGGTCCACGTTCCCGGCGCGGTTAACAACCCCCTTGGTTAGGGTCAGGTAGGCAGTCGGGGGTAACTGAAGCTGCCTCTCCCTTCAGGCCTTCAACCTGAAGTATTTAGATATCGTTTCATCCTTTAGTTCATTGAGCAAACAATGCAAACAGTGCTTTCTAAACTGTTACAAGCACAATCAATTCCAATGGTCGTTTAAGCTGGCAAACTGTTAAGGAGTGACTCCTTTTCTCCGAATGCAACCCGCATTCGATCCGGAATCAATTGCAACTTGGCAAGATTCCTATCGTCCTTGGGCTAGGGTCATACCCTGTCAATACTTTAGGTTTGGTTTATGGTAAATTCCGGCGACCATGTCGCTTTAGTTTATTGATTAATCATTTTCGTCCAAGCAAATGCCTAGCTTCCCTTAACTTGACAAAGTTTCCCTAATTAGGATAGAGTAAAAGGACGACTACCCTTTTCCCCTTGCGAGTTTAAACTGGCGCAAGAACCTGGCAACCTTAATCCACAGAATGGCAAAACTTCTTACGATCAAACCGCAAAGCTATGTGACGTTGCAATTTATTGCACAAGTGTCGCCTCCATTCTAAGAGATCATTTCCCTTAATGAATGGCATATTCAGGTCATGGAATTAACTTTAGTCGAGAAGAAGGGTTTAGGGTGTCTTTTACCCACCCATCCTTAATTTCACTAAATCGACAGCGTTTAGTCCAACTCAAATCGAGTTTCATCATCTTGAACGCTTGGTCCTTAAGGTAGGAATCCTAGATTATTGTTTACATGAGCATCCAATTAGCTCAACATTTTGGGAATGTGGTTAGGACTATTGACTTGAAGGTTTCGACTTAGCGACATTTGGAAAACTTGGCCGAATCCTTAACCTAGTTAGTGTTCGGGGTGTCTATCGTACCACATGATTCCTTTGTGGCTAGGTGATTTGGATAATTCATTATGCTTGTCTCGCGACAAGGATGAATCCTTCCTAGAGACAATAAACTAGATCTAAAAGAGGAAAAATAGTTGCAACTAACATATTACATGTAAACATGTGCTTCATTGCTCCCACGCATCACATGGTTCACAATAACTCTATCTTTCCTTGGTATAGTAAAAATGCATGATAATCTGGATACTAACCTTCCTAGGACATACTAGGACTTACATCAAATAATCATGCTTACAACCTTGTTGTCTACACTTTAGAATCTCATGCTTTGATAACCCATGCGACCTTTTCTAGATACGGCTCCTAATGAATGGAATTTCTGCATGATGACTATGCAACACGCAACTTTCCCCTAGCTACAATGTAGTTAATGAAGTTCATACCAACTAAAACTAGTGTTAACTTATTCCATGTTACATGCTACTTGCAAGTTCATAAGATCATTTTCGTACTCTTCTATTTCTTCCCGGATAATATCTTATGGGTGTTAACTTTTCCCCACAAATCATTACAAGGAAGATGTTACCCAAAATGCGGCACACACTTATTCCTACCATGTCTAGTAACCAAATGCACTTATCAATTTCATTTATTTGTCCTATATGTTTAGACTCATTACTTTGATAATGTTCCAAAATAGCAACATGCAGCTAGCCCTTTAAGGCGGACAACTCCGGAAATGCAACTGTTTCAATTCCATGACATGCACCAACCTTATCTAATGTTTAAAGAGATAATTTATCAAATGTATTTTTAACACTGCCACATGCATTAAAAATAAGCGTAAAATGCATTCTCCCTTATGGAATTAAGCGTGCCTAAACATTTCTTTATGCGAGAATAAACTCGAAAAAACCTGGACTTGTGGGCTCGGGGAGATATCCACTTGTATGCTCGGAGATGAACCTCCCGCGGTCGCGCCTTGCAACTTCTTGGGAGCCATTGTAGTCGTGGTTACGGACTCCTTTACTCTCGCTTTTCGAGACGGCTAGAGGATCGCTACCTTCTCCTTGCGTGGGAATAGGTATTTCCCTAACCGGATTCAAAATCGCGAAGTCGCGTAGGATCAAGGCCTATGGCCTTAATCCTTAGAAGCTTCTTAAGAAGCTTCTAAGAAGCTTCTGTCCTGCAGCAACGTCGAGGGGGGGGGGGGGGGGGGGTTCGTCGTGAAGAGGGCGGGGATGGCGGCGGACTGAGGTGGCCTGGCGGCTTCCTACACGGCGGCGGACTGTGGCGGTCTGGCGGAATGTGGTGGTGGCCTAAGGCGGCTGGCGACTTCCTACACGGCGGCCTCCTCCCACGCTTTCCCTCCCCCCTGACTCCCTGGGGGGGGGGGGGGGGGGGGTTTATAGGCCTTGGGGGGGGAAAGAGGGCCTCCACACACGTGGAGGACTCCTCCTCATGCAATCCGACTCACTCCTCCTTGGCCATTCCTCCCCACACTCCCTCTCCTCCAGCCATGCATCGGCTGGGGGGAAGGGATAATAATTAAAAAAATTTGCCTAAAAATCTCCAAATTGCCCCTTCAAAAAGGGTGTTCCCTCGCGGCTTTTACGGTCTTCAACCTCAGCCTCTTATTTACAATCCAGAGGCCTCATTTTTTAGCGTGCATGGTATGGATTATGCTCCCAATAATACGATGTAGGGGATAACCTTGCACAGGATTTTCACGGCGTGCGGAAAGTCAATTTTTACGGACGCAGTGTGCGGAAATATTACATGTATAGCATTTTGAGATACAAGAGGCTATGCATCTATGTTTTTCATATATGATCATTGACATTTGTTTCATTGTTCTCTTGGTTTGAGGTACGTGATTTCTTCTACTGAGGTGGAGTTATAATCAAGGATTTAAGGCTTGACTGGTGTCTAAATTTATTTACTTTCTAGCATTACAACAAGAGACCTATCTATGGTCTTGAAACACTATTGCATCTTCCATCTAATAGCACCACTTTCTTCTTTTGTACAATACCTAGCCTTAGAAAGGGAGGTTTATCTCCCTAACACTTTTCATGGGTAAATTTAAGCTGTAATGACCTAATTTACCTAACTAGTGCCCTAATGACTCATTAGCAAAATTGAAACCTACTCCAATACCATGTTAAAATATTGAGGATGCATGCTAGGGTGGATCACTAATGAGCAAGTAGACAATCATTATGAGACATAAGTAATGACAAAGAAGAACAACTGATATTATTCAAGCATAATGCAAGCACAATTGAATGAGAATGATGGATAGATTGAGTGTGGGGATGAGTGCCTTTTCTAGGCTTACAATAGGTGGTATTGGTAGGTGGAAAAATGTGGAAATGGACCATGGTATTCACCAATTGTGGTTTTAATAAACCATGAATACATGACCTAGTCTAAGGCTTTATTTGCAATGTGATCCTTTGCATTGCTATTCATTACAAAGGGGCTATAAAGTGGGCGTGATTGCACATTTCTCAACATACAATACCTCTAATACAACTTATAAAAATGCACATTATATTCAATATTTTGGTAACTTTAGGGCTTCACTTGAGGACGAGATCTTGGTAGGCATGAAATATAATAGTATACTAGGGTATTTTCACACTTCCTTTTGAAAACTTTATGTTACATGTAATGTAGTTAAGCATAGTACATAGAGTAGTCACTGAATCTAAGAGCTGATATGACAAAAGTCCTTAGACCCATCATTAAGTTGAGACTCATGATTTTTGATAGTAGATAAATGTCTTAAGGCTAACAAAATTCACCATCACTAATGCAATTGTGTTAGATATGTTCAATATCCCACTCTTAAGTTGATACCAATGTTCAATGGTACTCAAGGTACCCATTACGATGAAAATTCATGTGTGATCCTAAATATTGGTTAGATCCTAAATTGAGACCCTATTGTCAATCTTCTCTAGCTCCATATAGAGATTAGTAGATATATCATCCTGCACAACATCTCTCTTTCTTTCTATGCATACTCTTAATTTTGGCCTTAGATAATTTAAACTCATCCATATTCACCTAAAAATTAAAAATGTAAGAGAGGTTTTAGATTGATTTCATATTTGTATTGTTCATCATCAAAGGATAAAGCTTTTGGAACATAAATCAAGAATCAGATACTACTTTAGATATCTAACCATAAATATCTTGTACATGTCACATAACATGCAAAAGTTAGAACAATAATAGATATAGTTATTCAAATTGCATAGTGCTAAGCTTGAGTAGAGATATTGGTGTCTATGAGATGCATATAAATTTACAATCCCAATCAAATTTGAAAATTCATTGCTAATTGTGTTCCTCAAATTACTTATAGTACTAGAGAGGTAAAAAATTTATGTGTTACTAATACATGAAAGTAGTTATTGCATTTCAAAATTAGTTGACTAAGCACCACAAGAGCCTTTTTTTGTGAATTGTGAAATTGATATCCATATGATTGCCACCAAAAGAGAGTTTTTGTTAATACTTGCTAAGCTATTATAAAAAGAGGCTCTATGGACATCCTCCTGAAAAGCCTTAGGGAGATAAAGCTCCCTTTCTAAGGCTAGGTATTTTACCAAGAAGAAAATGGTACTATTAGATGGAAGATGAAATAGTGTTTTAAGATCATTGATAAGTCTCTTGTTGTAATACTAGAAAGGAAAAAAAAATAGATACCAACCAAGACTTAAACCCTAGATTATAACTCCACCTCATTAGAAGACACCACACACCCAAACCAAGAGAATAATGAAACAAATATCAATGATCGTATATGAAAAACATGGATACATAGCCTCTTCTATCTCAAAATACTATATAATATCACAATCTTTATAGCCATGATTAGTGTGTAAAGGGGTGTGACAATAGTATAACAAAAATGACCACATAGGTATGATCTTTGCCTTTCCATACTTCACGAATAACTATATTCTGATACACATGCTTCTATTGCCAAGATATTAGGTCTCTAATATCTACACTCATCATGGTTCTTCTAATAGACAAAAACCCTCCCAACTTCTTCAATAGATATTAATTAGTCCATGAATAATCATGTTAGTCACAAGACCTTGAAACTCTCTTCTTTTAAAGCACACTTAACCTAGCTAGTAAATGTTCTAAATGTATCTAGCCAAAAGACACAAAACCATTCTCTTATCACTTGCTATAGCCTCGTCATGTGGTACTATCCCATCCTTAGTCTGTTTTGGAATTTAGGAAAAATCATCACTTTTCTTCCACTTTTCTTCTACACAATACAAGGTGTTATGGAATGTATGACAACCATCACTAAATGTATACATTGGCATGAAAACATTGTAAAGCCGTTACTTCATCAATCACTTCTCTAAAAAAATATGTGAGAAGCCCAATTGTGGCAACCTCTATATCTATCATCTAAATGGCCCTATACAAGGGGGTAATCAGAATGACCAAAGCCCACATCACTCCACAAAGACACTCTTATGCAAAGCTATTGAATGTATTTTCTCTCATCCAAGCTTTGAGCTTTTTAAACACCATATACTTTTGGATCTTGTTTTTCACATTATAATCTTACTCAAGAAGTAACCATGTGATAGAAAAATGAGTCTTTCATGGGTATTTTAGATCTAGATCATTATACATGTGAAAGACTAGAAGAACCTTAAACTTCATTGTAATTATGTATGCATCAAACATGAGTTTCTTGGTTTACTCCAATTTAAGTATGTCATCCATAAGAAGGTCATAGTAATGCATGGCACAAGGCATCCACACAATGAAGGAAAATTTGGCCTAAGGTAGTCATTTGATCTTCCAAGTATTGGAAGATGGAGAAACTTACTAGCACCAAGCCACATATACATAGCATGTACCTTAATTAAAAAGGTAGAGATATAGGTAAATGCTATGGTTAGAAGTATAGTAAGAGTAGGTCGACAATGGATATAAAAAGTAGATAGAAGCTTGAAATTATGTAAAGAACAAAGTCATGGTTAAAGTTTCAATAATCAAGATTGTAGACTAACCTTTATTATTCATTATCAGATGTGCTTGTAGGTTAATATTTTCGAGATGCTTTTACTTCTTCTTTTTTAAAAAACAAACATATCCACAAACCAAAAAAAGTAACCATTGAGAGGAAAAAATACAAGATTGTCAGTGATGAACTTGTTCTTTTGATCACTCCATCCATTGAAGAAGATGATGAATACATTGGTACTTTTCCCCATCATCATGGATGGGCTCAAGGAACATGTTGATTCTCTTCTTTCTTCTCATCTAACTTTTTGACATACATGCCAATGTAACTCTATGACACCTCCTATGTTTCCACCACTATTATGTCCTTTACTATCATCCTCCATCTATCCATAGTAAACATAGAAGAGAGATTGCACAAAATGATGATGCATGTCATCTCTATTTCCACAATACTTTGCATCTCCCTAATGAATGATACTAGGCTTGAAACACCTCTAGTAGCATGTAGAAGAGTGAATTGTCTCTCGAGCCTCTTAGACCCAATGGTGATGGAAGCAATGGTAGTGGCCCACGCAGAAGAGGAATCAAACATATCTATGAATCCATCCATATTAGCAAAGTAGTAGGAGTTCTTGTGGGTGTATCCATGTCAAGCAAGATGATGTCCTCTTGATCTTGGAAAATGCATATGGAGACCTTGGTGGATGCCTTTGAAATGGGATAGTACTCTTTCTCTTTCTTATCAATCCACTATTTTATAGAGTCTTAGGAGACATGGACCACACTCTTCATCAAACTTTGACAAGGGAAGAAAAGGCATTGTCACACTACTAGCATGCATCTTTCCATAATGCTTGCAAGTCCATGAATCTTACATTTATTGATAGTGATTCCATTTGTGGCTCAAGTATTGTGATAAAGGAAAATAGTAGATATAGGCATAGGTGGAGATAGGGCTAGAAGGAAAAGAAGAGAAGATATAGATTGAGATCAGAGAACACATAGGAAAAGGGAGATAAGGTAGAGAGATAAAAGGAAAGGGGAGACTTTATTCTACAAGGATGAGGAGGAGGAAGAAGAAAAGGAAGAAGAAAGAGGAAGAAAAATAGCTTGAATCTTGTTTGATAGAGCTTGAGGTATTGAGAAGAAGATGATGAAGATTGCTTGAAGTGAGAACTTGAGGAGTAAAGGATGGATCTCAAGAGCTTGAACATGGAAAGACAAGTATTAAGTATGCCTTTGAAAGAGAGAAAATCCCATCCTTACACTCCAAAAACCCAAAAATCGGTATAAAACAACCCTTCCAATGTTCAAAAGTGATACAGTTTCCAATATCTTCCTTTTTTTTGTCAAACTACAAGCACAAGGGTCAGACATTTGACATGTTTAGATCATATGGATCTTGAATGGATCATATGATTTAAATGGGATGGTTCCATTTGTAGCTCAAGTTTTAGTATATGTAAACCCTTACTATCATATCCATCCAAGATGTGATTTAAGAACCCCTTACTTTCAAACTTTTCATAAACAAAAGGTAAGATTTTTCTATTCAATCTATGTCTACCCCTACTAAATGATACCCTTTTGTGTATGAAAACTTTCATTAAAATGGTTTTTAAAAATTAGATATATTGAGTTCATGTCATATACTTACACATTTGTGAGTGATATCCCTCTCCCGCTCCCCCCCCCCCCCCCCCTTGCACCCCCCACATGCAAGATTTGTATGCATACTACTGCTATGGTTATATGCACTCCACTACTCAAAATACTTTGCTTAGATGTGTCGATATCCCTACATTCACAATGCATATAGATATGAAATGAAAGGAGATTTCTTAATCCTAGAGGCTTTTCACACACAACACATTAACACTTGGACTAGCAATGTTTGAATAAGTGGAGTTTTCCTTAACTTTTCCATGACAACTATTTTATTTTGTTACCATATCTTTTGTAGCAATCATTTGTAGGAAAGACATCAAGGTAAGAGATAAGGATGATTGTTAACACATTGTTGACCAATGTCACAAAAAGTAGTCAAGCAACATACCCAACATGCTATTGCTAATACCTTATCACATAGTGAGTCCCCTGATGAGCCACCTAATACTTAAAATAAAGGCCCTTAATATATCTACTCAATCATGGTCCCTTGATAATGATGAACTAAATACATTAAAAAATAATGTGTTTTGGAATTAGATACTAACCATGTCAAAGCATGTGTCAAGGCCTTTCTAAACACATCCATTTATTGTGTGGTTTCCTTGCCTGAATTTTTATCCAAAAAGATTTGTACTTTCATTTATGATTCTATTACATGCTACATTTCTAGGGGGGATTCTAGCCACTACCCATCTAACCTCTGAGTTAATCTTGAAAGCTATACCCATGGAATTGACCTTTGGTCATGTGCCTAGTTCCTTTGAACCATGTTGGCTTCTAATCAGCCTCCTCCAAGCCCGCACATATACCTTTGAACCAGGTCTTACTTTCAAGTCCTTGAGCTTATCGATAGTCCATGTCATGATCATTCTCAAGTTGCACCTCTGTACCTTATGTATCTACTTTCTAGAATCATTGTATCGCATTAGACAATATGGCCACTTCAAGGTAATACCTTCCCTTTTCCTTTTTCAGATGTTTCATGTCATGGTTTTAAATGGGGAGTTTTTTTAGCTTTATTTATCCTCATGTGTAAGTACACGTTATTGTGTGTTTAGGTGTGAACATATTTTACACTATGTAGCATTAAATAAGGATCAAAGAATTAGGTGGATACCTTAGCCTATTTATTCAAGCCATATCACTTATACTTTCATCCCACTTATATCAACAGTCATTAGCAATCTATTGCTTTCCATTTATATACATGCAAGAGGGCTCTCTCTCTCTCTCTCTCTCTCTCTCTCTCTCTCTCTCTCTCTCTCTCTCTCTCTCTCTCCCCATGCAACTCCATCTAACATAGGCTGCTTGTCACACGTTGTCATGATGTTATGAGAACACAGTGTGAAAAAGTATGGAATGCATCATCATCTGACTTCTTTATTGATCTAGAGAATCAATGTGATATGAGCCATTAGTACTAGTGTGAGTTGCATGGATTATTTGAAAATACTAGATTTTTGGATAATTTTAGTCTATTTTTTATATTATTTATTGTAAAATTTTGAAAAAGTTAGAAAAAGCTTCTAGATTTGGATGGCATGCAAAAAGCTAGTTACTTTTTCAGCCAATTATGGGATTTTCTTAAGAGGGATAGATTGATGAAATCACGTGCATTGCGATCCCTGTAAACAAGCTGAAAACTATAGATTGAACTAAAAGAAGAAGAAGGAGTGATCTGGGAGATCCATGAGCAGGTGTCCTACAATTTTGCCCCCTTTAAAAGCCAACGAAGCCATCAGATTTGGGTTCCGAGCAGCAGAGAAGGAGCAATAATTTTTATGCACGTTTTGTTCTACGAAGAAGCGCCAAGAGATCTAATGCCTAGAGATTGCTTTTCAGTAGTGCAAAGATTCCAAGTTCTTTCAATACATATTGATTCAACTCATTGTGCTTTGTCTTTGTAGTGTTTACCACTTGGGTATTCTCTATATACACTTCCATCTCCTATCTCTACTTCCTTCTACTTCTGATCCCCACAGTGGTAAACATATCGAAGGGGTTTTTGTCAAAAGGTCCAATCCACCGAGGATCAGAAGAGAGTAATGTGTCCCCCTGTCCACTTGTAGAACACGTCTTAGCAGTCCATCGGAAAGAGAGTCTAGAAAGCGCCGTCTGGCACTCACAAGGGGTTTGCGATCTAGGTCTTCTCGAGTCTATCTTGAAGTGTAAGCATTCCGACCATTCCCACTTAGGATCGACCTAAATTAGGGTTTCCCTAATAGTCAAGTTCCTAGAAAGTAGCCAGTGTCGAGCCTCAGACGAACTACTTTACGCAGAAACATCAGGGTCCAAGCAGATTTATGCTGCACTTGGTTCAAGGAGAATGGGAAACGAGAGGGATGTGAAGCTTGACCTCTCTGCCCATAAGTCATAGTCCCATTTCATTTCCCTAAAATAGCATAAATCGGGACTCTAGCCCTAAATGATTCTAGGTCATTGTTACCTCACTGTCAAATCCTTTTAGAAAAGTTCTCGACCAACCAAGACCACCCTTTCGTAGGACAGACCCAGAGTCACATCCATCGCACTTTCCTTAGGTTGCTTTAGTTATCTAATTACCTACTACATTTAGTTTGACAAGCAAAAATAGCTTCTTTAATTAACCAATTTATCACTGGTTCCTTCACGTAACTTAGGTACTAACATAGAAAAACAATGTCAAGCAAGTTTCTTTTCAACATTTGATATTTATTTATCAGTCTTTGGAATATATCATATAATCCGCCCGAAGGCTATTCCAGCAATCCTCAGGGATTGCTATTCCAAGTTCCGCCCGTTGACTAGTATGCGGGCCTCAAGATCCCATCTCGAGTCACGCCGACCTCTTGTGCAGGATCCGGAGACAAGGGATTTACGGCCAGAGCCTCCCCTGGCACCCAAGCGTTCTCTTGCTCCAAGTAGCAACCACGAAGAGACCTCTCGCGACAAGTTTGGTCCACGTACCCGGCACAGCTAACAACCCCCTTGGATAGGGTCAGGCAGACAGTCAGAGGTAACTAATACTGCCTCTCCCTCCAAGTTTTTAACGTGAAGCATTAGTTATTTTTTCGGCATTAGTTCCTTAAGTAAAGAAATACAAACAATGCTCCTAATGTACAATCACGAGCATTACGGTGGTCATTTGTATGGCCAACTGCTAATGTGTCAATCCTTCTCTCCGAATAGATCCAGCATTTGATCCGAAATCAATCATGACTTGGCAAGATCCCAAGGTTTTTGTAAGCTAAGTTGCTTATTTACCCTTTATCCTTGGGTTAGGGTTTATACCTTGTTGACTCAAATTGTCAATACCTTAGGTTTCCTTATATTAATGCTAATAAATCCTGGGCAACCTCGTCGCCCTAACTTAGATGGCCAACTACTTTCTTGGAAAATTTGTAACTCCCCTAACTTGGCAAATCAGCCCCAAGGAAGGGTGATGTAGCAGGATGACTACTCATCCTCTAGAAAATCAGACTTGTACTTAAAACTCGCCAAACTTGTTCTAAGGAGTGGCAATACCATTTTGTGATTTCGACACAAAACCATGCCACGTTGCAACTTATTGCATGAGATAGGTGTCAGCACCTAACTTGTGGGATTATTTTTCTCATCACACAGTATTCCTTGGTCAAGATGTAGGGTTTGGGAGTCTTATTGACCCAATCCAAAACCTTGACCTTACTAGGCTGATAGTCGTTTTGGCCCTAGAGTTGTTAAATTCCTTGCGGAGGTCTAGTATTAGATCAACTAATCATGAGGGTAGGAACCCTAGATCATTCTTGTATAGTGATTAGATAATCCTAACATTTCGTGGATGTGGGTAGGATCCTCAAGATTGGAAGTATTAAGTCGGCAACCCAAGTGTGATACTAGGCAGAATTTTATCATAGCTTAACCCTACCTAGCACATTGAGGTGATCGTCATATACTAACTAATCATACCTTTATGATTCTCATGTAAGCTTATTCAATTATACGCAAATTACTTAGTTGATCTAACCAATCCACGATTTAAGATTATCTTTCCTTTTAAAGATGCAAATACTTTCTTATAGATTTGCAAGTACTTCCCCCTAAAAGATGTAAGTAACTGCAAGATAGGTGAGATGCATCATTACATGTGATTTTGAGACCACAGACCTTTTTGCATTTATGCAACTTAAAGGATCTACAGAGATCTTTCTTTTCGTTGCCCTATACTATAATGATTGACATTCAATGCTAACTTTTATAAACCCTACGTTGATGCAACGAAATCAAAGCTTTAATATTTTTAATGAAGATGCATTCAAACTTTGATAAACCTATACTATAATGCTTGACAATCAAAGCTAACTTTTATAAACCCTACATTGATGCAACGAAATCAAAGCTTTAATATTTTTAATGAAGATGCATTCAAACTTTGATAAAGAACTCCATGCATGAGCAAATGCCATGAGACCATCATTGACTTAATTCGTCCTTTACCACTTAACCCGACCTAAAATGTAAATATCATCGCATGCAATTTACAAAGTTCATAATTCCTTTCCATGCATTGCTACTATTTGGACATCATTTAATGACCATTTACGATTATTTTCTACATGAGTCACAACCAGGAATTTATTTCATAAGTGCCTTACGTGTCATAAACCTTGTCCTTTGCGTGATACAACAAGGATGCCTTTGGACAAATCCACCTTTTAACTTATGCAACATGCGCTCAAGGATGCAACTACCCTTCACCATGCAAGTACTCGTCATGCAACTTAACTTGGTAAATTGAGCGAGTATATAAATTTTCCAATGTATCTAAACTTGCCTACAAGAATCAAACATGCTTAACACATCCTTTCATGCAGGAATATTATTGGAACTTTGGTATTCAAAGTCAGGGCGTTGTCCACTCACATACTCGGGTTGGAAGCTCCCGCGTGTGCTCCTCTCAACTTTTGCTTAGGAGCCATCGATGACATAGATCTTGACTCAGCAAACTCTCCTTCAAAGTGGGCGTTGTCCACTCACGTACTCGGGTTGGAAACTCCCGCATGTGCTCCTCTTGACTTTTGCTTAGGAGCCATCAATGACGTAGATCTTGACTGAGCAAACTCTCCTTGCCTTTATCCAATTTCCAAAACTCCCTATTGCCCACAAATTTACTTCCCTTCACATGAATCGGGCCTTGCAAACTTGGTTTTAAAAACCCGAAAAGCACGGGTGAACTAGGCCTATGGAAGCTTTAGTTAGAAGCTTCCAATAGAAGCCTCCAACTTCTGTAACAGGGATGACGTGGAGAGAGAGTGATGATTGAGGAAGATGAAGGAGATGAACACGACGACGACAATGATGATGATGATGATATGATGATGATGATGGTGATGGTGATGACGACGACGGGGCGCAGCAACCTAGCGGCAGCAGACTGGTGACGGCGGGAGCTGGCGGCTCCTCACGGCGGCAGGGTGGGAAGCACTAGACGATCCTCTCTCCTCCGCTCTAGCTTGGGGGGTTCTTATAGGCTTTAAGAGGGGGGGGGGGGGGGGTAGCCACACAAGTGGCGGGTTGCATGCCTCCCTCCCCCATGCCCCTCCATGACATTCCTCATACTCCCTCTCCCCGCCATGCAATGGCTAAAGGGGAGGGGGTTTAATTAAAAAACAATTGCACTTAATTTCATTATCTTTTTGTCCCATGAAGGGGTGTTCTCGCAAAGGCCTACGATGGCTTGTGGTTTTCGAGCCACGGTTGCATATGCACTACGCAAAAATAGTATTGTAAATGCACGATGCTAGAGCACTTAGGCCAGTGTATCTTTATTGCGGGAGATTACTTTGGGTTGCTTTTTATGCGGGGTGTGTAGGGTCTAGGGTCATTAATATTTCGTTGCGAAAATATGACATTCTCGCTCCCTTAAAGGAATCAAGATGTCCTCATCTCGAGAAGATCTGGGGGTATTTTTGGTTGAGAGTACTTTCATCCATCCAAGTGGCATCCTCTTTGGGGTAATCTTTCCACTAGACGAGGTATTCTCTCATGGCCCTGGATCTCAATTGCCTCTCCCTAACATCTAAGATCCTGTCAGGTCATAGCTCAAGGACTCCTTGGCTCGGCATTACAACTTATTGATCATCAAGCACATGACTAGGGTTAGGCACATACGTTTTCGATAGACGGATATGGAATACATTATGAACTTTTAGGTTTTCAAGGAGTTGAAGTTTGTAAGCATTAGGCCCTAGGAACTTGAGAATCTTGTAAGGTCCACAATACCTTGGACTTAGCTTTTTGCATTCACCCAAGGATAGGGAACTCTTCTTTGGGCATACGCGAATGAAGACCCTATCACCTTCAACGAAGGTTCTGTCTTGACGTTTCAAGTCTGTGTAAGCCTTCTGTCTATCCTTGGCGGCTTGGATATCCTATCTTATTGACTTGATTTGGTCATCCATGTCTTCCAGCATCTGCTTTGAAGCTTCAATCCTCAAGGTTGGATCCAAAAAGTTTAAAGGAGTACGACAATCGTGCCCAAACAATGCTTGAAAAGGGGTCATCTGAATGCTTTGTTGGTAGGAAGCATTATAGGCAAACCCAACCAGTGGAAAATATTGAATCCACTTTTTGGGTTCGCGGCAGCAGTGTGCCCTAAGCATATCTTCAATGACTTGGTTGACTCGTTCTGTTTGACCATCAATTTGGGGATGATAAGTTGTACTGAAATAGAGTTGAGTCCCAATGGCCTCAAAGATAGCCCTTCAAAAGTGTGAGGTGAAGAGAGAGTCATGATCACTAATGATTCTTCTGGGTAACCCATGCAATTTGAATATTTCCTTGATGAATAACCTTGCGATGTCTGAGGCTTTATAGTTTGTCTTAACAGGGATAAGATGTGCAACCTTGGTGAGCATATCTACCATGACCATAATGGAGTTGTATCCTCCCTGAACTTGGGGCAGGCCGACAACAAAGTCCATACTAATGAATTCCCATTTCATTTGGGGATGTCGTGGTTGCAATTTCCCTAGTATTTTGACATGTTCGGCCTTAATGCATTGACAAGACAAATATTCCATGACATATTTGAGAGCGTCACCCTTGAGCCTATCCCAATAATAGCTCTTCCTGACTGCATTAAGGGTCTTGGCATAGCCAGGATGTCCTAAGAAAGGGGAGTCATGGGCTTCCCAAAGTATCTTCTGCTTGAGTGATTGGCATGCTAGGATACATAATCTTGTCCTATAGTAGACAAGTCCACTATTGATAGAAAATTCTTGATACTTTGTTTGTAGCTTCGAGTCTTGATCCTTGATGGGGATCTCCCTTAGCAATTTCTGATAGGTTGGGTCATGGCATGCCTCTTCTCTAGCTAGCTCATGAATTGGGTTGTTTGGCATGGATACCTTTGTGGCTAGAGATCTGGTTGTTGATGGATCTTGCAAAATCAGAGAATTCAGAAATGCCTTGCGACTGAGTGCATCGGCAATGACATTCTCCTTTCCAGGCCAGTATTTGATTTCAAAATCATATTCTTCTAGCACTTCAATTTATCGGCATTGCCTTATATTGAGCTCATTCTGGGTGAAAATCCATTTAAGACTCTTGTGGTCCATCACTAAGGTAAATTTGTTACCCAGCAAGTAGTGTCTCCAAATTTTGAGAGCATGGATGACAGCCAACAGCTCTAGATTGTGGGTAGCATAGTTTCTTTCATGGCTCTTCAATTTCCTTGAAGAGTATACTACGGGATGACCTTCTTGCATGAGGACACATCCTAAGGCAAGTATGCTAGCATCAGTTATCACTTCAAACTTCTTACTAAGATCAAGAAGTTTCAGGATGGGTGCTGATACCAAGCTTTGCTTTAGTTTGTCAAAGCTGGACTGTTCAGCAGGTGACCATACAATTGATACTTGCTTCTTTAATAGATCAAATAGAGGCACTGCAATCAAAGCATAGTTTTTTATAAAGACCCTGTACCATCCTATCAATCCAAGAAAACTGTGTATTTCCTTGACAGAAGTTGGTGTTGGCCATTCTAGAATGTCTCTGACCTTGGCGGGATCTATTGAAATTCCTTCCGCTGATACAATGAATCCCATATATTCAATCTGTTGCTTGAAAAATGCACACTTCTTCTTCTTGGCATAAAGCTTGTGTGCCCTCATTGTTTCAAGGACAATGCAAAGTTGGGGTTCATGATCTTTTTCTTATTTGGAGTAAACTAGGGTAACGTCAAAGAAGACGAGTACAAAGTCATCAAGATAGGGCCTAAAGATATCCTGCATTAGCCTGTTGAAGGTAGCAGGAGCATTTGTCGACCCGAATGACATGACTAGGAATCCAAAGTGTCCATATCTTGTGTTGAATGCTGTCTTTGGGATATCTTCTTCCTTGATCCTTATCTGATAATATCAATCTTAGAGAATATCTTTGCACCTTGAAGACGGTCAATAAGTTCATCTATTCTTGGTATGGGGTATTTTTTTTTAATGGTTGATTGATTTAACCCTCTATAGTCAATGCATAGCCGAAGCGTTCCATTTTTCTTCTTCTAGAACAGCACTAGAGCTCCCTATGGTGAACTGCTACGACGGATGTAACCTTGGTCTAACACTTGCTTGAGTTGCTTCTTCAACTCAATCGCTTCCGAGATGGATATCCTATATGGTCTCTTTGCGATTGGTGCAGCTCCTGGCACTAGCTTGATTTCGTGATCAAATTTCCTTTGAGGAGAAAATCCCGTCAGCTCTTCAAGAAATACGTCTGCGTATTCCTTTAACCATGAAGGTTCTTCCCTAGATTCTTGATTCTGATCTAGCTTATTTAGCTTAATCAAATAGACAGGTAGCCCCTTTCTAACTCCTTTTATTATCTGTGTTGCTTTGGCCAATTGAATTTTTGGCCTACCAGCCTCTCCTTGAGTTGTAACTAGTTCCCCTTCAGAATTTCGAAAGGAAACTTGGCCCTTTCCATAGTGAATGTGGACATCATTGGGTATTAGCCAATCCATACCAAACAAACATTCGTGAACACCTAGGTTCATTACCCTGAATCTGACCGAAGTCGACTTTCATCCCAGTAGGAATTTCACCTTAGTAGTTTGCCTGGTACAAGAGACCTCATGACCATTTGCTAATTCCACAAGTAAGGTAGGTGCATCTTTTGTGGCTATTCCTAATCTTCTTGCATAAACTAGTGAATCGAAGAAATGTGTACTACCACAATCAATCAAGGCTTTGAAGCTTTTACCTTGGTAATCTGAAGGGGTTTGAATCACCAAGAATTGGTGATTCGGGCCTTTCTTGTGAAGGGCAGCATGAACTGTTGCCCTCTCAATGTCAGCTTCCATGGATGGATATTCTTCATCACACAGCTCCTTGTTGGCAACACTGGAGGTCCTCCCTTTGGAACTAACGGTGGCTCCTTGGCCATGGATGGCTCCTTGGAATGGCCCTTGACATTGTCCTCTACTAAGCTTGGGACATTGCCTCTTAAAGTGTCCAGGCTCGTTACAATGGAAGCAAGGAGATTGCGGCCATTATCTTGGGCAGGAAAGAAGTTGTTAACAACGTTTGCCCTAGCTTTTTTCCTTTGTCCCTAGTTTTGGCCCTACGCTCTCTTGGTCTGAGATCTAAGCATTCCCTTGTTCTGATCCTTGTAAGACCAAGTCATGTTATTCCTTAGCTTGGTCTGCACCTCCTGTATTATTGGCGTAGCTCGAATGAACGCATCCTATAGGTCCATTGGGCGCATTGATTCCAAGCGGGTGTTAATGGGTGGATTTAATCCAGCACAAAACTTTGACACCTGTTGTGTCATATCCATTTGTGGCACGTACTTTAAGAGAGAGACAAATTTTGAATAGTATGCATCAAGGGATAGACCAAGCTGCTTTAATTCATAGAATTAGTTCTTCTTCTATGTGCGGTAGGCAGGTGGTAGATATCTCTCTCGCACAGCTCTTTTAAGCTTCTCCCAAGTAACTGACCCTTCCGAGATCCCTTGGTCTCTGTACCATTGCCTCCACCAAAGTCTTGCTTCGCCAATAAGATTTAGTTTGGCGAGCATCGCTTGGTTAGCGGGTGCAATACCTGCTACCTCGAAATAATCCTCCATGGATTCAATCCAGATCTCAGCATCAGTTTGGATGGTCCTCCCCTTACCATCGAATTCTAGTGGCTTGATTTATTTGAGAAGAAACTTCTTCCCCTAAATTACAGTTGCACTTGGTGTGGGGATCGCACTAGGAATCTGCACTTGAGGTTGTGCCTGGGTAATAAAATTCTTTATGTTAAAAACTTTCTAGACATTTCTAACATTACATTAATATGCCCAGGTCAGCTTTTAGCCAAGTGACCTAATCACTTAACTCCTTTACCAACACTTACAGCCATCATAGACAGTGATAAAAAGTCTATTTCATTCATGTGGGCATATCCCTTCTAAGTACAATTATTTTTGGGAAGGTAGAACAAGCTAATTGACACATCAATTTGGGGAGAATAAGAATGTGTTACATTCGGCTACAGGAAACTGAGTAATAATATGGAATGGGGTCCTAGATTTTTAGGAATCGATAGGTCATAGGAAGCTTGGGGTATCCCTTCCTTTGATACACATTCTTCTCATAACGTCCCAGCACCTTGATTCTATCAACAGGGATAATTCGAGTCACTTCTTCATATACATACTTGTTCTTCTTGACCTTTCGACTGTCAACATGTAAGGTTGCATTTGCATGAGCCTCAACAAAGATGAACAGCTTCACGATCTTTAAGTCCTCCATCCACTTGATTCTCTTCAAGTTGGTCCGAAGGTACGCAAGTCGGTGGGCAGCTATGTAATAAATTCCTGATTCACCCGTCCATCTTCGTTCCACGTAGAGGGATGAAGGATTGTAGATGTGGTCTAGGATATTCATCATAGCTAGCCTTCGTCAATAATCCGAAGCACACATTGCAGTCATAAACATAACCTGAAACATCAAGAATTTGTTCCATGCTTTGCGACTCTGCACGCCAACATTGATAAGTAAGTAAGGAAATCTTCTTAACGGCAACATTGCTTTACTTCCCCTCATTAAGTTCCCTTGTAAATATTAGATCTCGTTGGTTTGCTTTGATACCAACTGTAATGTGTCCCCCTGTCCACTTGTAGAACACGTCTTAGCAATCCATCAGCAAGAGATTCTAGAAAGTGACACCTGGCACTCACAAAAAATGTCATGGGGTTCACCATCTAGGTCTTCCCCAGTCTACCTTGAAGCGGAAGCATTCTGACCGTTCCCACTTAGGACCGACCTGAATCAGGGTTTTCCTAATAGTCAAGTTCCTAGGAAGTAGCTAGCGTCGAGCCACTACTTTACGCAGAAACATCAGGGTCCAAGTGGATTTATGCTACACTTCGTTCAAGGAGAATGGGAAATGAGAGGGATGCGAAGATCGACCTCTCTATCCATAAGGCATAGTCCCATTTCATTTCCCTAAAACAGCATAAATCGGGACTCTAGCCCTAAATGATTCTAGGGCATTGTTACCTCATTGTCAAATCCTTTGAGAAAAGTTTTCGGCCAACCGGGACCACCCTTCCGTAAGACGGACCCAGGGTCACATCCACTACACTTTCCTCAGGTTGCTTTGATTATCTAATAACCTATCACATTTAGTTTGACAAGCAAAAACAGCTTCTTTAATTAACCAATTTATCACTGGTTCCTTTATGTAACTTAGGCACTGACATAGAAAAAAAATGTCAAGCAAGTTCATTTTCAACATTTGATCTTTATTTATCAGTCTTTGGAATACATTATATAATCCGCCTGAAGGCTATTCCAGCAAATCTCAAGGATCATTATTCCAAGTTTCGCCCATTGACTAGTATGCGGGCCTCGAGATCCCATCTCGAGTCAAGTCGCCCTCTTGTGCAGGATCCGGAGACAAGAGATTTACGGCCAGAGCCTACCCTGGCACCCAAGCATCCTCCTGCTCCAAGTAGCACCCACGGAGAGATTTCTCGTTGTCAAGATTGTGGGAGAGAAGGAAGGAGTCTCACTTGTAGCTTTCCTTGCTTGCACAATGGGGGAATACACACAAGGGTGGAGGCTGAAAACAGTTTTCCTCTTCTTAGTTGTGTAAGCCAAAAGAACTCTAGTACAAAGAAATAGAAGAACCCTATATATGGGTCTCAAACCAAACTCAACTAACTAAAGTGGCATACTAACTGAGCCACGAACTAGAGTAGATAAGGATAGCTATCATGTAGCTATTATTCATGGGCGGTGTACCAACCGCGTCTACAACTGACAAGTCGGTGACATAAATACACAACGGTCACCCTGGCGTATCACGAGTGGAGCTCGATATCTCAACACTCCCCCTCGAGCTCAATCCCAATTCCTGCACACCAAGCAGGTCTCTGAACTTGCGCAGCTTCTCTGCGCCCAATGCCTTCGTAAATATGTCAGCTACCTGATCCTCTGTGCTGACATAAACTAGATCAATAAGACCTAGTAAAACCCTCTCCCGCACATAGTGATAATGCACCTCAATGTGCTTTGTTCTAGCATGATAGACTGGGTTATTTGCCAAGTGTATACTACTCATGTTGTCACAATAAATGACAACTGGCCCATCTGTAGACTGATGCATATCATAAAGTAGCTTATGCAACCAAGCTACCTCACATGCAGCCATTGCTGCACCCCTGTACTCAGCCTCTGTGCTCGACAAGGCAACTGTAGGCTGTTTCTTGCTGCTCCAAGTGACTGCAGCACTCCCAAAAGAGAACACATATCCACTGGTAGATCGTCTATCAGAAATACTACCAGCCCAATCAGCATCAGTGTATCCATGCAACTGTATCTGAACCCCAGTCTCATAAAATAGTCCATACTGCAATGTGGACTTCACATACCTGAGTATGCGTCTAGCCGCATCCAAATGTGGTTTCCTTGGAGCCTGCATAAACTGACTTACCAATCCAACAGCATAGCTCAAATCTGGCCTGGTAATAGTCATATAAATCAAGCTTCCTACTATGCGTCTGTACATAGTAGGGTCTTCCAGAAGCTCACCTGCATCTGCGCTCAGCTTCACATTCTGCTCCAAAGGAACTGAAATAGGCTTACAGCCTGTCATCCCATATTTGGACAGCATGTCCAATCCATACTGCCTCTGCAAGAGCTGTATCCCACTTGGTGATCTAATCACCTCAATGCCCAAGAAATAACGCAGCTCTCCCAAATCCTTCATCTCAAACTTCTGCTTCAATAGCATTTTCACATGAAGGATATCTTCATCACTGTCACCTGTCATAATCAAATCATCAACATAAATGACAAGTAGCATAATACCTTTCTCTGTTTTTCTCACATAAAGTGAGAAATCTGCCTTGGCAATCTGAAAGCCAATAGTGACAAGATACTGTCCTATCTTGTCAGACCATGCTCTAGGTGCTTGCTTCAAGCCATACAAAGCTTTCTTCAACCTGCAAACAAACTCAGGATGAACAGCATGCACATAACCTGGTGGCTGCTCCATATAGACCTCTTCTTGCAAATCACCATGCAAGAAGGCATTCTTTACATCCATCTGATGTAAAGACCATCCCTTTGATGCAGCCATAGCAATGACTGCTCTTACGGTTGCCATCCTTGCAACCGGACTGAATGTTTCTTCATAGTCAATGCCATATGTTTGTGCATACCCTTTGACTACTAACCTTGCCTTGTATCTGTTCACAGAACCATCTGCATTGTGCTTCACCTTATAAACCCACTTACAGCCAATTGAATTCTTACCTTTAGGCAAAGGTACCAATTCCCATGTAGCATTTGCTTCCAAGGCATCCATTTCTTCATCCATGGCTTTCTCCCATTTTTCTTTTCCCATGGCTTCCTCAAAAGAAGTGGGTTCTGGTTCCTGTATCACTTTAACCATATATGCATAGTGAATGGCTGTAAATCCATCATATTTCAGTCTATCCACAGGATACCTAACTCTGGTAGACCTGCGCAAAGTGGGTTCACTCCCAGGTGCTCTCAAAACATCCCTGGTCTTCCTTACTCCAGGTGTAACAATAGAAGGAATACCCAACTCATCATCAATGCTCTGTTCTGAGCCACTGGATTCACCATCCACATAAGAGTGACCTGCATTCACATCAAACATGGGCTGATCAACCTTCTCTTTTCCTTTTCGTGATACCTGCATACCACTATCTGTATTACTTTGAGAAGATTCTCCTGATCTCAATCTGCCTGTCCATGGTGAAGAATGTGAACCACTACTAGAGGACGCTCCAGGTCCACTAATATTTTGTGACTGCTGCTGTGAATTCTGTGCAGCATTACCATTTTGTGCATCTACATCATCAATCACATTTACTGGTTTATACCAGCTACTCATCTCATCAAAAACAACATCTCTGCTCACTGTAAACTTACGAGTAGAAGGGTTATAGCATCTATACCCTTTTTGCTGCAGAGAGTAACCAATAAAGATGCACTTCTCAGCTTTTGGATCCAACTTGGATCTCAACTCATCTGGCACATGTACATATGCAATGCAACCAAAAATTTTCAAATGAGAAATATCTGGTTTCCTACCAGTATACCTCTCCTCTGGAGTCATTCCATGTATTGCTGCAGTGGGAGTCCTATTCATTATGTAGACTGCTGTAGCAACTGCTTCAGCCCAATAAAAATCTGGCAAGTCTTTTTCATTGAGCATGGCACGAGATACCTCTCCAATATGCCTGTTTTTTCTTTCTGCAATTCCATTTTGTTGTGGGGTATGACTGCATGAATATTGCTGCTTTATGCCATGCTCCTGCAGGAACCTTGCAAACTCATTTGAGAGGTACTCTCCCCCTCCATCTGACCTTAGGCATTTTATCTGCAAGCCTGTTTCTTTTTCAACCATAGCTTTAAGAGTTTTGAAATGCCCAAAAACTTCACTTTTCTTTTTCATAAAATACACCCAAACTTTTCTGCTATAGTCATCAATAAAACTGACAAAATAATGACAACCTCCAAGAGATGCAGCTTTAGTAGTCCACACATCAGAGTGGATTAATTCCAATGGCTTCTCACTCTCTTGAACATGTCTAGGAAATGGTTTCCTTGCCTGTTTTCCAAACTGACAGGCTTCACATACCTTATGCATTTCTGCAACCTTGAATTTGGGCAATCCTGCAACAATATTTTGGGCCTGCATTGATTTAAGTCGCTGTACATTAACATGACCAATGCGTTTATGCCAGATATCAATATCTGCAACTACACCGGTCCCATGTGCAAACATTGCTGCACTCAATTCAGACATGTCTGCATCCAATGTAAACATTCTGCCCTTCTTCTTTCCTTTTGCTATCAAGTGACCTTTATTTTTCATATCCTCAACAAAGCATCCATGAGGATTAAATCTGACCTGCAAGCCCTGTTCAACCATTTGACCAACAGAAACCAGATTCTTGGTGATATTCGGGACATGAAATACATCGGACAGGTATTTCTTTTTCCCATCCTGCATAGACAAGGGAATTTTTCCAATCTGCACAATAGGATGTGCAGTATCATCACCAGTCTCCACAAATCCTGGTTTTTCCATTTTCCTTGCATCCTCCATCCATTCTGCATGACCTGTCATGTGGTTTGATGCACCTGAGTCAACATACCATACATCATTGCTTTCTTCTGTACTTGTCACAGAATTGTTCATGTGCTGCACCATAAACAGATGCTCATTTCTGTCATCACCCTGTCTACTAGAGGATGCATAATTTCCTTGTTGCAGTTTTCCATTCATGATGTCATTCTGCTTTTTATAGCAGTCTTTAGCCATATGACCCATTTTACCACAGTAGTAGCATTCAACATTGCTGTTTGCATTTTGGCCTCTTTGCCATCCACCACGACCTCTTTGGCTCCCCCTGCCTCTAGAGTTACCACGTCCTCCTCCATAGGACTGGTTTTCTTGAGTTTGCTGCATATTCTGATTTCTACCACGGCCTCCAAATCGGCCTCCTCTACCTCTGCCTCTACCTCTTCCAGCATTTGAGTAGAAGACAGCTTCTTTTGAAGTTCCTCCTGAAGAAGATGCACCACCATTTCTCTGTTCCTCAGAAATTAGAAGAGCAATCAACTCCTCAAAATCAGGAAATCTTTCACGAACTGAAATGGATGTCCGAAACTGTGCATAATCCTTTCCTAGACCATTCAAGGTCACAGAAACTAAATCATCATCTTCCACTGGCGACCCAATGGAAGCAAGTGCATCTGCAATCTTCTTCACCTTCATGTGGTAGTCATTGATGCTCATATTTTCTCTTTGCACATTGTGCAACTCTTGCTTGAGCTGCATTTTCCTGGCTTGCGTATTTGTGCTATACATCTTTGACAGAGTATCCCATGCCTCCTTTGGCGTACTTGCATCCTGAATATGCACAATCATAGAGTCTGAAATGCTGATAGACAGCCAGTACATAACTTTCCTGGCTCTCTCATGCCATGCTTTGAATGCCTGCATTTGCTGTTGATTGGGAACATCAGGAAGAACTGGTTCTTCTTCATTTCCTGCAACAAATTCCCAATATCCTTTTCCCATAAGGAAATTCGTCATTCTAAACTTCCATGCCTGGAAGTTGTTCTTGTCAAGCTTTTCAGTGACAATCTGTGAAAGAGAATCAGACGCCATTACAGAATACTGCAAGAAATTCTGTCACTGCAAAAACACAGCTTCACCCTCACAAGGGCAAATCTGCAAAACTGGCGAAAGTGGTATTTGACCACACAGTCACTTCCTAGTGACGATTTTGCATCAACAGGCAACAGGGATGATTCTGTAACTCCCAATGTCTCTGCACACAAGCATACGATGCAATCTCTATGGTAACTTTTCACCGACCTGTAGAACGGTGGTCGCACAGCATAAAACAGGGCCTTTTCCTGAGTGCGTGCAGAAAACTTCTGCCTTCAAAACAGGGCCCGAAATGGCCTCAAATCAAAAAAATAGGGTCGCCAAGAGCTAAAGCTCTATCCCGCAGCATATACTGCCCTCTTGCTTCACCGCGAAGGGCGTCTCAACCTGAGACAATGCACTCCTGCAATTTCCGGCTGTGCTACCTGCAGAGATCTGCTCCCAAAACAGAAAATGAAAGCAACACTGCTCCTCTTACCAGAACACCGCGAGCTTGGCTTGCTTTCTTGAGCTCCTTACCACGAACAAGGCTCTGATACCATGTCAAGATTGTGGGAGAGAAGGAAGGAGTCTCACTTGTAGCTTTCCTTGCTTGCACAATGGGGGAATACACACAAGGGTGGAGGCTGAAAACAGTTTTCCTCTTCTTAGTTGTGTAAGCCAAAAGAACTCTAGTACAAAGAAATAGAAGAACCCTATATATGGGTCTCAAACCAAACTCAACTAACTAAAGTGGCATACTAACTGAGCCACGAACTAGAGTAGATAAGGATAGCTATCATGTAGCTATTATTCATGGGCGGTGTACCAACCGCGTCTACAACTGACAAGTCGGTGACATAAATACACAACGGTCACCCTGGCGTATCACGAGTGGAGCTCGATATCTCAACACTCGTGGCGGGTTCAGTCCACGTATGCGGCGCGGCTAACAACCCCCTTGGATAGGGTCAAGTAGACAGTCGGAGGTAACTGATATTGCCTCTCCCTTCAGGTTTTTAACCTGAAGCATTAGTTATTTTTCCAACATTAGTTCCTTGAGAAAAGAAATACAAAAAGTGCTTCTAATGTACAATCACGAGCATTCGAGTGGTCGTTTGTATGGCAATTGCTAAGGTCTGAATCCTTCTCTCCGAATACATCTAGCATTCGATCCGGGATCAAGACTTGGCAAGATGCCAATGTTTTCGTAAGCTACATTGCTTATTTACCATTTATCCTTGGGTTAGGGTTTATACCCTGTTGACCCAAATTATCAATACCTTAGGTTTCCTTATATTAAAGTCAATAAATCATGGGCAACCTCGTCGCCCTAACTTGGATGGGGTCAACTTTCCTCTTGGAAAATTCGTAACTCCCATAACTTGGCAAATCAACCCCAAGGAAGGGTGATGTAACGGGATGACTACTCATCCCTCTAGAAAATCAGACTTGTACTTAGAACTCGCCAAACTTGTTCTAAGGAGTGGCAATACCATTTTGTGATTTAGATACAAAACCATGTGATGTTGCAACTTGTTGCATGAGATAGGTGTCAGCACCTAACTTGTGGGATTATTTTCCTCATCACACAGTATTCCTTGGTCAAGAATACCTTTGGTCAAGACGTAGGGTTTGGGAGTCCTATTGACCCAATTCAAAACCTTCACCCAACTAGGCTGATAGTCATTTTGGCCCTAGGGTTCCTAAATTCCTTGCGGAGTTCTAGTACTGGGTCAGCTGATCCCGAGGGTAGGAACCCTAGATGATTCTTGTACAGTGATTAGATAAACCTAACATTTTGTGGATGTGGGTAGGATCCTCAAGTTTAGAAGTATTAACTCGGCAACCCAAGTGCGATACTAGGCAGAATTTTATCATAGCTTAACCCTACCTAGCACATTGAGGTGATCATCATATACTAACTAATCATACCTTTATGATTCTCATGTAAGCTTATTCAATTATACATGAATTACATAGTTGATCTAACCAACCCACGATTTAAGATGATCTTTCCTTTTAAAGATGCAAATACTTTCTTCTAAAATTTTCAAGTACTTTCCCCTAAAAGATGTAAGTATGTAATATTTCCGTTTGAAATACTACTAGACCAACCTCCCGCACATCGTAAATTTATGAAAAGGTTATCTCCATTTCCGGTAGCTGATTTATGATCGTACGCGAGAAAAGGAGTACTCCGCATTGGTAAATCGGGACCGAAGAATCATGACCTCTCCACTGGCAAAACGGGACCAAGGTTTAAATAACCCGCATAACCATAGGTGAACTCCCTCTTGGGAGGAGGTCAAGAGGATAATGTTGGGACAAAATTGTTGAAATTTTTTTATATATTTTCCTTCCCCCAGCCGATGCATGGCTGAGGGAAGAGGATGGGCTATTATGGAAATTTAAGAGGTGGAGGGGAAGAGGCCATGCGAGGGGCCACGTAGGGGGAGGTCCTCTCTTCCCCCCAAACTATAAGAACACCTTCTAAGGTGTTGAAGGAGGGGGGGGGGGGGGGGGGGGGGGGGGCGGAGCGTAACGCTGCCCACGCCAAGCAAGGTAAGCGTGAGAGAAGGAGGACGGTGCCAAACTGTGGAGGGAGGTATTGAAGCTGCCGTTGTGCTGCGTGGGGGAGGAAGAAGCTCCTGTAGTCCGTGGAGCCGCCGTGCCGGAGGGAGTCGCGAGTCAGAACGCCGCCGACTATGGCTTAAGAGCCACTGCCGGATCCATCAGAGCGGCCAACGCCGCCATTCCCTGACAAGGGAATTCCCCCCACGACATCAGTACTACCATTTTCCCCACGCTTTCCACGACATTATCATTAATCCCCCTATTTCCACGTGGATCCTACACAAGCGGTCTTTAACACCCCCCCCCCTCGGGATTTAAGTCCCCTTGCATCCCCCAAAAGCCATTTTACCCCTGGTTTTCTTTTAAACCCCCTTCCCATTGCAACTCCCACAAGTCCATAAGTCCATATTAACCTCGGTTTTTAAACCCCCTTCTCGTGGATTTCCCATAAAGCCATTTTACCCCGGAATTTTTAAGTCCCCTTCCTATTGGAGCCACCCACAAGCCCATTTTTCTAGCCGATTTAAAGGCCCTTCCCTTTTGAACCCTCCAAAAGCCCAAATTTCTTTTCCCTCTTAAGCTTCGAAGTGGAAGCCTATAAGGTCTTCCCAATAGTTCTCTAATACACTCTTCTGAGGCTTTGAAGGGGAGGGAGCTACAAGTCCCTTCCCACCAATCACCCATAAGCCTCCTAGGCTCGGATTTAAAGCCCTTCCCACTACATTTCCCCCATAACCCCATCCCTATCAACCCCCGAGGTCTTTGTAGAGAACAAGAGGGTTCCTTAACGCCCTTTCACACAGATCCTCCATAAGTCCATTTTTCCCCTGGTTTTGAAGAGGAAGCCTATAAGGCCCTTCCTACCAAATCTCCCATAAGGCCTCTAGGGCCAGATTTAAAGTCTCCACTCCTGCAGGGTCCATCACAAGATCCCTTTCACGAACCCTCTCTTTTTCCGAAAGAAAGAAGGCCCAAGCTCCGAATCCTAAGGCCTTCCATAAGCTCCAAGTCCCATATACCCAAATCCTATAGGCCCAAGTCTCACAGACCGGCCTTTTAAAGATCCGAAGTTCCATGAAGGTATCTCCTGCGTACGAGGGAGAAGGGCAAGATCTTGAGGCTGCATACCAAGGCGAGTAAATTTATAGGCCGCGAAGGCAATCCAGAAGCCAAAATCACGCCTACAATGGGCCCTAAAAAGTCACAAGACGCGCCTGCGGAAGGATCTTCTCCTAGTATTTACGTGGATATTTCCCGGAGTCCACAAGTCTAGGTTTTATCTATTTGGATTCCACACAAAAGTATTGAATTAATCACGATAACTTCATGGATTAGGAAGCACTCATGCATGTTCAAATTCAACTAGTCAAGTTAAATGCAATTGGAAAATGAATTGGCTATTTGAACATTTATTAGAAATAGCTTAAGATATGAAAATTGATCATTGGTACGTTCAATGGAATGAATGAAAAGAGCATAAGGTGTCTATGCATTTGTAGGACCTTATCAGTAAGTTTCCTTTTGTGCATTCAAAAGTGACGAGCCTAGGACAACTGTTACCTCATTACAAGGTTGAAATTATTGAGGTACACCTTTTTACTAGGCATGGAAAGATTAATGGCATGTCACATTTTTAGATAAATCTTCCTTGTAATGATTCATGAGGAAAAGTTAACACCCATAAGATGTTATTCGAAAAGAAATAGAAGAGCACGAAAATGATCTATGGACTTGCAAGTGGCATGTAAAATGGAATAAGTTAACACTAGCTTTAGTTTTGTATGAGCTTCATTGACTACATTGTAGCTAGGAGAAAGTTGCGTATTGCATAGTCGTCATGCAAAAATGTCATTCATTAGGAGCCGCATTTAGGAAAGGTTGCATGGTTTATCAAAGCATAAGATTCTAAAGTGTAGACAACAAGGTTGTAGGCATGATTATTTGATGTAAGTCCTAGTAGGACCTAGGAAAGTTAGTGTCCAGATTATCAGGCATTTTTACTTTACCAAGGAAAGATAGGGTTATTGTGAACCATGTGATGCGTAGAAGCAATGAATCGCATGTTTACATGTATTGGTGTAGTTGTAACTATTTTTCCTCCTTTAGATCTAGTTTATTATCTCTAGGAAAGGTTCATCCTTGTCGCAAGACAAGTATATTGAGTTGTCTAAATCACCTAACCCACAAGGGATTCATATGGGCATGGTTCAGTCGATATGAGAAATATCCCAAGTGCTAACTAGGGTTTAGCGTGATAAGGATTCGACCTAGTTTTACACTTGTTGCCAAGTCAATACCCTCAAACCCAAAGATCATACCCACATTCACGAAATGTTGAGTCAATTGGATGCTCATGCTTAAAATGATCTAAGGTTTCTATCCTAAGGATCACTCGTTCAAATGATGAAACTCCGACTGAGTTGGAAATTCCTAGGACCGTGGCCCAATATAATTAGGAATGGGTTGGATAAGAAGACACCCTAAACCCTGCTACTCGGCTGGAGGTAATTCCGTGACTAGAAAACGCCATTCAATGGGTGAAATGATCCCGTGGAATAGATGCAACACATGTGCAAAAAGTTGCAACATCGCATAGACTTGTGATTTGTCCACAAGAGAGTTTTGTCATTTCTTGAAATGAGGTTGGCAAGTTATTGCGCAAATTTAACTTACAAGAGGATGAGTAATCATCCTGTTACATCACCTTTCTTGGGGAATAATTGCCAAGAAAAAGGAGAGTTAGGTATTTGCCTAGAAGCAAATGACCAATCAATAAATTGAAGTGACATGGTCGCCAGGATTTACTATTACCTAAGGTATTGGTTAAGTTGGGTTAACAGGGTATGGCCCTAACCCAAGGATAAAAGGGTGAACAAACAAACCCTTGGGGATCTTGCCAAGTCGCAATTTGATCCCAGATCGAATGCTGGATGCATTCGGAGAGAAAGATTCGCTTTTTAATAGTTTGCCAAATAAACGACCACTCGAATTGATTGTGCTTGTAATAGTTTAGAAAGCACTGTTTGCATTGTTTGTTCAAGGAACTAAAGGATGAAAAGATATATAAATGCTTCAGGTTGAAGGCCTGAAGGGAGGGGCAGCTTCAGTTACCCCCGACTGCCTGCCTGACCCTAACCAAGGGGGTTGTTGACCGCGCTGGGAACGTGGACCGAACCCGCCGCGAGAGGTCTTTCCGTTGAGCTCTACTTGGAGCAAGAGGACGCTTGGGTGCCAGGGGGGCTCTGGCCGTAAATCCCTCGCCTTCCGGGTCCTGCACAAGAGACTAACGTGACTCGGGATTGGATCTCGAGGCCCGCATACTAGTCTACGGGCAGAAGCTTGGAATAGTGATCCCTGGCGGATTACTGGATAGCCTTCGGGCGGATTATGGACAAGCCTACGGGCGGAACTCCTTGTATTTCAAAGATAAAATGATGAAATCATAATAAAGAATTTGGCTGATATTGTTTTTCTATGTCACGTGATAAGATTACGTGAAGGAACCAGTGCTTAACAGGAGTAATTAAAGAAGCTGATTGTTATATGTCAAATTAATGTGTTAGATAATTACATAACTAAAACAAACTGAGGAAAGTGCGGAGGATGGGCCATGGGTTCGTCCTACGGTTGGGTGGTTCCGGTTAGCCGGGAACTTTTCTCAAAAATCTCGAAGAACAGCGGGAGGATCATCGAAAGCAATGACCTAGAATTATGTTTTACCCGATTTACGCTGTTTTAGGGGAACCAAATGGGATTATGCCTTATGGCAGAGAGGTTGAGTTTTGCATCCCTCTCGTTTCCCATTCTCCTTGAACCAAGTGCAGCGTGAATCCGCTCCGGACTTGGCGTTTCTGCGTAAGGTAGTTCGCTCGGGTCTGATGCTAGTTGTTGCTAGCTAATGACCAAACCCTCAAACCCAAATTCAGGTCGATCCTAAGTGGGAACGGCCAGGATACTTCCGCTACGTGGCAGACGCGGGAAGACCTAGATCGCAAGTCCCATAACATTCCATGGGAGTGCCGGGCGGAGCTTTCTAGACATCCTTTCCGATGGACTACTAAGACGTGTCCGGGATGACTCTAGTGGACACGTTACAAAGTAACTGCAAGATAGGTAAGATGCATTATTCCATGCGATTTCGAGATCATAGACCTTTTTGCCTTTATGCAACTTAAAGGATCTACAGAGATATTTTTTTTCCTTACCCTATACTATAATGATTGACATTCAGAGCTAACTTTTATAAACCCTACGTTGATGCAACGAAATCAAAGCTTTAATATTTTTACTGAAGATACATTCAAACTTTGATAAGAACTCCATGCATGAGCAAATTCCATGAGACCATCATTGACTTAATTCATCCTTTACCACTTAAACCAACCTAAAATGTAACTATCATCGCATGCATTTTGCAAAGTTCATAATTCCTTTCCATGCATTGCGACTATCTAGACATCATTTAATGACCATCTACGATTATTTTCTATATGAGTCACAACCAGGAATTTATTTCATAAGTGTCTTGCGTGTCATAAACCTTGTCCTTTGCATGAAGCAACAAGGACGCCTTTGGACAAATCCACCTTTTAACCTATGCAACATGCGCTCAAGGATGCAACTACCCTTGACCATGCAAGTACTTGTCATGCAACTTAACTTGGTAAATCGAGCGAGTATATAAATTTTCCAATGTATCTAAACTTGCCTATGAGAATTAAACATGCTTAACGCATCCTTTCATGCGGGAATATTATCGGAAAACTTGGGTATTCAAAGTCAGGGCGTTGTCAACTCGCGTACTTGGGTTGGAAGCTCTCGCGTGTGCTCCTCTCAACTTTTGCTTAGGAGCCATCGATGGCATAGATCTTGACTCAGCAAACTCTCCTTGCCTTTATCCGATTTGGAAAACTCCCTGCTGCCCGCGAATTTACTTCCCTTCACAGGAATCGGGCCTTGCAAACTTGGTTTTAAAAACCCGAAAAGCACGGGTGAACTAGGCCTATGGAAGCTTTAGTTAGAAGCTTCCAATAGAAGCCTCTAACTTCTGTAACAGGGATGACGTGGAGAGAGAGTGATGATTGAGGATGATGAAGGAGATGATGATGATGATGATGATGATGATGATGATGATGATGATGATGATGATGGTGATGGTGATGGTGATGGCGACGACGGGGCGCAGCAGCCTCGCGGCAGTGGACTAGCGATGGCAGCAGCTAGCGACTCCGCACAATGGCAGAGCAGGCAGCACCACACAATCCTCTCTCCTCCCCTCTAGATTGGGGGGGTTCTTATAGGCTTGAAGGGGAAGGGGGGGGGGGGGGGGGGGGGGGGGGTAACCCACAGAAGTGGGGGGCTGCATGCCTCCCTCCCCCATGCCCCTCCATGACATTACTCATACTCCCTCTCCCCACCATGCAACGGCTGAAGGGGAGGGGGTTTAATTTTTAAAAAATCACTTAATTTCATTATCTTTATGTCCCATTAAGGGGTGTTCTCGTGGAGGCCTACGGTGGCTTGCGGTTTTCGAGCCACGGTTGCATATGCACTACGTGGAAATGGTATTGTAAATGCACAATGTTGGAGCACTTAGGCGAGTGTATCTTTATTGCAGGAGATTACTTTGGGTTGCTTTTTGCATAGGGTTTGCGGGGTCTAGGGTCATTAATATTTCATTGCGAAAATATTAAATATACAATCCACACTCAATGACATTTATCTCAAACCCATGGTAAAGTAAAATAATACAAGGGGTTTCATGCTCCCCTATTTTCATTACCATTTCAGTGGTAGCTCTAGCCCAATGATTTCTTGTGTAGTGACTTCGAGGAATAAATCCTAGAGTCTCTTCTCTATATTGTTGCATTTGCCTTACTCCACCATGCATATTGCTACAAAAATGCATTTTCAACCACTTTCTTCTCTTTTCCACATGTTCTCCTCTAATTAGTAGCATCTTGCATAGATAATCCTATACTTACTTCATGCTCATATTCAGCCCGAATACCCAACAAACTAGTTTTCTCTTCAAATTGCAGCAATGCACTAGTGGTATCACCAAGAAACTAACGCTTCATTTTAATTATGTCAATGATCTCATCATGAAATTCTCGCTTGGCAATGCCAAGCACCTCTCCCAAGGTAAATTCCACCTAACTGTTTTAGATCCGTTCTTCAAGAAACTTCTTAAGATCTGTGGCTATGTCAATGTCAGATTGTAGCTTATATCCTGGCTACTTACCCTTCTTTTTGCCCTCTTGTTTGTTATCCTGTTTTTGCTCCTGACTGATCTCTTCCATAACATGCTTGGGAGGTGGCTGATTTGCAACTTTAGGCTGATCCACACTTCTCCTTATCATTCTTTTAGATGTCCCTGCAATATCTTCATCTCTTTTTATTTTTTCTTCCACAAGTACATCCGTGTTTTGTACCTTTGCTAAATATGCACACACTGAATATACATCTACCAGTGATTCCCAACCAGTTATGCCACGAATGTCTTCCCCTACATGAGACATTTCACTATCAGTGACCTTTCTCTTTTCAGTTGCATATAAAGCATGTGTCCATATTTCAGCCTTTGGTCCAACCATCACTTGGCCATGAATTTTATCCAACTATAGACCAAAAATAGAAGCATGTACCGCCACATAAGCATTTCAAACAACAAGTCTTCCAATAACTTTTGCATACCTCCCCTTCCAAAATTCAAAGCAAGAGGCAATCCCATTTCTTGTGCATGGATCTTGCCATCTTTCCAAAAGATGAGCTATCATGCCAAGGCCTCTTGATAAGCAGCACAATCCTTTCTCTCGTGCTGCAAACTATCACACCACATACATCTTTTTTGAGGCTTAGAGCCTACTACCCGTCCCCTTTCCTCCTCTCCTTTTTCGTTCAATTTTGCAACCTTCAATTGAAGATCTCGCATGCCTTTGACCAATTCATCTAAGACATCTTCCCTAACAGAGGGAACAATAGCACGTACAACCATAGGGTTAGCCATAGAAGTAGGTGGCTTACTGGATACATCAGCTGTCTTGCCCGTAACAGTGGACAAGCTAGAGACATGCAATCTTTCTCTTCTTCTATGCTTCTTCACAAGTGTAGTAACAACTTCCTTGACATGTCTCCACTCTATTTTCAAACATGTCTATGTAGTCTAATCCTCCAGCAAATCATCAAGCTTCTCTTGAAGCTCAGGATCAGCTGCCTATAGAAACAATTAAATTTTCTGACTTGCAAGAGCTTGCTGTTCTGCAAGATCCAACTGCTCAAATTGACTTTCAAATTCTCTTAACAATTTTGTAGCAAAAAGATCCTTATTGGGTTGTAAAACCCACTCTTGAAAAGTCTTGCGCGTAATCAAACTAGTGTCCTCAATGTAAAATTCTTCCCTGAGTGTCTTCTTGAAGGCTACCCAGTCAGCATCCTACAAGTATAATTCAATAATCCGTGCTTTCAGTTCATGAACAGTAACATGTACAAAATACCAGCTCCATGCAAATTGAGCCACCCCAAAGAATTCCATCTTCTGAGCATAAGTATGTATATATGCAAACACATTCCTGCCATTGAATAACTTCACCTCATGCTCAACTGCTTGCAAAGCATTCATGACAACACTTTCTGTTTGAGCTGAAGCATCACCTATTGTTGTTGTTGTACCTACATAAGCATATTCATATTTTTCACCAACTGTTGCAAAACATCACTGGAGATTGTATTCGAAGATTCTCCCATCTTGTCTTTCCTTCTTCTGACAACCTTCCATGTCAGGTTCACCAATGTTGGAGGGATTTTTGTCGAAATGTCGAATCCACCGGGGATCAGATATAGAATGAAGTAGAGATAGGAGATGGAAGAGAATATAGAGAATACCCAAGTGGTAAACACTACAAAGACAAAGCACAATGAATTTAATCAATATGTATTGAAAGAACTTGGAATCTTCACACTACTCAGAAGCAATTTCCAGGCATTAGATCTCCTAGAGCTTCTTCATAGAATAAAACGTGCATAAAAATTACAACTTCTTCTTTGCTGCTCAAAACCCAAATCTGATGGATCTGTTGGCTCCGAAAGGGGGGTAAAACCCCAGGACACCTACTCGAATCTGCTAGATTACTTCTTCATCTTCTTTTAGTTCAATCTACAATTTTCAGTCTATTTACAGCGATCGCGACGACGGACGGGATTTTGTCAATCTATCCCTCTTAAGAAAATCCCATAATTGGCTAAAAAAGTAACTAGCTTTTTGCATGCCATCCTAATCTAGAAGATTTTTCTAAATTTTTAAGATTTTTACAATAAATAATATCAAAAATATGTTAAAATTATCCAAAAATCTAGTATTTCTGGATAATCCATGCAACTCACACTAGTACTAATGGCTCAGATCACATTGATTCTCTAGATCAATAAAGAAGTCGGATGATGATGCATTCCATACTTTTTCGCACTGTGTCCTCATAACATCACGACAACGCATACTCCATATCCAATAGAGTTGGCACTCCATACCACCAATCCAAACCATCCAAGTGTGCAGGCATATTGGCCTATAGGCCAAAAGTATAATATTTTATGATCACACAATCATTTATACAATAAGGACCTTCAAATCTAGAAATCTGGTTTGATTGCTCTAACCCTTAAGTGCCCCTAGTTCATTCATATTAGGCCACTTTTAATGACTATTTTCATCGATGCTACTAGTATCCATATTGATGTCTAAGGATGTAACATTTCCCCCTTGGGAGTAATTTATACTGTTAGAAATATCCTCAAGGAGAAACCAAATTTACATCATGACCTTGATCAATATGGGGTCTCCCTAGACTCCACATTCTACTGAAATTTTATAAATAGTACAACATCTCCACTTGTTTGTGCTCAAAGGATTGATTAAGTTTGATATTAGGGGCACTCAGACATGTAGGAGTAAAGTGAAGTATTCACTTGCAACCAATAGGAATATCAAGCAACCAAGGTCAAAGTCCAATGTATGTTGGAGACATTGGCATAAAATCTTTTGGATATTCCATCATCAATCACACACTCTTTGTCTTGTGTCTAAAGAGTCCTTATCTCTTGTGGAACATTTTCTTACCATATTTCTCTTAGTAATCAGTTGTTGAGCAAATAGATATTGCTAAATCTTCCATGGCTACTTGGTTCATCCTTGACTGATTGCTAGATACTACTAAATTCAAAATCATTTTGACATTACCTCTTGAGAGAAAGATAGAAATCAATCTAAATTTCAAAGAAACACAAATCATTAACGTTTTGGATTTGACTAAGGACATCAACAGCCATGCCAATTATACTATTTTGATAAATAGCACTTGAAGGTAGATCGCCACATAAACTCTATGGATCTCACATTTTGCTATGGAGATTGAGTTGATTGCAAATTTTTCTTCTTTCAAAAGCTTTATATCTTTACATGAATCTTACAAAGAAATATAAGTGCTCAACTGTTTAGTTGAAGCTATTTGAAAATGAAAACAGACATATATACAAGCCTCTAACATTGGGAGAGAGGGGAAGGGGGATGGAGGAGGTGCCATGTAGGGTGACTCGCGATAGCATGAAACATAGCCATCAGTACCTGAGATGAGAATGAATTGATGTGGAAGCTCTTGATGGGCTTGAGAATTTCAAGGACTTTATTTGGAGGCCGAGCTACAAGGACTTTATTTGGAGGCCAATGATATGAAATCTCCACCAATGTGTATCAAGAAGAGTCATACCCTGCTCTTCTATATTAATGGCTAGTATAACCCATCCTTATGTACTAAGAACTAAGTGCCTAGGGGGCATAACAACATCTGTGTATCATACATAGGGGATGCGCCACAGGTGAGCACTTTCTATCTACATCTCTCCTACTTGCATTGGCTCTTCACAAGAGATGGGGTAACTAATTCTAAGAGATTGCAATATCAATCTACCTCCTCCTAGCCTTTCTCTCTCCTAAATTTTGCAACCTAGTGTATAACCTCTTGATTTACCACCCAAATGAAGAGCTGGTGTAGAACCTTCCGATTGACTTACATCCCTCTAATCCTTTGAAGCATGTAGGACTAATATTTCCACAGCCAACTAGCTATGAGAGCACTCTCCTATGCAACCTACCACAAATTTGGACTTCTTGGTTCCACACAATGCACTATGTGTCAATCTTCTCCTAGTATGCTAGGGGCCGCTACTCTAGAATATTACACAAATTCTCTTAGACCTCTAGCAAGATGTGAGTATTGGCTAGCCCTGAGGGTTCTACCAATGCAATTTAATGACTCACTGATTGCTACTACTTACCCTTTACAATATTTCAATCTAGGGCAAAGAAAATCAAACAATCAAATTATGGTTATGCACATCAAGACATTGTAAATGATATCCATAATGAAATAAGATTAGAATGAGTGTTGAAATTCAATGTAATAGGCTCTAATAAATGAGAAGAGTACTAATATTTGATCTATTGATCAATTCAGAGAATTAATTGACCAATAATCTACCATCAACTAAAAAGCTCAAAGCAAGTAAGCAAATGAAATACCTTGATCAAGCTTGAAGAAGATGATTGGTGCAAGCTCTAGTCCAATTATTGGAAGAATCTTCCGTAATCCACCATGAATCCATCATGAAGCTCCAAGAATCCATAAAATCATCCCATACAAGCTTGAATAAGATTGAATTTGTGAAGAATCCATGGCCTGAATACTTGAATGCTAAAGATTCAAGATTCTTGAAGAGAAGCCCTAAAATAAACCTTCAATATGAGCTTCAAGAGGCTCAATATGCTAAAATTTCTTCAATTCTTCAAACTTCCAATACAATGCTTACAAGAGTAATGTCTTTTAGTCTTGAATGAAAGCTTTCTTGACTAATCTTGAGATATTAAAAGAGTTTCAGCAATAGCTTGTTGTCCATAGCCATTGGAAGGTGAAGAAAGCTTGTGAGACAAAGTAACAAGTCAATCTTGTTGCCATTTCTACTCCATAACCAAATAGGAGGCCTAAGGAGGAAAAAGATGCATAATCTTGTGAAATTTGTCAAAATTTTTGACCATTGAAGGTGCTGTCATGTTTTGCATAGTTAGGATTTGAAAAAGATAAAAGTGAAGCTTTAGAGGACCAAATAGCAATTGCCTTGCCTTCTAGAACTGGCCAAATGATTCTTGATGAGCAAGGAATGAAGTTTGATCATCTAAGGATGGAGAAGATGCATGCAAGAATTCAACAAAAATTGTGCAAAAAAATACAAGGCTATTCGTGGAGAGGTTTCTCAACTCTCGCTCACATTGTGATGCTTTATCTTATGCTCAGAAGTTGAAGGTTCATTGCCCTGTGGTCAGAGAAGGAGAGAAGATCACTAGAGAGCAAGATATTGAATTTCTTGTTAGCCACCATGAAAGCTTCAGCCAAAATCTTGAAAGAGAGAGGGAAGAAAAAGCTTGTCTTAAAAAGTAATTGAAGTTCTAACCAAGACTAACTCTAATTACCCTATCTTTAACCATTTTACCTCCAAAATAGCTTGTTATTCATGCACGACCAGCTATTTTGTGCAAGATGTCACCAAATCTACCTTCAAGTGCTCTAGTTAACTTCAACTAGTTGTCCTTGGTCTCCTTGGTCACTGCACTTGAACATTTTCCTCGCATACACCCTATCCTTTTCAGTAACTAGGAAGTAACAAGACTGTGAAAGAAAATCCAAGAAAGGATTATACCAAATGGATCAAAAACCACCAATTCTTTGATATCACTTGTCAAGGAGAGGGCTGAGATGTGAGAGAGACAAGAGCTAAAGAGAGAGAAAAGAGAGTGAAAGACTAACAAGGATTAGTAAGTAAGATGAACCACCACTAATCCTTGATACATTTTACTAAGATATTTCACTTTATCTCAAATTCTTTATAGATTGAGACTTACCACCACAATAAAAGTTGTAGTACCTATTAGAATCAACTAAGTTGATGCTAACTAATACAAATTTGAAAAAGTAAATAGAACAAAGATCAAATTTTCTTATTCAATATGAACTTTCGACTTCATCATACTAGAAAATTTACCCTTTTTGTTACAAAGTTATTAGTTTTTCTCATTTCATGTTCCAAACTATGAAAATTGGACAAAGACTTATATGTTTTAAGGCTAGAAGACTAGTTATCACAATTCTATAATATTTTGTGAAAAGCCTTCACTCATGTGCCCAAAATAAAACTATAGAATATTTTTGTGGCACACAAAGATAGAGATTTTCTTGAAGCTAATTAAAAATGTACAAAATATAATCTTTGAACTAATTATCACTCCAAATTTTCCAAAAAATCATGAGAACTAGAATTGACATGCAAAACTTTCCAAAAAGTATTATTTATATAATCTACAAAATGACGCAATGACTTTGAACAAAGAGACCAAAAATTAATATAGTCTAAACAATCTTGCCTATATCTGATACATTCAATACATTATCAAGCATGTGAGAAATGTTGACAGAACACAAAGGAACCATTAATGTCTCTAGCTTAGTTAAGATACACATAGGATAGATACCAAGAGAAATATTAAGAAACAAGAAAATGTTGAATCATCATGTCATATATATTTACATCATATGATATTTACTTCATATGGTGTAAAATGTATAACTACATTTTGAGACATGATAACCAATGCTAATTTTTATTATTTATAAACACTTTAATAACCCCTTCTTTTAATCATTATTTCATTCTCTAGTAGAGTTAAGGTAAAAAAGGATCTTGAGAAGCTCTTTCACATGCAATATAAAGAGAATAGTAAAAACATGTAACAAAGCAATGATAGTTAGAATCCAAAAATGTTTTAAAGAGAGAAAAATATTCACATGATTGAATGTGATATTTATACAAGGTAGTTAGACTACAAGTAAACCTAGTTAGAATATACATGTAAGTTATGCTAGTATGTACTCATGATTATTCAAATTGGTAGCATAATAAAACCCTCTACCCAAGTCTATCAAATGATAAGTACTTTTACTTCCAAAGAAACACCAATATGATAAAAATTCTATGAATGTTGTAAAAGTTATACACAATACAAATGTAAATAAACACTATAAGATACCATAAACAAATCAAAGTGTACAAACGATTGTCTGATAAACCAACTTGTTTTCTAATTTCTTGATTCTTCTTTCTAATGCTTGAATTTTCAAAACCTTAAAGGGATTATTCTCATTCTGTTAATCATTGTCTCCACCAATAGTAGAGTTTAAGTCAAAGTTTAAGGGTTTTTTAGGGCGCTCCTGTATCTGCAATTTGAAGAGAATAGAAATAAAATATAATAATGTGACAACCTTTGGTTTTTAGAATCCTAAAATGTTTTAAATAGAGGGAATTTCGCACAATAAGTTTGGAACTTATAAAAGGTTATTTGACTTCAAGTAAACATTGTTAGGGTAAAGAGAAGTTTTGTCAATATGTACTCTTAAAATTTTCAAACTTGGTGATAAAATAAAACCGTTTTTCCAACTCTATCAAGGTACAAGTACTTTAATGCCAAAGAAACACCAATATGATAACACTTTTATGAATGCTACCAAAACTCTACAATTTAAAGATGTAGAAGAGTCTAAGATGCTATGAAGAACTCAAAGTATATATCAAATGGTTAAATAAGCCCAATTACCTGTTTTTCCATTTCTTGATTCTTCTTTTCTAATGCTTGACTCTGTAAAACATTAAAGGGATTCATAATTTGTAAAATAAAGTAGTTATCTAATCCAAAAGCTTACTTGCTTGCCTTTCTTTTGAGACTTTGTAGTTGGTCCATTCTAATCTTATCCTATTCAGAATGCAACATATATACTTAGTATTATATGTATTGAAAAATCTTAAAGTTGGAAAAGTACAAGCCTCATTGTGAGTGTTGAAATGCTACCTTGAAGATGTCTATATTTCTTAATCCTTTGCAAATTTTTCTTTCAAAGCGACCAAGTTCCTCAATAGAAAGGGATGCCAAGTCATCACCCTTTATACGCCTAAAGTTCAAGAACAATAGATTTCGATGTGAGAACCTAAACTCCACTATAATGTAACTTACACATAGACAAGAAGGCGTGAGACATGAAAATTGATTCAATTATAACCTTCCCTCTATTTGCATATGCTCCATCTTTTTTCTTAGGATCATCAGCTCTTGCTGCACATCAAATCTTAATCTATTAATCGGTGGATATACACAATGTATATATAAGCTTTGCATGTTAAATCAATGATAACTATAGTGCACACAAGTTCTCCAATTTAGTTTAGATTTTATAGGAGTTACTATAATGGATTTACCATTTGGAAATTTTCTACAATAAATAGAAAAATATCTACACAATATTCTTAGCATGAATCCAAAGAAAATTTCATGACTTTGATGTGGCCCAATAATATTTCAATCATTTCCTTACTTTGGCCAAAAACATAACCACTAGAGGGAGAAAATGCCTCTTACTAGGACCATTTTTTAAACACTCATTTGACAAAGAAAGTCATTGATTATTTTCTTTGTGGATCTCTCTAGAAATACCTTAGTCTTTGCAACTCATTAAAATGATTTGTAGCACACTTATTCAACATAAAATGTAGGTTGAAAAGCATAGTGTGATTTTTTAAAGATGTTTCTTCAATGATATCATGGAGATGACACTCTTCCATTAGGGCTTTTCTTGGACTTAAAATTTTCCACCCTTAGAAGTGCCACATCAATTTTAAAAATAGAAATGAGCACAACAAAATATTTACACAAATCAATTGCAAACTTGTTGAGCTTTAGATATTTATAATATAATTATTAAGAGTTCTATTATATATATAATATCATAAATATGTGAGGAATAAGCTGCTTTTAAGTTAGGATTCTATAATATGATAAATATGTAAGATTTTAATCTAAGATTAGAATACAAAACATTAAGATTATACTCCTAGAGAGGTGTCAAATGATATATCATATGATAAGGTTTCAATGTAGGATTGATAGGACTATCTTAGGGTGCTTCCCACTTTCCAAGAAAAATGATGATATGGCACTTCTTAGTGGAACCAACATTGAGTCCAAGAAAAGCATTATGAACTTGTAGTTTTCCTCAAGAATCTCTCAAAATCATTGTAATAACTCCAACATAGTTTATGGAAAGGATATTGGCATGTGTGCACTCAAGAGACTTATTCCATTGTTGAGAAACATTGTAATCATGTTTGATTGTAAAAGCCACACTTTACAACAAGAGAGAAATTCATAGAAAATACTATTTATGAATAAGGCTTGCATGCATGTAATATAGAGGATATACATATAGTGAATCCTGGGACCTATTACCATAATAAAAACGTGTGCATTCTACAAACAAGTGACTCTCCAAAGGCAAACTTGATAGCATATGAGAAGCACATTGTCAAATATTCTATTCTAAAAGTCCTTAACTATTGTAAGGTTTTTGACATAGAATACTAACCTTCTTCATTGTGAGTCAACCTACCATTTGACAACATATCTCCTCTTTGAGTTTTATATTTATTGAGAATAAATTTTTTTGTGCTACCTCATCATATTTATCAACTTTCCTTAAAAGGATAGATCTCCTCTTGAAAATTTCTACTTGTTGCAAATTATTCTTTTATTTCTATGCCACCTTATGATATTTGTAGTTCTTACCAAATAAAACAATGCTTTGAGAATCAAAGGGAAATTTTGCAATTTAATTTCCCCCTCTTGATTATCACTAGTGTCATCCATTTTCCCCTTAGATCTTTCACATGAGTCATTTCTTGTAAGTGCATTTTGGTATAGAAAAATCTTTTGAACTACCTAATGTATTATTGTTTTTCCCATTGTTCCTTACAATGGGCATTGGTTTCTATCTATGGTTGATCATTTATTTTCAAATATATAGGCATATAACATGCATGCACTTGATGCTCAAGAATGTGTACTAAGATACATACACATAAGAACAAAATCATAGTTTATGCTTTGTTCTATAGATGTACCAACATAAACTCTATCATGTCAATTTTAAGAGGTCATTATACAATTGTCTCATACACACATCTTCATGGATTTGAGAGCGATGTTTTATACACTTATTTATTCCAAAATTTCATTTTAATGACACATCTTAGAAGTACAATCATATTTCCTTTTTAAGAAAACCTCATACTGATTATTTGCATGATATAACCACATGCTTGCAAAGGGTAAATATAGCATAGAATCCACCAAGATCTAATGAGGATGAGAGGTTGAAACCACTCTAGTAAAAATGGAAAACAAGAAAAGAAAAGGAATTGCCAAAATAGCCAAAATAGCCAAAAATATTGACGTAACATGGCATAGAAGTAGCATCAATGAGAAAAGGCCTCTATTAATACCTTAAGAGAAGTTGAAACATCACAAATTATCTGATTAAGGCAAAGGGGCCAATAGAGTGTGATCTAACATTCTCTTATTATAATTTCTTTCCCAAGTGAGCTACATAAATCTTTTCTAATAGTGAAACTATATGCATCATATGGAGCTCAAAGAAAAAAATCCAGGGCATTTTGATAATTTCATAAAGTAGACCAAGGTTATAAATGAAAGGGTCAATGAAGAGTGACAATGAAGGGACAATAGAGTGACACTCAAGGATACATTATTGTAAGGTTTTAAAAATTTCAAGTTATTAAAAAATTAATCGAAATGCATCCCACCACTCATCTCTATCTTGTCTTCTAAATTATTGTTGTCCACTTTTCTACAGTCTACAACCCTTCATTAGAGGCTATTAGAGTTCAAGCTACCGTCCATCATTAGCCACCTACATTCAGCTTCCCACTATTGCATATAGCTGCTAGTAGTAGTTTCCAGCTTGCTAACATTATTTCTAGCCATCACCATCACCCATGCAACCATTAGCCATGCGACCATTGGATAGCTATGATTTTTTTGCTACAAGCATCTCTAGCCTACCTTACTATATCCAACCTATTTCTAGGCCAACATGTCATTATCTTCTACTACGTTTTGAGTTTACAGCACCCATCCTCATTATTTTGACACGTTTCTATTTGCTATCATTATCTGAGCTGTCCCTGATATATTTGGATTGATTCAGCCTACCTAGATCTATGCTTGCTATTTCCATATACATTCGAAGGTTGTTTGCTACATTTTGGATCTCTAAAAAGTATGATACACGCTCTATTTGGATCCTTTACCTTGGTTCTTCAAAGACATGAGAATTTGAAGTTTAGTATTCACCATGCATGGTGTGTTTGCTACATTGAGCATTGTATTTATGCATTCACCTTTAGTGTTCATTGTCTCATAAGATACCCCAATCCTATTGAGTTCTTAGACTAGTTTGAGCTTTGTCATGGGGTTGTATTTGTATTCCATGTTTGAGTTTTACTTTACATGGTATCAAAGCTAGATACTCTGTGAGGAGACCTCGGCTTTTGAATAGAATCTTAACATTCAAAACATGACATTTAAGGGAAGATGACTTCAAACACTTCTTCATCCCTTTGGTGTCTAAAGCAGCCTATGTCAAGAACTAAGTAGGAGTGAGATTCATAGCTTGCACAATGAGGTTTCGACACTAGTACAAAAAAACCTAAATGTCATGATCTCTAAAAGCCCTATGAGATCTCATGAGCCAATTACAACTTAACTCTCTTGCATTGAGCCCAATAATAGCTCAAACATAAAAAAAATTTAGTATTTTTCATTCATCTGTACATTTTGGAGAGAGGTGTATTAATATTGTAGGACCGAACCTCCATATGGGACTAGCAATCCTACAAGAGAGATAGACATGGAGTACAAAGCCTCATTTACTTCCTCTTCTCCACCCAATGTTAGTTACACAAGTGTTTACTTCTGTTTCTGGTCCTTTTGTTTCTACTTTGATATACAAGATATTGGTAATATTCAAGAAGAAGGTACTTTTCACTTCATTCATAATATTCTAAGTCCTTAAAAGGATAGATACTTTCATGTAGACTATAACAACTCCATAGTAGAAATACACATTTTGCATGAATACCCTCTTAGTAGGGACAATATTTTTTTCTTTTAAACTAGGCAAATTTCTTAATTATTCCCTCCTTCCCCCAGCCGGCTGTCGTGCTGGGGGAGAAGGAGGGAATGGTGGATGACTAAGCATCCTTGTTGGATGCTTTGGAGGGAGGAGGACCATGTGCACTGACACGATGGAGAGGGAGGATCCCCCTCCCCTCCTATTTCAACCAAGCGATGAGGTGTTCGAAGGGGGAAGTGAAAGGGCCGCCATGCTAAAACTGTGTGGGGGAGGACGAAGGAATAACGGTCGCCATGCCATATGCTGAGTGGGAGAGGGGAAGGCCTTGAGAGAGGGGAGGATGACCGAGAGCTGCTGCAACAACGTAATCAGGCCGCCGCCATGGAGTCGCCCCGCCGCTGAGGACCTACGCCAGCATTGAGCCTGGCCACTGACTGTACTCTCCTCCCTTAGAACATGTAGAAGCACCTAGAAGCTTCTAAAAAGGATCTTCTTAAGCCCCTTTTCCCCTGGCTTTATTACCCCCAATTCCCCCCACCCCCACCCCGTGTTTTACACTTTCTAAGCCCCTATTTCCCCCCAAAAGATCTAAGGCACTCAAAGGTCTTATTACCCCCCCCCCCTTGGTTTAACCCCTATAAGCCCCCTTTGTCTTGGGCCTTGGAACCCACCCCCCCTCCGTATTTTATAAATCCTTAAGCCCCCTTTTCCTTGGAACCACACCCCTGTGTATAAACCCTTAAACCCTTTCCTTGGGCATCCTGAAACCACAACCCCCTGTGTTAATCCCTTAAACCCCTATTCCTTGGCTTTGGAACCACCCCTCTTTCCCCCGTGTTTAAACCTTCCCTAGCCCCTCCCCTTGTGGCATATTGAAACCCCTTTCTTCCAAGTTTGACCTAAGGGTCCTTCGACCTTACTTATAACCTTTACGGTTATTATTTTTCCTTGGAGCTCTCCCACACCTTCTATCTTTTCCACACCTTTCTATTCCCGTTCGTGCGAGTTTACAAAGGCCATTAAGCTGTCCCCATGTTTCCATGGGTCTTAGTCGTAAAAGATTCTGAAACACCCTTTTGAATTCCCGACATCAAGGAGGGAGCCTTCCAAAAACTACTTTGGATGGACGGTGCAAGGGAGCGACGGTGGAATTCCAAGGAGGAGTTGTAAAGCTGCTTCCACATTCGAAAAACTACGATTGCGATGCCTCCTAAGAAAGTCCAAGGCGTAACCGCGAGAGGGTCATCTCCGGGCATCCATGTGGATATCTCACCCCAAACCCAGGTTTTCCTTCCTAATTTTTATTTGATATTGTTGTAATTCAATCATGCAAGGTTAATTGTTAGAAATAGGATATATTTTTGTCCTAGTTGTTCACGACGAAGGAACTTAGTCATTAATACATTTAATGGAACATGCGAAATAAAGAAAGCATAAATGCATTTCTAGCAAATAGCTTTATGCATTGAAATGAATTATAAGCTAGATTATTATCCATTGAAATAGTATACTTCGATTAAGCCTAGAAGTATAAATTGCATCTTGTACTATGAATCCATATCCTCTTTGCAATGAATCATCATGGAAAGTGCAAGCATGAAATGATTCTTACGATGCATAAACTCTAGGAAAATATCGTTTGTCAACAGCATAAATTATCAAGTAAAAGGTTGCTTGTTTAGCATGAATTTTGTTCGCAAAGTGTAGGAAGATTATTTGGAATTAACCTAACCTCAAATTGATAAAGTTTAGCATTGAAAAATCAATTTACACATAGTCAACGAATCATGTGGAAGTAATCTCGAAATTATCTTCTAGAGTTAACCAAATTGGCATAAAAAGCCGCAAAATACTCGTTTGGAATAAGTTAAATTTCAGGAAACGCCTATACCTTAAATACTTGCCCACATTCACTGAATGTAGGGACAGTGAAATGTAATCGTAAAGTAAGCTAGGGTTTGTCCTTGAGAATCTTACAAAGATGAAACTTGGAAATCCTAGGTCTAACGACATCAACCTAAAGAACCTGAAACAGATTGTTTCGTAACTCTATAGTCTCATAATTCAATGCAGTACTTGCGCAATAAGTGCGGAGTCATATGATGTTGTGATTGGATCATAAGGGGATGGCCAAGTTCTCGCAATAAAGTTGGCATGTCCTTACGCAAGTTATCTTGCAAGAGGATGAATAATCATCCTAATTTAGTATCCTCCTTCAGTAAGGAAGATTGATTGGAAGCTAATGACCAGCTGATAAACTGAAATAACCCATGAACTTAAGGTTTGACCAAGTTGGGTTAATAGGGTATGCCCTAACCCAGGATATAGGGAATCTTGCCAAGTTGCAAGTCATCCTGGATCGAGTGTTGGATGCATTTGAAAGGAATGATTCATTCCTTAGCAGTTTGCCAACAACAAAAACGATCAATGGAAATGTTTGTGCTTGCTACAGATTTTAGAGCACTGTTTGGCTTTGTTTGATCAATGAATTAAAAGATAAATAGATATCTATACTTGAGGTTGAAGTCCTAAAGGGAGAGGCAACTTCAGTTACCCCCGACTGCCTGCCTGACCCTAACCAAGGGGGTTGTTGACCACGCCAAGAAAGTGGACCGAACCCACCATGAGAGGTCTCTCCATTGAGCGCTACTTGGAGCAGGAAGACCCTTGGATGCCAGGGGGGGCTCTGGCCATAAATCCCTCGCCTTCCGAGTCTTGCACAAGAGGCTAACGTGACTCGGGATTGGATCTCAAGGCCTGCATACTAGTCTACAGGTGGAAACTTGGATTAGTGATCCCTGTGGATTGCTGGATAGCCTTCGAGCAGATTGTGGATAAGCCTACGAGCTGGACTCTTTGTATTTCAAAGATAGATATGATAACCTGTTAAGTGATAAGGAACCAGTGCCTAACAGATTAATCAAAGAAGCTGGTTGTTACACGTCCAACTAATGTGTTAGGTAATTAAATAACTAAAACAACCCAAGTGCGGAGAATGGGCCATGGGTCCGTCTTATGGATGGGTGATCCCGGTTGGTCGGGAAGTTTTCTCAAATCACGATGGACAACAGGAAGATCGTCAAAGAACACGAACAACAAAAGGCGTTGACCTAGAGTTATGATTGAACCCGATTTACGTTGGTTTAGGGGAACGAAATGGGACTATGCCTTATGACAGAGAGGTTGAGCTTTACATCCCTCTCGTTTTCCATTCTCCTTGAACCAAGTGCAACATGAATCAGCTTTGGACCTAGTGTTTCTATGTAAAGTAGTTCGCTTGGGTCTAACGCTAGTTGCTGTTAGGAAATGACCAATCAGGAAAACCCTAATTCAGGTCGATCCTAAGTGGGAACAACCGGAATACTTCCGCTACATGGCAGAGGTGGAAAGCCCTAGATCGCAAACCCCGTAACATTCCATGGGAGTGCCGGGTGGAACTTTCTAGACATCCTTTCCGATGGACTTCTAAGATGTGTCCTGAAAATACAAGCGGACACGTTACAGTTGGTATCAAAGCGAACCAACAGCGGAATTGTTTTATGAAATCTTAATAAGAAGAAGTAAAGCAAATGTTGATGTTCCAAACATTTCCTTACCTTCAATACTATCTTGCAGAATTACGAAGCGTGGAATAAGTTCTTAGTATTTTGAGTCATGTTTATGACTTCAATGCATTCTCTGCATTATGGACAAAGGGTTGGGATGATGAACATACTGGAGAAAATCTATAATTCATCACTCTTGTACATGGAACGAAGATGGATGGGTGCCTCAGGAATCTACTATATAGCCGCCCACAAGTTTGCTTATCTACAAACCAACCTAAAGAGGATCAAGTGGTTGGAAGACTTGAAAATCGTGAAGCTATTCATTTTTGTGGAAGCTCACGTGAACTCTACTTTACATATTTAAGGTTGGAGGGTTGAGATGAACTCATATATATATGAGGAAGTAATCCGTGTAATTCCCGCCGACAGGATTAAAGTGTTGGGCCGCCATGAGAAGAATGGATTCCAACGGAAAGGATATCCTGAACTTCCAATGACTTATCGATTCCTGAAGATCCATGACTTGAAACCATACTACTATACAGTTCCTGTAGATAAATGTAATACAACGTTGTTCTCCTGAAACTTAATGTAATAGTTGGCTTATCATCGCAAGAAATGTTGTATTCCGAAAGGGCTTTGCCCATATGAATACAAATAAGACTTCTTTTTATCAATGTGTGATTGTGCATGAGAATTGATAAAAAGTTAAGTAGCTACATTGCTTATGTGAAAGCAGAATTGAAGATGTAATATAAATCAATAATGATTATCGTATAAGAACGTTAAGAAACCTTTATCCAGGCACAACCCCGGGTATAGGTTCCTAGTTCTCCTCCTACATCAAGTACTATTGTAATCCAGAAGAAGAAGTTCCTTCTCAAGCAGATTAAGCCACCCAAGTTTGACGGGAGAGGCAGGTCCGTCCAAGCGGATGCTGAAATTTGGATTGAATCCATGGGGGATTACTTCGAAGCACCCAGTATTGCACCCGCCAATCAGGCTATGCTTGCCAAGTTAAAGCTCACCGGCGGAGCCAGGCTTTAGTGGAAGCAATGGTGCAGGGATCAAGGGATCGCAGAGGGATCCGTTACCTGGGCGAAGCTAAAGAAAGCCGTGCAAGGAAGATATTTACCACTTGCTTATCGCATGCAAAAAATGAATGAGTTCTACGAGCTAAAACAGCTGGGGCTCATGCTTGATGCATACTATTCTAAATTTGTCTCACTTCTTAAGTATGCACCGCAGATGGACATGAGACAGCAAGTGTCCAAATTTTGTACGAGTTTAAATCCACCAATAAATAACCGTCTCGAATCTATGCGTCCATCAAATCTTCAGGACGCACTCATTCGAGTAGCACCTATAATTCAGGAGGTGCAGTCTAGACCAAGGGGTAACAAAGCTTGGTCTTATAATGACCCGAACAGAGGAGCATTCAGACCTCAGATAAAGAGAGTTCAAGGTCATAATCAAGGACAAAGAAAGAAAGCAAGGATGAACAACTTCAAAATCTTTGTTCCTAGTCAAAGTAATGGCCGAAACCTCCGTTGTTTCCACTGCAACGAGCGCGGTCACTTCAAGAGGCAATGTCCCAAGCTTGGTGGAGGACATCGCCAAGTGCCTTTCCAAGGAACGGGCCATGGTCAAGGAGCCGCTACCCGAGGCAGAGGAAGAACCACCTGCATTGCCAATAGGCAAATGTGCGAAGAAGAAGAAGAAGAAGATCCGACCATGGAAGCTGAATTCGAAAGGGCAATAGTCCATGCCGCTCTACACAAGAAAGGGTTGAATCGCCAACTCTCGGTGATTCAAACACCATCGAATTATCAAGGTAAAAGTTTCAAGACCTTGATTGATTGTGTCAGTACACATTCCTTTATCTCACCAGCTTGCGCAAAAAGATTAGGAATAGCCATAGTAGAAGCACCTACCTTGCTTGTGGAATTGGCAAATGGTCGTGAGGCTACTTGTACTAGGTAAACTACTAAGGTGGAATTCTTTCTGGGAGGAAAGAAGACTTCAGTCAAATTTAGAGTCATGAATTTAGGTATCCATGAGTACCTACTCGGAATAAATTGGCTTAAGCTTAACGATGCCCACATTCATTATGGAAAGGATCAAGTTTCCTTTCGAAACTCTGAAAGGGAATCGGTCACAACTCAAGGTGAGGCTGGAGTGTCAAGAATCCAATTGGCCAAAGTATCTCATATCATAAAAGGAGTCAGAAAAGGATTACCTAACTACTTGTTCAAACTCAACAAGTTAGATCAGAAGCAAGAGTCTAATGAAGGACCTTCTTGGCCAATTGCAAAGAAACCTTACAGAATGTCCATACCAGAAGCAATTGAGCTGAAGGAACAACTCAAGAAACTACTAGATCAGGGCTACATCCAGCCTAGCAGTTCACTCTGGGGGACTCCAGTACTATTCCAGAAAAAGAAAAATGGGACACTTCGACTATGTATTGATTATCAAGGATTGAATCAAGCAATGGTCAAGAATAAGTACCCTATTCCTAGAATAGATGAGCTTCTTGATCGTCTTCAAGGTGCAAAGATCTTCTCCAAGATTGATCTCAGGTCAGGTTATTATCAGATAAGGATCAAGGAAGAAGATATCCCCAAGATGGCCTTCAATACAAGATATGGGCACTTTAAGTTCCTAGTTATATCATTCGAGCTTACGAATGCACCTGCCACCTTCAACAGGTTAATGCAGGATATCTTTAGGCCATATCTTGATGATTTCATGCTTGTCTTCTTCGACGACACTTTAGTCTATTCTAAACATGAAGAAGATCATGAACCCCAACTTCGGATTGTCCTTGAGACATTGAGGTCGCATAAGCTGTATGCTAAGATGAAGAAGTATGCATTCTTCAAAAGTTAGATTGAATACCTGGGATTCATAGTATCAGCGGAAGGAATCTCAGTGGACCCAGTCAAGGTCAGAGATGTGCTTGAATGGCCAATACCAACATCTCTTAAAGAGATACGAAGCTTTCTTGGATTGACAGGATGGTATAGGGTCTTCATCAAAAACTATGCTTTGATTGCAGCACCTCTAATGGACTTATTAAAGAAACAAACTTCCATTGCATGGTCAACTCCTGAACAAAATAGCTTCGATAGATTGAAGCAAAGTTTGGTATCAGCACCTATTCTAAAACTTCCAAACCTCAATAAAGAGTTCAATGTAGTAACTGATGCTAGCATACTTGCCTTGGGGTGTGTACTCATGCAGGAAGGTCATCCAGTAGCATACTCTTCAAGCAAATTGAAGAGTCATGAAAAGAATTATGCTACACATGATTCGGAATTGCTAGCTATCATCCATGCTCTAAAGCTTTGGAGACACTACCTGTTGAGTAACAAGTTTACTCTAGTAACTAACCATAAGAGTCTCAAATGGATCTTTACCCAAAACGAGCTCAACATGAGGCAACGTCGGTGGATTGAAGTGTTGGAGGAATATGACTTTGAAATCAAGTACCGACTAGGAAAAGAGAATGTAGTTGCTGATGTACTTAGTCACAAGGCATTCCTTAATTCCCTAATCTTGCAAAATCCATCAACAGCCAAATCTCTAGCTACAAAAGTATCTATACCAAACAACCCTATACTTGAGCTAGCTAGAGAGGATACATGCCATGATCCGGCCTACCAAACAATGCTAAGGGAGATCTCTATCAAGGATCAGAATCAAAAGCTGCATGCTAAGTATCATGAATTTTCTATCAATAGTGGGCTTGTCTACTATAGAACAAGGCTGTGTATACCAACAAGCCAGTCATTTAAGCAGAAGATATTGTGGGAAGCTCATGATTCCCCTTTTTCGGGACGTCCTGGCTATACCAAGACTCTTAATGCAGTTAGGAAGAGCTACCATTGGGAGAGGCTTAAAGGTGACATTCTCAAATATATCACCCAGTTTTTGTCTTGTCAACGTATCAACACATGTCAAGTTGCCAGGGAAACTACAACCGCTTGACATCCCCCAAATGAAATGGGAATTCATCAGTATGGATTTTGTTGTAGGCCTACCCCAAGTTCAGGGAGGATACAAATCCATCATGGTTGTGGTTGACATGCTTACTAAGGTTGCACACCTTATTCCAGTAAAGACAAACTATAAAGCCTCAGACATTGCAAGAATGTTCATCAAGGAGATATTCAAGCTACATGGTTTACCCACAAGAATCATTAGTGATCGTGATTCTCTCTTCACGTCAAACTTTTGGAGAGCTATCTTTGAAGCTATTGGGACTCAACTCTGTCTTAGCACTGCTTACCATTCCCAAATGGATGGCCAAACATAGTGGGTAAATCAAGTCATCGAGGATATGCTAAGGGCATACTGCTGTTGTGAGCCGAAGAGGTGGATTCAATACTTGCCTTTGGTTGAATTTGCCTACAATGCTTCTTACCAATAAAGCATTCAGATGACCCCCTTCCAAGCATTATATGGTCATGACTGTCGAAGTCCCCTAAACTTCTCAGATCCAACCTTAAGGGTTGAAGCTTCAAGGCAGATGTTGGAAGAGATGGATGACCAAATAAACTCAATAAGACAAGACATCCAAGCTGCCAAGGATAGACAGAAAGCATATGCGGACTTGAAGCGTCAAGATAGAACCTTCGAAGAAAGAGACATGGCCTTCATTCGTGTACGCCCTAAGAAGAGTTCCCTATCCTTAGGAGATTGCAAGAAGCTAAGTCCAAGGTATTGTGGGCCGTATAAGATCCCAAATGCCTAGGGCCTAATGCTTATAGATTGCAACTCCCTGAGAACCTAAAGGTTCACAATGTATTCCATATCATCCTATTGAAGAAATATGTATCTAATCCTAACCATGTACTTGATGACTAACAAGTTGTAATGCCTAGTCAAGGAGTCCTTGAACTAAGGCCTGATAGGATCTTAGATGTTAGGGAGAGACAATTAAGATCTAGAACCTTGAGAGAATGCCTCGTCCAGTGAAAAGATTATTCCGAAGAGAATGCCACTTGGATAGATGAAGGCACTCTCCACCATCAATATCCCCAGTTTATCTCGAGATGAGGACATCTCGATTCCTCTAAGGGGGAGAGAATGTAACAGCTCCGTAGTAGAAATACACATTTCGCATGAATACCCTCTTAGTAGGGACAATATTTTTTCTTTTAAATTAGGCAAATTTTCTAATTATTCCCTCCTTCCCCCAGTCGACTGTCGTGCTAGGGGGAGAACGAGGGAATGGTGGATGACTAAGCATCCTTGTTGGATGCTTTGGAGGGAGGAGGACCATGCACAGTGACACGATGGAGAGGGAGGATCCCCCTCCCCTCCTATTTAAACCAAGCAATGAGGTGTTTGAAGGGGGAAGTGAAAGGGCCGCCTTGCTAAAACTGTGTGGGGGAGAACGAAGGAATAACGGCCGCCATGCCATATGCTGAGTGGGAGAGGGAAAGGCATTGAGAGAGGGGAGGATGACGAGAGCTGCTGCAACAGCGTAATCAGGCCACTGCCATGGAGTCGCCCCGCCGCTGAGGACCTACGCCAGCATTGAGGCCGGCCGCCAACTGTACTCTCCTCCCTTAGAACACGTAGAAGCACCTAGAAGCTTCTAAAAAGGATCTTCTTAAGCCCCTTTCCCCCTGGCTTTATTACCCCCATTCCCCCCCACCCCCACCCTGTGTTTCACACTTTTTCAGCCCCTATTTCCCCCCAAAAGATCTAAGGCTCTCAAAGGTCTTATTACACCCCCCCCCCCCCCGTTTTAACCCCTATAAGCCCCCTTTCTCTTGGGCCTTGGAACCCACCCCCCCTCCGTATTTTATAAATCCTTAAGCCCCCTTTTCCTTGGAACCACACCCCTATGTGTTAACCCTTAAACCCTTTCCTTGGGCATCCTGAAACCACACCCCCCCTGTGTTAATCCCTTAACCCCCTATTCCTTGGCTTTGGAACCACCCCTCTTTCCCCCATGTTCAAACCTTTCCTAGCCCCTCCCCTTGTGGCGTATTGAAACCCCTTTCTTCCAAGTTTGACCTAAGGGTCCTTCGACCTTAATTATAACCTTTACGGTTATTATTTTTCCTTGGAGCTCTCCCACACCTTGTGTCTTTTCCACACCTTTCTATCCCCGTTCGTACGAGTTTACAAAGGCCATTAAGTCATCCCCATGTTTCAATGGGTCTTAGTCGTAAAAGATTCTGAAACACACTTTCGAATTACCGACATCAAGGAGGGAGCCTTCCAAAAACTACTTTGGATGGACGGTGCAAGGGAGCGATGGTGGAATTCCAAGGAGGAGTTGTAAAGCTGCTTCCACATCCGAAAAACTACAATTACGATGCCTCCTAAGAAAGTCCAAGGCATAGCCGCGGGAGGGTCATCTCTGGGCATCCATGTGGATATCTCACCCCAAACCTAGGTTTTCCTTTCTAATTTTTATTTGATATTGTTGTAATTCAATCATGCAAGGTTAATTGTTAGAAATATGATATATTTTTGTCCTAGTTGTTCACGACGAAGGAACTTAGTCATTAATACATTTAATGGAACATGCGAAATAAAGAAAGCATAAATGCATTTCTAGCAAATAGCTTTATGCATTGAAATGAATTATAAGCTAGATTATTATCCATTGAAATAGTATACTTCGATTAAGCCTAGAAGTATAAACTGCATCTCGTACTATTAATCCATATCCTCTTTGCAATGAATCATCATGGAAAGTGCAAGCATGAAATGATTCTTACGATGCATAAACTCTAGGAAAATATCGTTTGTTAACAGCATAAATTATCAAGTAAAAGGTTGTTTGTTTAGCATGAATTTTGTTCACAAAGTGTAGGAAGATTATTTGGAATTAACCTAATCTCAAATCGATAAAGTTTAGGATTGAAAAATCAATTTACGCATAGTTAACAAATCATGTGGAAGTAATCTCGAAATTATCTTCTAGAGTTAACCAAATTGGCATAAAGAGCCGCAGAATACTCGTTCGGAATAAGTTAAATTTCTAAAAACGCCTATACCTTAAATACTTGCCCACATTCACTGAATGTAGGGACAGTGAAATGTAATCGTAAAGTGAGCTAGGGTTTGTCCCTGAGAATCTTACAAAGATGAAACTTGGAAATCCTAGGTCTAACGACGTCAACCTAAAGAACCTGAAATAGATTGTTTCGTAACTCCATAGTCTCATAGTTCGATGCAGCACTTGTGCAACAAGTGCGGAGTTATATGATGTTGTGATTGGATCACAAGGGAATGGCCAAGTTCTCACAATAAAGTTGGCATGTCCTTACGCAAGTTATCTTGCAAGAGGATGAATAATCATTCTAATTTAGTATCCTCCTTGAGTAAGGAAGATTGATTGGAAGGTAATGACCAGCTGATAAACTGAAATAACCCATGAACTTAAGGTTTGACCAAGTTGGGTTAATAGGGTACGCCTAACCCAGGATATAGGGAATCTTGCCAAGTTGCAAGTCATCCTGGATCGAGTGCTGGATGCATTCAAAAGGAAGGATTCATTCCTTAGCAGTTTGCCAACAACAAGAATGATCAATGGAAATGTTTGTGCTTGCTATAGATTTTAGAGCACTGTTTGGCTTTGTTTGATCAATGAATTAAAAGATAAATTGATATCTATACTTCAAGTTGAAGTCCTGAAGGGAGAGGTAGCTTCAATTACGCCCGACTGCCTGCCTGACCCTAACCAAGGGGGTTGTTGACCGCGCCGGGAAAGTGGACTGAACCCACCTCAAGAGGTCTCTCCATTGAGCGCTACTTGGAGCAGGAGGACGCTTGGGTGCCAGGGGGGCTCTGGCCGTAAATCCCTCGCCTTCCGGATCCTGCACAAGAGGCTAACGTGACTCGAGATTGGATCTCAAGGCCCGCATACTAGTCTACGGGTGGAAACTTGGATTAGTGATCCCTGTGGATTACTGGATAGCTTTCGGACAGATTGTGGATAAGCCTACGGGGGCTGGACTCTTTGTATTTCAAAGATAGATATGATAACCTATTAATAAGGAACTTGTCTGATATTATTTTTCTATGTCAAGTGATAAGATTACGTGAAGGAACCAGTGCCTAACGGATTAATTAAAGAAGCTGGTTGTTACATGTCAAACTAATGTGTTAGGTAATGAAATAACTAAAACAACCCGAGGAAAGTGCGGAGGATGGGCCATAGGTCCGTCCTACGGATGGGTGGTCCTGGTTGGCCGTGAACTTTTCTCAAATCACGATGGACAGCAGGAAGATCGTCAAAGAATACGAACAACAAAAGGCGTTGACCTAGAGTTATGATTAAACCCGATTTACGTTGTTTTAGGGGAACGGAATGGGACTACACCTTATGGCACAGAGGTTGAGCTTTGCATCCCTCTCATTTCCCATTCTCCTTGAACCAAGTGCAGCGTCAATCAGCTTTGGACCTGGTGTTTCTGCGTAAAGTAGTTCGCTTGGGTCTGACGCTAGTTGCTGTTAGGAAATGACCGATCAGGAAAACCTTAATTCAGGTCGATCCTAAGTGGGAATGGCCGGAATACTTCTGCTACGTAGCAGACGCGGAAAGCCCTAGATCGCAAACCCCGTAATATTCCATGGGAGTGTCGGGTGGAGCTTTCTAGACATCCTTTTCGATGGACTGCTAAGACGTGTCCTGAAAATACAAGCAGACACGTTACATAGACACAAGAATACATGTGTATAAGAAAGACTCAAATGTTTCCTCTTCAAGTTTTTCGTCAAGTTTTGTTTTCAAAGTTAGAATGAAACTTATGCATCATCATTTCAAATGTCATCATCTAATTTTTGTATTTTCTAAAAATGAATTTCCATCTACACCACAATTTCCAATCCTTCCCTTCTATTCTACTGCGTGATTATCATGTGCCTCCTAATGCCTGAGAATTCAAGGGTTTTCAGGTTGCACTACTATAAAAGGAGGCTATGGCAGTGGTCATGTAAAAAGATTGAACCTCCTTATGCTACAGAAACTGTGTCTCTAGCAAATATGTATGTATGCATAGCCAATAGTATGGGCTATTATAAGTCTCTTCCAACCATGACTAAAGCTGAAAGAAAATATTTATGTCATGTAAAAAGGGAGTTGAAAACTTATGACATGATGGCTGAAAATGAAGATATTTCGAGCACTTTTTTTGACTGATTACTATTGACACATTGGCTAAAATATATGCAGTTGCTCATACAGAAAATCTAGCTGAAAATCAGTCCATAGAAGTACGTATATTGGATTTTTATCAAACAATTTTGTTGAGCAAGAAGACATTGGTTTGCTCAACAAGGCTGAAGCGCAAGTGGAGACAAAATACAAGATGGTGGATAAGAAAGTCAAGCCTCTGGCAGTCCCACTGCCTCCTGAAAGTGAAGGGATGGGTGATAGGGCAGCAAATCAATCAAGTCTTCGTGATCCTTCCAACATTGGTCACAAGTTCACATCTGAAAGTATAAAAGAGCTCAAAATAGGTGAAAATTATTTCCTTTCGTCGGTTGGAAAACACTATTTTATGCAAATACTAATGAAACATCGAAAAGCTTTTACATTTCAACCAAGTGAAACAGGCTATGTGGATCCAATTATTGTGGCTCCTATGGTCATTTTTACGGTCCCACATGTGCCTTGGAACCTCAAGCCCATTCTCGTTCTAAGGGAGCATTTACCTGAATTATTGAAACTTCTAAATGAGAAGATCAGAATGAAGATTTTACAACCTTCTTCAGCACCTTATTCAAATCGATGGTTTACTGTGTCCAAGAAAAATGGATCTTTACGATTCATTCAAGATCTACAGCTTGTTAATTGTATCACAATCCAAAATGTTGGTTCAAGTCCAATTGTTGATGAGTTTGCTGAAGCTTTTGCAAGTAGAGAAATTTATTCTATGGGCGACCTTTATTCAGGATATGACCAATTTCAGCTTTCATTAGAAAGCCAAGACATTACCACAATGAGGACACCTCTTGGATTGGTCTACATGTGCACTCTACCACAAGGTGCAACAAACTTTGTAGCCCATATGATGAATGCCATGCACAAAGTGTTAAGGGACTTTATTCCACAACTTACTCTTCCATTTCTTAATGATGTACCTATCAAGGGATGTGAAGTCAATGAAAAGAATAAGGAGCTTGACAAAGATGGTTGGAGGATATTTGTAGTTAACCATATTCACGCTTCTGACAAGATTTTAACAAGGCCAGAAGAGGTACATCTTACCCTTTCTAGAGCTAAGTCCATTTTTGGAGTAGAAGAAGTCCTAGTGGTCGGACATCTGTGTGGCCTCTACGGACATAAACCTTCACCAATCAAGATAGATGCCATCATCAGAATGCAAGAAAAATGCACAAATATTTCAAAGATGAGAAGATTTCTTAGCGCATCTATATTCTATCTCATACGGATACCACATTTTGCTCATGTCACCGAAAATATTTATCAATTATTAAGAAAATGCCAAAGATTCTCTTGGGGGGAAGAGCATACTCTCACTATACACAAACTAAAAAAGTTGTTAATTTCAGCCCCCACTCTCAAAAGGGCTGATTATTCAAATGATCAACCCATTATCCTTATTGTGGATACAAGTCCCATTGGGATAGGATGGGTTATTGGCAAAGAAGACCTTAAAGGTACCAAGTATGCAATTCGTTTTGGAGCAAAGGTTCTCAATGAACGTCAAAGAACGTATGCACAAGTAAAAAGGGAATTGTGGGGAGTTGTAACAGCATTAAAGTGTGATCATGAATACTTTTTAGGTGCTTCCGTAGTGGTAGAAACTCATTGTCTTCCACTCTTGGGCATGATTGCCAACTGCTCTACAGTGGACATTGCTATGCTAAAATGGATTGCATATATTAAATCTCTCAACCCCGAATTAAAGCATATTGGGCGAATCCAGTTTGTTGACATGTTATCACATGTAATATATGAAAATAAAGAAGAGCTTATGGAAAAAGATAAAGCTCAAGAATCTATACTTGCTAAATTTCATTCCATGGCTACTGAAAGTACCTCTTTAGTTGCTGCATATACAAACCCAAAGCTGAATCTTGCAAGTGAAGCTGATCTTTTTAATGGTATAGCATTAAATATAGTAAAAATAGAAAAAGGTACTACTGTAAATCAACATACATCAACAAAGATCAAAGATTTATCTATGGAAGAATGGTGGTCAACTAGAAGCTAGCATGCTCATTCAATTGCTCAAGTTCTAGTTCATTTCCTTGAAGAAGATTGGCTGAAGATCGGCCAATATTTGAGCACAATGAAGAAGAAGAAGACTTGGACTGATAAGGAGTTTAAGCATATCAAGAGGAAAGCTTATGGCTTTTTTCTTAAAGAATGGCATCTATGGAAGCACGCAAAGAAGAAGAAAGGAGTGCATGTCCAAGTTTTAGGTAACAAAAGATTGCAACAACAAGTAATGAAGGAATTTCATGAAAGCCTATGGGCTGGCCATAGAGGCATATGGGGAACCTTTAGTAAAGTCAAAGAAAAATATTGGTGGAAAAACATGTATCGGGACATAGCACATTTTGTTGAAACATGTTATGTGTGTCAAATGTATTCTATGGTTAAGCATCGAGATGGGTTACAACTAACTTATCACTTGTCTATACATTATAGATGGGTTATTGATCTTGTAACCATGTCTACAGGAATATGGAATATGTGAAATTTAGTGCTTGCAAGAGAGGATCTAACCAATCAAGTTGAAGACAAAGCCTTAACAAACAAATCCACTCAAGCTATTTGTCGTTTTTTGCTTGAAGAAGTGTTTTGTAGATATGGTTGTGTGGGTAAAGTAACTGCAGATAGAGGAGAGTTGGATGCTGATGAGGCACACAACTTCTTTGCTCAATTGGATATTAAGTTGGCTTTAACATCAGCCTACAACCCTGAAGGCAATGGAAAGAGTGAGAGAGGTCATCAACCTATTCTCAAAGCTCTAGCAAAGTCTTGTAGAGGAAAGATCAAAGAATGGCCTAAAATGCTACATTTTGCATTATGGGCTGACCGGACTACTCACAATTCAGTGACTGGCTATATGCCAGCTGAACTTATGCATGGACAACAACCAATTATGCCAATTGAAAAATCTATTCTCACATGGAGTCTTCTACCTTGGGATGAAAGCATCAGTAGAGAAGACTTGCTGACTTTACGCATATGGTAGCTAGAAAGAAGGCCTGAAGATATTCAAGCAGCTATTGAGAAGCTAAAGATAGCAAGACTAAAGAACAAAAAATGATTCGATAAGCGACATCAACTTGGGCCAAGAGCAATTCAAGAAAATGACTAGGTGCTTGTCTATGATAGTAGCCTAGACAATCAATACAGTACTTCTAGGAAGATAGTAAAGCATTGGTTTGGCCCATATGTGTTAAAGGTCATTCATGACAATGCCACATATTCATTGGCTTAATTGGATGGAACAAGCATTAAGATACCTATAGTTGGAAAAAGAATCAAGCTCTTCAAACAAAGAGAAAGTTCAACATATGAGTTAGAAGACTTGCATATAATTGACATGGCAGAAGATACTTCTTCTAACACTGCAGATCCATAAAGACTTTGGCACATGCCAGAGGATGTGCAAGTTGGGAGGGGTGGATGTCATGTCGCTACACGCACATCGTGTTAAAAAAAAACTAGAGTGTGGCTTTCTTATTGATTTAGAGATCCAATGCCATTTTAGACATTAGTATTAGTGTCCATGGTTCAAAAATATTAGATTTTTGGACAAGTTTTAGCCAATTTTTTATATTCTAGATATTATCTCTTGTAAAAATCCATAAAACTGTAGACAACTTCTAGATTAGGATAACATGTAAAAGAAAACATGTAGCTTTCAACTATTTTGAGAGGATTTTACGTAAAAAGAAAGATTAGCGAAATCGCACGACGCGCGATTGCTATTTTCAGGTAGTGAACAGCACTCCGAAGTGGAAGATGATGAAGGAGTGATTTGGCATAATTCTAACCAGGTGTGCTGGTATTTTATCCCCCTTTCAAAGCCAATGGAAGCATCTGATTGGTGATTTGAGCAGCATAGAGAAAGGTATTATTTTATACACGTTTTTGTCTATTAGAGTTATATCTTCTCATAATGCTAAAAGAAACTGACAGGATTCATCGCTGTTTGTATTCTTCTTCATTTTCTATTTCTTTTTGGGAGCATTCTTCTATGTCTTTAATTTCTTTGACCTCTTACTCTACAGAAGATATCTTGTCAAAATATGCAAGTATTATGTGGCCCTATGGCACGACAATGTTTAGATGCTTTGAGTTGAATTAAAAGGATTTTTTTCTCCTATTTCTTGTCTTTGGTAACTTATCCTTATTAGGAACTCAATTTGAAGCTCTCTTGATGCAAGTCTCTTTGCCCTACAAGCCTTGTAATTGACTCATAAGCTTTTGTCCCTAACAGTCTACATTGAATGTAATCGTGCAAAGTTGATTCATGCTATGGTATCATGTATGAATGATGGGATGCAGAGTTGTTTATGATACATGACAACATACTGTACTTGATTTTATAATTTGTGATTGCTCTTTTAGTCAAGAAAACAAGCTTGATTTGAGATAATACTCTTGTGATCTTTGCTAAGAACATGCAGTTGGAAGCTCTATCAATATCTTCAAGAACTTGGCTTGAAACCTTCAATCCTTCTCTTATCTCTACCATCTCCGGAGTCTAAGCTCTTGAACCCCCATACATTCTTCTCTCTCAAACCCCTGTGATTGACCGTGAAGTACCTCTTGAACCTTTAAACATTCACTGTAATTTACCTATCTCTTGAAGACACATCTCTATCTATCTTATCCAGTTTTCTTGCCAAATCCCTGTGGTGACCTTCAACCCTATGTGCTGCGACAACGGGATGTCATGAAGCAAGCACATCAAGGAGAATGGTAGTACCTATGAAAAATAAGAAAGAAAGCTAGGCAAACATTGACAAAAGCATGCCCTATCAGTTCACATAGACCCTAATCACATTCTCATGTGAGAATCATAGGAAACACACTCAACTGTTAGCCCTCCACTTCATCCAAGTAACTATTGCTTAGGAGTGGTCATAACTAATCCAAAGCTTTTCTTAGCCCTCCACTTCATCTGAGCAAATTGATGCTCACGAGTGATCGTAATTAAGCCTCAAATCAACCCTGTTCAAATCACATTGATACATCAAGCATGTTTTCTAACATGAGTTAAAACATGGTTTCCTTCACTGCTATAATTTATCACTTATCTTCCATACTATAATTCCTGTGGTCACCACAGGGATATTATAATTCCCGTGTAGCACATGAGATTAACCCACCACTGGCAGGCCTCTCGATAGACTTGTTATAAGCTCTCGTTCTAATCCTCTTTTGAGGCAATAGTGTGAGGTAAACTTTCAACCTCACAACAGACTCAACATGCCCTTCCAAAGCGTGGAACTCTTGTCAACCTTGCAATATCAACACGTCGTTTAGCTTGCTGAGCTTTCTCATTGAGCTCATGGTAACTGCTCTTGTCTACGAATAGTTTGTTCGTGGGCTGCGGGGGTTCCAACCCATGTAGTGTATGCTGCGCATGGGCTCATTGTGCCTCCCTGGCTTCCTTGCCGTAGTTCCTTTTCGTTGTGCATACAATCCGTCGTTCAACAAAAAGATCCCAAGGCTTGCTGTATAGCCAGAAGACTCCAGCCCACAACCCCAACTACAGCCATGAATGTTTGCAAAATCCTAGACGCTCTTGATCAGGTCACAAAGATGAGTGCCTAACTTAATACTCATAAGTACATAGTAGCATTAAGCCTGCTTTTGAATTATCCTGATTTGCTTTAGTGCTAGTGGCTTTGATTCTGGTGAGCTGAGCGGCATGCCGAAGCTTTAGCATACAACAATCGTCTTGTGTACTAAGCTTCTGGTGTTTCTTTGTAGCACCCTCTCCTCTATCTTTACTAGATGGCTAGTATCATGGCAGTTCCATTAGAGTTGGTGGATTGCAACCCATGTCTTCTCTCTCACTCTTCTAAGGTTGCGCTTTGTTTCTGATACATTGCACAACACGTCAACTTCATTATCTTCTTCTTGGTCTGCGACCATGCAAAGGTGGCACTCTAATTCCTCTTGTTTCTCGTGAATATGCTGCTCATTAGACCTTTCAAAACACTCCGCTCCTTGGTCCCCCCCAACCAAGGATATAAGATGAAAAAAATGAAGAAGGGAGTAACCCAGGAGGCAATCGGGCCGACGCATATCCTCGAATCTTGAGGGACTTGGTTTCACGTGTGGAGCATGGAGCTATCAATGCGCATCACAAGGGAGCTCAAAGGAGGACTACCCTCATACACCCCTCCAATTGCCTTGCTTTTTCGCCCTTCCAACTTGTGTTCTCTTATTGCATGCTTTGTTTCACTAATCCATAAAGCCAAACGGCAATATCCTTTGCCTCAAAGCAAGGCATGCGTATTTACTTCATCAAGCATGCACCACACAAAAACATAGCCTCCTCTTTCCTCGAAGCACCCTAGATTGGCATCTTCTTGATCATTTTTATGGCGTGTCTCATTGCTCAAGTGGTGGCATTAAAGCTTAGTATTCTCTTCATTCTCAATCTTCCCAAGTTGGGCATATCCTACATTTAATGCATTCCAAGTGTGTGTATGTGTGATTGGAAGCTCTTCAAACACTTCTTGTGCTTTTGCAATCAACATCCAAATCAACCATTGTAGTTTCAATATCTGCATCTACAACCCCAACTTTTCCACAAGCTTTCAAGTTGCAAGGCAAGGTATAAGCATTAAGAAATATGTCCTTTGAGTTACATGTATTCGAAAAAGGTTAGTGCTGCTACACTACATCCATATTGCACATACAAATTTTATTCCAAATCCATCCCCTACACTCCCTGGCACATCAGGCATGAAAAGTCTAGAGGTTTTCCATAGAGAGCAATAATTTTCACAACAATGGGTCTAACTTTATGACTTGGTCTAATTTGATGCAGCATGCCTTGGATTGCCAATGCATGTGGTAGCTTGTTTAGGGGTAGAACCCTTAGACTAACCTCCACTGGTTCTCATATGAGGTATCTTGCTCTTGTAAGAGTAGAAATGTCATGACCATAGTCAAGTTGATTTAGGGTCTTATGCTTAAATCTCACTCTCAACTCCAAGACTTTGACCTTGCTGATGTATCAACCTTAAGCATAAGCTTCAATAGTTCAAAATCATTGAGAGGGATGATTTGACTATCAAGTTGGTTGAGTATCTATGATTGCTTAGTGAATCCATCACCATTAACCCAAGTTAGCTGATAATCAAGTGGTCTTATTCATCAATAAAATAGCACAAGTATATTTCAAATTTATCCAACAAGTCATCTCATAGCCCTAATTATCCAGGAGTGTTAGCTATTATATTAAGCTTGGCCATTTGATTGATTTCATAAGAAACCCTTGTTTCTCTATTTAGAGAGGCCCTTAACAAAATGAAGTAGTTGGTGGAAAGAAAAATACCAATACTAGGTTGCATAATGAGGAGCATAGTAACTCCCTCCAGGATTAAAATCGAGTTCACAAAATGCCCCCTCTAGGATAAAAACGGGTTTGGAAAAGTAACTCCCCTCTAGGATTAAAAATGAGCTTTTGAAAGGTCTCCAAAAAAAATCACTATTGTCATTTTTGTCAAAAGGCTGGCCATTTTGACGACAAGTGTTGTCCAAAGGCCAAGGGCAAACTCTCTTCCCAACCTAGGAGCTAGAGAGCATCTAGCAAGGGTCCTTTAGCCCCACCTCCATAGCAGAGAGGGGGTCATCCTCCATGCCAACAAGATAGACCTATTGATCACATGGGTGTTAGACCATCCACAGAGGCTACACCCAAGGGGTAATATTTGATTGGTTTGCAAAATCCACTACTTTAGACTTTGATCCTCAAGCACTTCTTCTTTCCCTTGAGGATAGACTTGATGAACCCCATCTCTTTCTGAGTTTCCCTCTACATTGAGTGTGCAATTAGAAATAGTTGATCCCAAGTTCCCTAAAGATCCTCCAATCTAGCCAATTGTGAAGCTTGCCTCTAGTTTAAATTTTGAAAACGCTGAATATTGACCTATCAAACCTCCCACATGCACATCTATTGATTCTTGTAGGGTACTCTTTAGCTTAACTTTTCTCTTGTGCTACACATTTCTACTCTTACTTTCTCCATCTTTAGCATGCCTACCTTTTGATAGGGGGACTATCTCAAAACCCAACATATTCCACTCATAAGCAATGTTTCATTGAAGATTAGGTATGCAATTTTTATGGCCTTATGTGGGATTTTTTCTTCTAACTTGCTTATTTAGGTTTGTACTAACCGTTACAAGACACTTGCGAGTTGATTGGTGGAAGTTTTGAATCATTCAACACTAGTTATCATAGTTGCCCATTCTTGATGGGGCTTCACACTCTATACCAATATGGAGTCATCTCCTCTAAGGCTCAATTGTTGGAGACCATTCATTTCATTTCAAGGGGTTCACTATATGTATATCCTTTATATCGCATGCATTCAAGGCCTATTTATAAATATCCTTATTTGTGAGTTTTTCATAAGTAAAATATAATTATTTTCTATTCAATATATAAATAATCTATTTTTTAATACCATTTTGTATGTGAAAAATATATAAAAATGATATTTTGAAAATACCTTTTTTTGAACCAACATGATGCACACATTTATTTATGAGTAATCTCCCTATACATTTCATACATCTCACTTCTTTTTCTTTGGATGCTTCTCCTTTTCCCCATCAACATGGACATCTTAGTGAGAAAAGGGGGCTTCTCCTACCACCACCTACTAGTGAAAAGGGGTAGTCTTCTTCACTTGGTGTTTATAAGATTTTTGTTGCTTTTGCTTCACACATATTATTTTTGTACTTTGTATTTTTTATGATTGTAAGAGGGTGCTTCCTCAAGTCAACAATTGCCCTACAAGGACATTATGCAAGTGGCACCATTGCATAACATTTTTCTTGAGCATGATATCTTGCATTAGCCCATATATTGGCATTCTATTATTATAGACATACATCTATCCATATTTATCCCTTATTCAGGTGTGAGAGTGATTGAATCTGGATCCAACATATTCACAGTAGCTCACATGGTAGTATCCTTTAGCAGTTTTTGTATGGTAGCATTACACCCATACTCTCCATAACTTTTCTTATTAACCACCAACACCCATAAGCGGTCAAGATAACTTGTGTGTTTTGTGTTGTTGGATCTTACCATCCTTTCTATTTTTCCCTAGGTACAAATACCTAATAGGATAAACAAATTCTCCAAAAAAAAAAACATTCAAGCACCCTTTGTCTAATGCCTTGGCTTCTTTAGGGTGATCCTTTGGGCTTCCTTGGTAAGATAATCATCATCTTTTTAGTCTTGATGGGTCCTCGAGTAGCCAATGAGCAACCTTGGCCTGATGCCCTATAGCTACTTTGCAATGGGACACCTTTCGATGATTACAAGTTGACTTATACTTGGTAGTCCCTTTTTGGTTCCAATTTTGGGTCTGAGAAGGGATGTTAAGTTAAAAATACAATACCTCACATACATGTACACATAAAGCATAAAGAGAAAGAACTCTAAATAAAGGATATCACTTGGGCATAGTCACAAGAAGCTTTTGCACAACAAAAGGCTCCCTCTAGGTGCTTCGACGAATTTGTTTAAACAAAATCCATTAATTGCACACACACCAAACTATCACAATTCGAGTTGCTTTCATTAAGTGCATGCATTTAATCATCCCACCACTAGTTATAACTATTAGTGATAGTATTTAGCCTACTACCATTATTCCCAAACATTGCCATGAGCTAAGTAAACATCAAATAAAACAAATTCTCCAAAAAAAAACATTCAAGCACCCTTTGTCTAATGCCTTGGCTTCTTAGGGTGATCCTTTGGGCTTCCTTGGTAAGATAATCATCATCTTTATAGTCTTGATGAGTCCTCGGGTAGCCAATGAGCAGCCTTGGCCTCATGCCCTAGCTGCTTTGCAATGGGACACCTTTCGATGATTACAAGTTAACTTATGCTTGGTATTCCCTTTTGGTTCCAGTTTTGGGTTTCAGAAGGGATGTTAAGTTTAAAATACAATACCTCACATACATATACACATAAAGCATAAAGAGAAAGAACTCGTAAATGAAGGATATCACTTGGACTTAGTCACAGAAGCTTTTGCGCAACAAAAGGCTCCCTCTAAGTGCTTCGATGAATTTGTTTAAACAAAACCCATTAATTGCACACACACCAAACTATCACAATTCGAGTTGCTTTCATTAAGTGCATGCATTTAACCATCCCACCACTAGTTATAACTATTAGCGATAGTATTTAGCCTACTACCACTGTTCCCAAACATTGCCATGAGCTAAGAAAACATCAAATAACTTTGTATTTTCTACTAAAGAGATCTTCCCAAACATTGCCATGAGCTAAGAAAACATAAAATAATTTTGTATTTGCTACTAAAGGCATCTTCGACCTACATTAAATGCATCCAATCTCTCTCACCAGCTTGCCATATCATCATCAACTATTGTGTTTTCAATTTACAATAGCCGTGCTCATCATTTTGATCCTTTTCTAACTACTTCCTACTATTCGAGTTGTCATAGATGTATTCTACCCAATCGAACTCTATAGATCTACATTTGCTATTGCCCTACACATTTGAAGGCTATTTGATATGTTTCAAGTCATGTACAGAGTATACACTCTCCAACTCTAACTTGTTGAGATGTAGAGAGAGAAGATATGTAGAGATGCGATAGGGAGAGAAGAGAGACACCATATACACTCCCAAAGACTACATTATATTGATCACAATCTACATATATATAGGTGAGACCTAGTCTAGATAGGGTGAGCTATATATAGCTCCAACACCCCCACTCAAACAAAGGTACAAGGGGAGCACAAGGGAAAAGCCTGAGCTCCTATATACAAATGTAGAAACATGATCAAGAAGGATTATTATCTACATGTAAAGTGAATCTGTGCATGTGAATTGAATCTAAATATGTATGTACAAAGATGACCAAGAGCCATGAGGTGTATGTACAATGGCATGACAATGTCATTCTAGATTAATTCCCAAAGATTGAAGTTGAGACAACTCCAAGTTTCGAGCATAGCAGCAGAGTGAAGCATGCTTCATTAAGTCCTTTGGTGAATATATATGCAGTCATCTGATCACTTGGACGATGTTCAATCATGATTGTGTTTTTCTTTACTTCATATTAAACATAATGATAATGCACTGCAATATATTTAGACTTCTTATGTTGAACATAGTCTTTAGCAAGACTAATAGCAGTTTGGTTATCATATCAAAGTGGTATGCTGGAGAGAGGAGGATGGCTAATATCTAATAGAACTTCTCGAAGCCATACTAATTTTTGAGCTACTAAAGATGCGGCTATATATTTAACCTATGTAGTGGAAACAACAACACAATGTTGTTTCTTCCTAGTCCAAGAAACAAGACAACCATTGATAAAGAAACCATTTCCACTTGTAGAAGACATAGATAAGTGAGAGCTTGCCCAATCTGTATCTATATAATCTAAAACTTGAAGTGAATGTAGAGAATTAGAGTTTTGTTGGCATCAATAACAAACCCAAAATCTTTAGTGCCTTTCAAATACTTCAAAACTCGTTTAGTTGCAGTCCAATGTTTGAGGCATGGAGAACTAAGATGTTGTCCAAGAAAATTTTTTGCAAAAATAATGTCGAGGTGAGAATTTAAGCCAACAATTAAAGACATCCAACAAGATTAGCATAAGGTTGATGCAATGCTAATTGTCCATCATTCTATAGAAAGTGAGAGTTTTTGGTAGTGCTCACAAGACAAGGAGTACTAGGAGTGTGTGCAGAACCCAAACCAAACTTCTAAATAATATCTTCAATGAACTTTGTTTGACGCAGTAATAAAACATCATTTTCTTGATAGCATTGAATCTGAATACCTAGCATGAGTACATGTCTCCAAGATCGACCATGTCAAACGCAGAAGATAAAACCTTCTTTACTTGTTAAAGAAAGTTGAGATTGTTAAAAAATGGTATGGTATCATCCACATATCGAGTAAGAATAACAAAACTATCATTGTATCACTTGACATATAAGTTAGGATCTGAAGAACAAAAGATAAAACCCTATTTTGTAAGGAAGAGATCAATCTTTTGATACTAAGCTCATGATGATTGTTTGAGACCATAGAGAACCCGATGAAGTCTACAAGAAAGATTTTCCTTATGTTTGACTACAAATCCCTTTGGTTGCTTCATGCATATCTCTTCCTTTAAATCACCATTAAGAAAAGAAATTCTCACATCCATTTGGTGAACCTCCAAATCAAACTCAACATAAAAAACTAACAAGACCCAAATACTCGTAATACGAACAACAGGTAAGAAAGTTTCTTGATAATCAACTCCTGTAATTTGTGAGAAATATTTGGAAACTAGCCTTTCCTTGAATTTTTCAAATGTTCCATTTGCTTTTGTTTTAGTCTTATAAACCCACTTGCATTTAATAGCAATATGTCCAAGTAGTAACTCAGTTACAACCCATATACCTTTAGAGAGAAAAGATTCATACTCAGCTTCCATGGCTTCCTACCATTGTTCCTTTTGTGGGGATGACATGGCATCACTATAAAAGACTAGGTCTTCACAAATATTGAGAGCATTCTCAAGAATATCAACATCATAAACATGACAAGTACCATGCTCATTATCAATTGGAAGATCAATATAAAGATCAATGCCAAGGTCATCATCAGCAATAATAGGTGCAAGTTGTGACTCCTAATTTGAAGAGTTAATATTATCCCATAAAGAAGGTTAATCATCATATAGAAAAGGAAAAGAAGTGAGTAATGACTTTGTATCATCAACGTCCTCTAATGACCACATCTACCTAGCATCCTCTTAAGACCATGTGTTGCCCATAAGTTGCTCATTGAAAATAGCATCACAACTTATGATTACCTTCTTGGAATATGGATCATAAAACTTGTATCCCTTAGAAAAAGTTGAATATCCAATGAAAATAACTTTCAAACTATGAGGTTTTCTACAAGTCTCTTAGGGTACATGAATATAAGCAATACATCCAAAAGCTAGAGAATATGAAACAGAAGGAGTTTCACCTGTCCAAGTAGTAATCAATATTTTACTAGAAGGAGCTGTTGTAGAAAGATGATTTTGCACAAATACTATTGTTAAGACCGCTTCAGCCCACAAACATTGAGATAAGCCAGATTGAATGAGCATGCATCACATGGCATTGAGAATAGTCTTATTTTTACATTCAACAATACCATTCTATTGAGAGTAGGGAACCATATATTCACGATGAATACCCTGATTACACAATAATCATCAAAAACATTTGAAATGTATTCTCCACCATTATTAATGTGAAGTTTCTTGATGTGAAAACCAATATAAAGTTCTGCAGCTTTTTGATATTGCTTAAAAGATAATAAAGCTTCTTATTTGTGTCGCAAGAGAAAAATGGTGGTCTATCTTAAGAAGTCATCAATAAAAGTTATGAATTACCGATATTGAGATTTTGATGGAGAAAAAGGTCCACAAATATCAGTGTGAATAAGATCAAGAAAATCTCTAGTATGATTTGTGGTGGAAATGGAAAAGGGTTTGCAAAAATACTTTCCAAGTGCACAATATTCACAAATACCCATCTGAGGACGAGCTTTGAATTCCATACCTTGAACAAGGTTATGCTAATAAAGATCAACAAGCTTAGAAAAATCAAAGTGAACAAAGTGATGATGCCATATTTTGCTGTTAAGATTGCCAAGAGCTGTAACAACATTTGCAACATTTTCATTTAAAGATGACTAAAAAAGATTACCATTTCGAGGAGCAACCGCTACGGCTGGCCATCTTTCTCAATGTGATACTTGGTATGGTCAAAACTAACAAGAGGACCAAGATCCACAAGTCTTGCAATTGAAAGAAGATTCCTTAATAAGAATAGAATGATAATTATGTAACCATAGGGACTGATATGTCATGTTTTCCATAGCACCAGAATCAATAATAAAAAGAGATCTATCACAAACATGAAGTAATACTTTCCAAAGAGATAGAATAACTCACACAATTTGCTTCTTCAATAGTGTTGTTATGTGTAGCAGTATATGCTCTATTACGATCTGAATCAAAACACCTCTTGAAACATAGATGGGTTGGATAGTCACTCTTTTTGCAGTAGTCTCAATGAGAATAATCTCTAGATAAACAAGGTTGTTTATTTGTAATATCATGTTCTTGGTCATATTTTTTTGCCCAACAATCATCTATAGTGTGACCATTTATATTATAATAAGAACAATGTATGTTAGGAAACTTAAGATGAGAGAAGTTACCACCACCATGACTCTACATGGAGAGCGTGGAAATGGATGCCTTCGAGCAAGTAAAACTTGGTCTATTTGTTCTGATTGTGTGTCCTCTTGTTACATCATAACCATTTCTTGATTTGTGTATCGTCGTTCATGTTGTTGTGAATATTCAATCAAAGATATACAAGGTTGATCAAAATTTATCCCATCTTTGTTAGATAATATGATAACAATATTATCATAAGCAGGATCCTTTACAATATCAAGAAGCTGTGTTACCAATTGCTTTTGTGGAATAGCATCCACCAAACAGCAAGCTTATTGATAATGTTCTTGAAAGATTGGATATGTGTTATCATAGAAGTTTCGATGTTGTATTGTAACTTAGTGAGTTGACTACCAAAATAAAGTAATTCTGTAATAGATTTCTTCTCAAAATTTGCTATCAAATACTCCTATATAGCTTATGAGGTTAAAATATTGCATACATAAATCATAAGAGATTCTTAAAGAGCATAAAGAATATAACAATGAGCTACTTTGTCACATCTGACCCACTCATTATAAAGAGTTCGTTATTCTTCAAAGATAGGTCCTTTAGTTTCAAGGGTATTATCATGAGCCTGATCAATTAGTTGAGGTGGACATTCATAATTACCAAGAATAATATCATGCAAGTCATCACCTTCAAGAATTAGCAACATCTTTACTTTCAACCCAAGGAATCCTTGTCCTTAAAAATGAGGAATGGAACATTGTCCACAATGAGATTCATTGATGATCATCAAATTCAACATAGCTGAATGAGAGAAAACGTACAATATAAGATCATAGAATCTACACACCTTGTACGATATGATGAGACAAAAGTGCAGCACAACAAATCGTACACAAAAGCTATGTTGTAAGGAAAGACGTCATGACACTGCACGTCCACCACTACAAATCTGAGGGAGGAGTTTTTCTGCCAAAAATTTGATCGCATTATTTAGTGTCATTAAAAGTTTATTTTCCATTGTGTGTATTTTTTGTGTTTGCATTAGCATTACGCACGAGCACCTGTAATTAGGCTAGGCACATTCTCTTCATTGCATTCATAATCTCTGTGTGGAGCATTGATTGATTGGTTGCATATCATGGATCCAATATTTCGTATTTTCTTAAATCATGAGTATATGAGCATGAAGTTTTTCTTCAAAGCACATGTTCTTTTTAGGGCACATTGCATGATGATAATGTTCTTCTAGCAAGATCATGAGTGCATGAGCATGAAGTTTTTTTTCAAAGCACATGTTCTTGTTAGGGCACATTGCATGATGATAAGGTTCTTCTAGCAAGATCATGAATATGGCTCCTTAACCTTGAGTCCGTATAAGTAATATTGACTTCAACAAAAGTGCTTTTCACACCAGCAAGTTCCACAATTCTAAAGAAAACTTGGACCAATGTTGATTTTCTACTCCCACTTTTTCCTATCTTATGCTCATTGGCTATTGCCAGACTTCCTTTCAGAATTCTGAGAGGCCTTGATGGAAAAGTTGCTAGGAAAGCTACTTGAAGAATTGGACCGAATGTTTGACATGAGGTTTTAACATCAAAATCAGGTTCATAAGAAGAGCAAGGTAAAAGGCAAAATATGATGTTTAATGCTACTTTTCTACTGAAATTTGATGAATTACAGAGGATTTCTTGTTGGTTCCAGCATTGATGTTATATGCCAAAGAGTAGAACATGTCCCTATATAAAAGCTTATTTTATAGCTAATAATAAGAAGGCGCCAATGATATTGGTAGCTCTATAATATAAGGAGATACCACTATCAAAAAGTATTGAACTCTTTACGTGGACAGCTAGTGAAGCAATTATCACAGAAGCTTTTGCATCCATTATAGTGTTATACTTCTTGTTTGACAAGTCAAATGGATTCTTTGCTAGCATTGGAATAAAAGGTGTTTTCATCGTTGAAGATGTGCAAATGAAGGAATACTCTGAAGTGTGATGATGACCGTTAACAAAAGCTAGGCAAGTGATGACATATGCAATATTAATGGCTAAATATAGTTGCCATATAAATGACATAGTCACTGTCGTCAAGATATCGACAAAATCAAAAGCTTTCAGCTTTAAGAAAATCTTAAGTCTTAATTAGGAAAAGCCACGGATTTTTGCATGACGGCAGCAAAAACGTGCTATTGAAGGAGGTGGAGTATGAGTTTAAAAGGACGGCAACCTACCTGCAATGGGGGGGCATTGACAAAATGTCATAGAGAGCTGAAGAAAATGTCGATGGGAGAATCGAAGGTGGACAAAAAGCATGCAGAAGGTGATGCAATTGAACAAGAAAGATAAGAAGACGGGACTGAGGATCAACGAAGCTGTTGCAGTATGAAGGGACACAAGGTCATGCAATGATGACGGCAAGTTCTCGGAATAAAGTTGACCCGCTGAAAGTGACGGTGGCCAAAGAAGACAACTTTGAAGGTGACAAAGTGGCTACTACTGGAGATGAAGAAAAAAACTGTGAAAGTGATGAAGGCCGAGTGTGCGACATCAACGCGCGAAGGAGAAGGCGAAGATGACGTAGCCAAAGGGAGAAGTTTGAATTCATGCATGCTTTCTTCTTGTGCAATATAAAATATCTTGAGTGCAAAACTTTACACAGGGATAAGTCATATTGTATGAAGCTTTATTCTGGAACATGGAAATCAGGATCGCATGAGGAGGAAGAAGATCACAAGACTATTTAAGTACATGCAAAACATGGAAACAAAATGGGCTTGAATTGCCAGACTTCTTTCTTGGTCAAACTGTCAACGCAATTAAAAACCATTGGAATTAAACACTCTGTTGGAAGCATCTTAATGATGAGAAAGCAAGGAGACAATTGTCATCAGATCACTCAGTTAAAACAAAGAAAGAAATCATTGGCTCTAATATGACTCGACCAACTGTTGACGAAACTGGTTTTGATTGTGGGACAGAACGACATCAGAGTTGACACTTAAATTTCCAAATATTAGGACCACGGAAGAACACATTTATGTCTCCATCATTTTCCCCTATTATTAGACCAACACCTCGTCCAAGTGCCTTCACTAGTTATAGTGCTTTATCTATAAACAAAGTGAAAGTTACTGTCCTAGAGTCAAAAATACTACCCATAGCTCAAATTTGCAATTGTACACAATCAGTGATCTCTTTCGTAAGGCCTCACATCTCATGGAATATCTCCATGTTTCAAACCCTTCATATATCAAACCTTGCCCGAGTACTTAAGGTGGTCATGGGTGTTGCATCATGTAAGGAAGGGAAAGTTGTATCTCTCCTAGAACACCTACGCCAGACGCAAATTCTTGTATTGCTTCGCGCAGTTTCAGTAAATGCAACTAAAGCTACATCAAGATCTGGCCACTCACGCAAGAATCTTTGAATTTTAAAAAGCAGCTCGAAAGAAGGACAAGTGATATCTCTTCCTTTACTATGCTCCCAATCAACAACAATCAAACATCTTATTTAACATATATCCATGAATTTATATTGAGTTCTCCACATCTCACTTAACATCCCTATGATGAGTGACCTTCATGAACTCGTGCACGTATTATTTTCATGCGACACTTGGTGAACCCAATGTGAAACCATCGCTTCTGATTATTGAGACTCCACCCACTTCATCATCGCGTGCTTCCTCCTTTTCGACTGATGAGATGAGCAATTTATTGCAAACTCTTTCCTCAACCATTATGATCCAGAATCAGCAAATGCAATTATCAATGCATCAGCAGTAGTAGTTACATCAGCAACAATTGGATCAACAATGAATGTTGTATCAAGAACAAGAGCATATGCATGGTGCAACCAAGGTGATCAAGGCTGTGGTAAGTGAGTGTAAATTATTTGATGGCCGGAATGTTTCAGCCTATATAAAAGACTTTGAAAGCCAGATGCACTTCTTCAGAGTTCCTACTAATTGGAGCAACAATTTCCTATGGCTTGTCACACATGCTTTGCAGGTTAGAGTGACTGATTTATTTGTGCAATACTCAAATTGGAATGTCTTCAAGAAGGCACTCAAAGATGAATATTTTCTGGAGGATTATAGTATTGATATGCGAAAGACATTCAGAGAGTGGGTCTATCAGCCAACAAATGACTTGTTGCTTCTAAGTTGTTGCAGGAGTTTGAAGAGCGATATAACCAGTTGGATGCACTTGAGAAAAGAGCCCTAAACTCGAAGAAAGTGGAGTTATTCTTGCAGGCGGCTCATCCTTTACTTCAGGATGAGTTGGGAGAGCTTCTTGAAGACCGTACACAGCCTATGGGATTGAAGACTGATTGGCAGGATGTTGTTGATGTGGTTTCCACATTGACTAAGAGATGAAGATGGAAGGCTCACTTGTAGAACGGCATGCAAACACCTCAAGTGATGTATTCTCATACCTCGATTTCTCCTACTTCTCTTGTTGCTCCTTTCACTTCTTCTCCTGTTGCTCCTTTCACTTCTTCTCCTACGTCTCATCTTGTGTCTATGCCTACTTCTATGCCTATGCCCATGCTTATTCCTACTACGGTTGTTAGACCATCTGCCAAATCGACTGTTGAAGACATGGTGGAGAAAATTTCGAAGAACTTGAAAGATCTTCAAATGAAGATGACCAGAAGAGAACATCAACCACTTAACCTAGCTCCAATTACTACCCCAACCTCTTCTACTCCTATGACTTCTTCCAAAATTGATCGTGTTCGCCATTGCACGTGGTGTGGTAGTCCAAACTGTGAGCAAAAGGACTATCAAGACTTTGAAGAGGCGAAAAGACCGAAGTTGGTGGTCTAGAAGGATAGGATGATATGTTTCAGAGATACTGAGCAACCAATTAAACCAATTTTTGGCAAAGTACGAAGAAATTATTGGAGGAGTCTCTTATGCACTCTTCTTTTGTGAAGTGAGAGGTGGCAAGGAGAAGCTGCTGCCTATGGTCATCAATTGGAGCAATTGCCAAAGGACAAATCTCCTTTATGGTCCTATGTACTGCTTCCAAAAAAGAAAGGTAAAGCTTCATCGTCTAAACTTTCAACCATAGGAGATGCAATTAGAAAAGGGACCAAATGGAATGAACGCGTAGATGTCTTTTCTATCTATGCTTACATTGTGAAATCTCAGGGATTTGAAGCGCTTGTTGAAGAAAAGTGGAAAAGAGATAATGATCAACCTGAAGGATCGAAGAGGGCAACTAGGAGGAGTGATCCAATTCTTCTGCCTTCTTCTTCAGGACTGAAGTAGAGTATGGCCAACATACAAAAGCCAAAAGTACAAGAAGATCAAAAGGCCCCAGAGACAAAGGATCCAAAGCCAAAAAAGCAACATGGATACAAGCTACTATTCGACATTAAGATGACCACAAACTTGAAAATTGAGGATCTGATTCTTAATTGCAAAATTGAATTTACTCTTGGAGAAGTCTTGGTGATTGCCAAAAGAGAATTTCATGATGTTATCATTCGCATCATAAAAAGAAAACGACAAGTTATTGAAGAGCCAACACAAGATATGATCCATTGAGAGGCTTTAGCTATTGCCGAGGCTATTCTCTATGGGTTGCAGATTGAGGAGATTGATTCTAAAGAGGAGACTATTGAGAAGTCTATAGATGGAGCTCTATGTATGCAATCCAAGAAGTCTCTTCATCCTTTACTTCAGCCTATACAGTATGATGAGAGCGAAGATGTGCCTAGATTGGTGCCTCAAAACCATTTTTCTCGAAGTCACTGGGCTCGTGCGACTACAGAAATTGTAGTCAAGCTTGGAGAGATTGAGACTCCTTGTGTTTCTCTTTTGGATCATGGCTCCGAGATTAATGTCACAGTATGAGGTTTATATGATATTGGTAGATGGCTAGTTGATGTGGATCATGGTTGGCATATGCATCTAGCCAACAACACTACAAGAGATTTGTATGCTGCTTGTCCAAATTTGAAGATTTCTATTAGAGATATGGGTGAGTCTTATCATTTCTTTGTGCAGAACTCTTGTTCTTATCCTATTATTTTGGGGTAGCCATTTATTGCTAAGTCTAGGATGGAGATTAAGGTTTTGGATGATGGGTCTGCCTATGTATGGATTTGAAGCAAGGATGGAAAGAGAGCTATCCAATTCATGATTGTTTGTATCAACCATCAGCGAAATAAGGATTCCTTGAGGGATTCCCCTCTTCCAATAGGAGAGCCGGATTTTTGTTAGGTACCATTTTCTTGCAAGACGATGGTGGTACGAGTCAGGGAAAGCTCTCGTCTCTCCTAACAGCGGCAGTTTTTCCTCATGTGTTTATAGTGTATCCACTGAAAGTACTTTGTATTTTTAGTATATTTCAGACATGCCTAGAGATGTCATAGTATGTAAAAAGAAAAGAAAAAGAATTGATGCTTGCAGGTGTTTTGCAGAAAGAGGACCAAATAGATGGTCTCTATGATGGCCTTTCATGTTCAAATACCATGGAAGAACTTTCGGTATACTAAATACTAACAATCAAGAGTTGTCATATGTCTTACAGGTCCATTATCTAGCGATGTATTGTGAAATTTCTGATTTCATGCTTCAAAACAATTTGAGTACTAAGGATTCTCTGCAAAAAGTATTCCTTACTAACATATTTCAGCAAAAAGAGTTGAATGTTGCTATTTATACACAACAAAAATTGTGTTTACTAGGGTATTTTCATCAAGAGTTGAAATTTGCAAGTTGTAGCAATAAAGCTAGAGTTCAGACAAAATATAAGATAGTTGACAAGAAGGTTAGAACACTTGCAGGACCACTACCTTTGGACAGTGATGAGATGATTAAGAGAGCTGCTATGCAACCTCCTTTACGATATCCTGTAGATATCGGGCATAATTTTTCAGCTAAGACATTGAAATAAATGAAGATTGGGACCGAAGATTTTTTGCTTCCTAAAGAGGTAAGATGTTTTGAAGAGATGTTATGCAGAACATGGGAGAGCTTTTACTGTCTTCCCACATGAGTTTGGATGTGTTGATCCTAGGTTTGTGACGTCCATGGTTATTTTTACCATTCCGCATGTCCCTTGGAATCTATGACCTATTCTTGTACCAAGAGATCACTTGCCTAAATTGGTAGAGCTTTTGAATGAGCGAATTAGGATGGGAATTTTAGAGCCGTCTTTAGCTCCATATTCCAATGGATAGTTCACAGTTCCTAAGAAGGATGGGACACTCACATTCATACAGGACCGACAGTCAATAAACAAGTTCACTATTCGAAATGTTGGTGTAACTATGTGCTATCTATTCACTCGGCTATCTTTATTCTAGATATGATCAATTTTAGCTTATCCTTGAGAGTAGAGATTTGATTACGATGAAGACACCTTTAGGCCTTGTCTAAGGCAAGGAGCTACTAGTTCAGTTGCCCATATGATGAATGGGATGAACAAGGTTCTACGAGATTTTATTCCTAAGCTTACTATGCCTTTCATTGATGACTTACCTATCAATGGTTGCTGGAAGGAGAAAAAGATTATTCTTTAGACGATCATTGATGCAAGTTCTTTGTAGCTTCACATATTAGAGATGTTGAGACGATTCTTTGCAAACTGGAGGAAGTGAAATTGACCTTGTCAGGGTTGAAGTCTATTTTTGGAGCCAGAGAAGTTTTGATTGTTGGACATGTGTGTGGATATTATGGTAGGAAGCCTTCTCCTGCAAAGGTTGATGCCATAGAGAAGATTGCGCAGACTTGCTCTTCTACTTCGGAGGTACACAAGTTTCTTGGAGCTTATGTGTTTCTTGGAGCTCATATGGTAGATGATCTCTACAAGCTCTTGAGAAAGGGGAAATTTTTTTATTGGGAGATAAAACATATTAAAGCTATGCAAAATTTGAAGAAATTATTGAGAGCTGCTCCGACTATTTGAAAGGCAGATTATGAGTGTGGGAGACCTATTGTTCTTATTGTTGATACGAGTCCTATCGACATTGGATGGGCTGTTGGCCAAGACGATGCAGATGGGAGTAGGTATGCTATTCAATTTGGGGCGAAAGTCCTAAATGAGTGAAAACATAGATATTCATAGGTTAAGAGAGAGCTCTCGCGAGTTATCACGGCTCTCAAGAATGACAAAGAGTACTTCATTGGTGTTGTTGTGATGGTCGAGACTAATTGTTTACGTTTTCTAGGTATGATCACGAGTTGTTCTACTCTAGATATTGGCATGCTTAGGTGGATTAGGTACATAAAATCCATGAATCCTAAATTCAAGCACATAGCAAGTAAAGATAACCCAGCAGCCGATATGCTTTCACAAGCAAGGTATGATGATATGGATTTTCCTTGTATTGATGATGTTGTTGATGGGGCTGATCTTTCAATCATGCATGCTGATCAAATTTGTCATGTGCCTGCTTTGGAAAGCTTTGATGAGTCTTTGTATATAGGAGAGTATTTATAGATTGGTCGTTATTTGAGCACTATGTCTAGACAGGATGGATGGACCGATGCAGACTTCAAGAAAATCAGAAGAAAAGCTTATGGTTTCTTCTTGCGAAGTGGGCTACTTTGGAAGCATCCACAAAAGCGAGGAGGATAGCCATTGAGAGTTGTCTGTGATAGAGTTTCACAGGTGCGGATCATGAAAGAATTCCATGAAAGTCTTTGGGCTGGGCATCGAGTTGTTTGGACAACCTGTGAAGATCAAAGAGCAATATTGGTGGAGAGACATGTATAGAGATATCTCACAGTTTGTTGAGACATGCCCTGGTTCAATTGTTCTCTTCAGTGAGGCATACAGATGAGCTTCATCCTACCTACCCGCTATGTGTGCATTACAAGTGGGTTCTTGATTTGATCACTATGTATGCTGGTTTATGGCAAGTGCACTATATTGTTTTGGCACAAGAAGATCTCACAAATAAAGTGGAAGGAAGAGCATAATGACAAAGTCAACTTCAATGGTTTATAAGTTTCTTTTGGAAGATGTTATTTGCAAGTATGGATGTATTGGAAAAGTTACTACAGATAGAGGTGAGTTGGATGATGATGAGGCTAGGGAGTTTTTCTCTCACTTTAGCATTAAACTTTCTTTGACTTCAGCATATAATCTAGAAGGAAACGGGAAGAGCGAAAGAGGCCATCCGTCAATTGTGAAAGCCTTGGCCAAAGCATGTGGTGGATGGGTCAGAGAGTGGCTGAGGTTATTTCCTTATGCCTTATGGGCTGACTGCACTACTCATAGTGTGACTACAGGATATATGCCAACTAAGTTGATGTATGAGCAGAAGCCAATCATGCCTACAAAAACTTGCAGACTTACTTGGAGTGCTTTACCGTGGCAACAAGAAGAGATGACTAGAAAAGATCTTTTGGCTCTTTGTATTCGTCAGTTGGAGAGAAGACCTAAAGATAATGAGAGAGGAATTCAAAAGCTCAAAGAGGTCATGATTTGCAACAAAGAATACTTTGATAGCAAACACAGATTGAGGCCTAAAGAGATGAAGGAGGGGATTGGGTGTTGATCTATGACAGCAATCTAGACAACTGGTATAGTGCTATCCATAAGGTTTAGAGACGATGGTTTGGGCCCTATTTAGTGCAGCATGTCCATGACGATGCTACATGTTCCTTGGTAGAGCTTGATGGTATGGCCTTGTGAATTCTAATTTTGTAGGGAGAATCAAACTATTCAAGAGAAGAGATGATGCAACAGTCTACGCAGTCGAGGAGTTGGGTGATGTGATTGATGATGGACTTGAGCCACAAGATGAAGAAGATGAAGATGTGGACATTACAGATGCTTTTATAGAAGATGAAGAGATTGCATTGACTGTCAAGCTTGGCAGTGATGAGGATGGGTAGATGTGGCCCATCCAGAGGATGTGCAAGTTTGGAGGGGATGGATGTCATGACGCTATGCGTCCACCACTACAAATTTGAGGGCGGAGTTTTTCTGCCAAGAAATTCATCACATTATTTAGCTTCATTAGAAGTTTATTTTCCATTGTGTGTATTTTTTGTGTTTGCATTTGCATTACGCACGAGCACCTGTAGTTAGACTAGGCACATTCTCTTCATTGCATTCATAATCTCTGTGTGGAGCATCGATTGATTGGTTGCATATCATGGATCCAATATTTTGTATTTTCTTAAATCACGAGTGCATGAGCATGAAGTTTTTTTTCAAAGCATATGTTCTTGTTAGGGTACATTGCATGATGATAAGGTTCTTTTGGCAAGATCATGAATATGGCTTCCTAACCTTGAGTCCATAGAAGTAATATTGACTTCAATAAAAGTGCTTATAACACTAGCAAGTTTGACAATTCTAAAGAAAACTTGGATCAATGTTGATTTTCTACTCCTAGTTCTTCCTATCTTATACTCATTGGCTATTGCCTAACTTCCTTTTAGAATTCTTAGAGGTGTTGATGGAAAAGTTGCTAGGACAGCTACTTGAAGAATTTGACCGAATGTTTAACATGGGTTTTGAATATCAAAATAAGGTTCATAAGAAGAGTAGGGTAAAAGGAAAAATGTGATGTTTAATGCTACTTTTCTACTAAAATTTGATGAATTACAGAGGATTTCTTGTTGGTTCCAACATTGATGTTATATGCCAAAGAGTAGAATGTGTCCCTGTATATAAGCTTATTTTATAGCTTACAATAAGAAAGTGCCAATCATATTGCTAACTCCACAATAAAAGGAGACACCACTATCAAAAACTATTCAACTCTTTACATGGACAGCTTCTAAAGCAATTATCATGGAAACTTTTGCATCCATTATAGTGTTATACTTCTTTTTCGTCAAGTCAAATGGATTCTTTGCTATCATTGGGATAGAAGGTGTTTTCGTTGTTGAAGATGTGAAGATGAAGGAATACTATGAAGCGTGATGACAACTGTTAACAAAAAGCTAGGCAAGCGATGACACACACAATATTAATGGCTAAATAAAATTGCCGTATTAATGACCACTATCGTCAAGATATCGACAAAACCAAAAGCTTTCAGCTTTAAGAAAAGCTTAAGCCTTAATTAGAAAAAGCCACATCTTTTTGCGTGACCACGAACAAAAACGTGCTATTGAAGGAGGTGGAGTATGAGTTTAAAAGGATAGTGACCTGCTCCAATATGACGGGGCACTGACAACTTGCCGCAAAGAGCCAAAGAAAACGTCGATGAGAGAATCGAAGGTGGACAAAAGGCATGCAAAAGGTGATGCAGTTGAAGAAGGAAGATGAGAAGACGAGACTGAGGCTCAATGAAGCTATTGCAGTACGCAAGGTGACATAATAATGACGGTGAGTTCTCAAAATAAAGTCGACGGCTAAAAGTGATGACAACCAAAGAAGACGACGTGTTGAAGGTGAGGAAGTGGCTACTGCAGGAGATGAAGAAGAAAATTGTAAAAGGGACGAAGGCCGAATGTGCAACATCGACATGCGAAGGAGAAGGCGAAGACAATGTAGCCAAAGGGAGAAGTTTGAATTCTTGCATCTTTCTTCTTGCGCAATATACAATGTCTTGAGTACGAAACTTTATGCAAGGCTAAGTCATATTGTATGAAGCTTTATTCTGGAACAGGGGCATCAGGATTGCACGAGGAGGAAGAAAATCACAAGATTATTGAAGTTCATGCAAAACATGGAAACAAATGGGCTTAAATTGCAAAACTTCTTTCTTGGTCAAACTATCAACGCATTTAAAAACCATTGGAATTAAACACTCCTTGGAAGCACCTTAATGACGAGAACGCAAGGAGAGAATTGTCATCAGATCACTCAGTTAAAACAAAGAAAGAAATCATTGGCTCTAATATGACGACTCGGCCAACTGCTGACAAAACTGGTTTTGATTGTGGGACAGAACGACATCAGAGTTGACACTTAAATTTCCAAATATTGGGAACACGGAAGAACACAATAATGTCTCCAAGTTTTTCCCTATTATTAGTTTAACACCTCGTCCAAGTGCCTTCACTAGTTATAGTGCTTTATCTGTAAACAAAGTGAAAGTTACTGTCCCAGAGTCAAAAATACTGCCCATAGCTTAATTTTGCAATTGTACACAATCAGTGATCTATTCTATAAGGCCTCACATCTCATGGAATATCTCCATGTTTCAAACCCTTCACATATCAAACCTTGCTCGAGTACTTAAGGTGGTCGTGGGACAAGTTTAGCTTATTTTTAATATTTTGGATATTATTTATTGTAAATACCCTATAAAGCTATGGAAACTTCTAGAATAAGGCGACATGAAAAAAGCAATTGGCTTTTTCAACCAATTTTGGAGATTTCATGCAAAAAGAAGGATAGGCAAAATTGTGTGATGTGTGATTGTAGTTTATAAGTAGAAAACAGCACTTCGAACTGGGAGAAGAAGAAGGATTGAACTGGGAGATTTTGAACAGGTGTCATTGGGTTTTAACTCCCTTTTGGAGCCAATGGAACCATGAGATTTGCAGTGTGAGCAATAAAAAAGAAGTTGTTGTTTTTATGCATGTTTTTGGTCTACAAGGGAGCTCTAGGAATGATTGAGACTATATGTTTACTCCCTTGAGTCTAGAACCAATCAATTTATGGCTGATAATAGTATATAAGCATAAGAAAAACCAATCTATAACACTAGAAAAAAACATGCATAGCGGTCCCCATTGGGTTGTTACAAGGGTGTTGAGTGTCTACATGCTTAGTTTCATTAATTATTTTTAAATGCAATATCTTGGGTTAATAAACTAGGATTCAATATAATATACTCGAATCTACAAAGACACTATGATAGGGTAAACCTATTCTATTGTAATCTACCTTCACATATTGGTATAAAAGAAAATGCTAGATTTGTTGAAGCTATAGTGAGGACGATATTTTTTATTTTCAAAATTAGCTCAAAACATATATTTCCTAAGGGTTATTCCATGCCTAAACTCACCATAAAAGGAGTATGCTCTTTTGAATATCACCGTTTTGATAAGAAACTATAGTACCACACAAAGGAGTGTTTTTTGAAAATTGCAATGGGATTTGCAATGCTCCCTACTAATCCTAACCTTAATTTTGTTCTTTTTCTATCACCATGTGTGGATCTAGAGATAGCATCTCTTACATTGTGCTATTCTTTGAAGGCTTGTAATGTTAGCATGATAGTGCTAGATGCTTCTCTCTTAAACCTCCCAAGCCCATTTCTCAATTGACACTTTATATAACCTAGATAAGAGGAAAGTGAACCTCCATATCCCATTAGCCATCATGATCCCTTTCATGAATCATTTACATCCTATTTTTAAAAAAATCATCATGTAATCTATCAACAAAGAAAACCAATTTGCAACTAATTTTGTCCCATTGAATAGCCTCTATCATTATTGTGGCATATACAAGTTATTATGCATAAGATAATCTACTTAGACCAAACCAAATTACACCGTCACAACACAATTCACAACGATCTTAGAACCATGAATTCAAAACTATTTGGACAAAAATGTGGAAAACTAGAAAGCCCGATTAATATTGGAGCACTATTTATAAAATTCATGCTCAATTAAAAAGGACGTTGTGTGCATCATCATCAAATCTATATTTCCATTGCTATCTCAAAAGCTTGTATAAGAGATGGTTTCATGGAGCAATATCACTTTTCAAGTTGAAAGAATCTTAAACTATCCTTAATATCAATTTAGCAATGTAGCCTTTGACAACCTCACATGATAAGTGTACAATAACTTGAAAGGGAAATTTTGCACTTTAAGAACTCCATTAGGCATAGTCGAGCACATCATATTATGCAAAGGAGAGTAGGCATGCTTCTCTCTTGTGAGGGTGGTTAGCATCTGGCTAGATATGATAGCTTGAACTTTTCTAAGTGAGAGACATGTTTTCTCTTTCTTATTATGTGTGGCACAAGACTATATTTGTTAAAAATTGAGATCAATATCTTAATGCCTCACAAATCCATTCCTTCTAGGTCCCAATGTTTTTTTATAATGCCCTAATGTTTTGACCTTAGTATGATACTATGTTCTAGATTTCTCCCTTGTGCCATCCATTTCAGCAGATCATGAATTCCATGTCCCTTCTATCTCATTAAGAATCACAACACTCTATGATGATGATCTCCTCCTTGAAAAAGCATTACTTACCCTTGATGTTTCTTATGTTGCTCTTGATACATCTTTCAATGTTGTCACTTACTAGTGTCCAAGGCTTCCTTCTTGTCCCTCTCTTATAATAGCTTATCCTTTCTAAAGCTTATTGTTGTCAACTCATACCTTTCACAATGTGATTGACATCTATGTAGCTATGTCTATTGAAATGGAGGGTGGACATTCGAATTCCTTTTGTGCCATCGAAGATTTAGCAATAGCTTTTGTGGAATTCAACATGATGCCATGGAGATAATATTTGAAACAACATTCAAGTTCTAGTTCTAGTTTGGAAATGATAATGAAGAGTATTAAAGTGGACATCACAAAGGAATGGTGCTCCACTTAGTCTGAGTAGTAATGCTTCTAGCTTAGGAAACTTTAATCACCTAATATATTCCACCAAGGGTGGCAATGACAAGCACCCTTTGTTCATTGCCTTGGCCTATCTAAGTGAACCTTTCACCTTCCTTGATAAGATAATGATTGCCTCTATTATCTTGGTAGGTCATTGGGTAGTCAACAAGCATCCTTTCCCTGATGCACTAATTGCTTTAAGTAGGATGCATTGGGTTAGTTATGGACTTGACCTATCTTAACAATCTCTTCATGGCTCTAGTTTTGGGCTTAAGAGGAAGTGTTGAGTTTTAAAATGCATTATAAACCTATTATCTCTCTATTATAGCCATCAAACTCAAATAATCAAACTTTTATTTTTTTTAATTATAAACCCTTATTTGCGAGGATCCAGTCATCTATAAATAGACAAGTTTTCTAGGACTCAACCCCATCTTGTTTTGTACATTGTTGACACCATGTCTCTACTATCCACAACCCATCTTTCAAAGCATATCTTAGTTCAAGCTATTGTCTTCAGCTAGGCATCTAGATCCCTTTAGTAGAAGATTGGCAATATTGCACGAATGGCAAGACATCTCTCCTTACGATTGCTTGGTCATTTGGGACACTTTGTATGGGTCAATGTTTTCCTAGCTCTATCCTAGTCATAGAAATGTATTCCAAGTTTTGAGTACTAGAGAAAACCAAATGAGTTGTTGAATTGATTGAAGAGTTGTGTAGATCCCAAAGATGGTGCATGGCTTGACATAATGCCCCACACTCCTAAGAACTAGATGCAATTCTCAATTTTGAAGGGTAACTTAAGATTTCATTTTGATTGGAATTTTAGAGTGGCATTTTGAGTTAGCTATAGTACATAGTTTTTTCGGAATAATGCCACATAATTTCTTGTAAACAATCCCTCAGTGAAGACTTTTTCTTGTTTCCCCCACCTATGGAGAGGACTAAAATGCCTATGAATGACATCATAACCTTCAATTTGAGGCAAGCCTTATTCATTGAGAACATGTTACTGCTAGACATAATAATGTTTTTTCAAACGATCCATGCATGGAATGCAATTGTTTGAGCTCAATTACCTTCAATGGCTTCTTTCGGCTTAAAATTAATGCTTACAATAAGCCACCGAATTGTAATGCCAAAATCAAAACGAGCTACTGAAAATGATAACAGGAACACTTTACATTTTAACGTTAAGTACGTCCAAGTTTTTGAAGCAAGTTATATATATATCTCTCTCTCTCTCTCTCTCTCTCTCTGCCTGCTCAATATGTTCGCTGATACTCAGAGACTCACCGCGTTTGAGTACTGTACTGCAGCGGCTGAGGTGCTAAGAAAATCATCGGCACCAGGCGACATGGGTTCGGAGCTCCTCAAGTAGCTCTCAAAAAGGCTTCTCATGTTCCTGAGGTCAGACGAGAAAAAGAACTTGAGAAAAGCAGGACTATGCCGTCAGTTAACAATTTGAGAAAAGCAGCGAGACTTTGCTGAGATTAGGATTAACTAGGTCGTAATCACACTAAACTTAGTTCGATGAACTCAAGCTCAGTCGAACAGGACTACCCGCCAGCAGCCGCAAAGCCGGAATTGAGATCAAATGCAGCTGAATGGAGGAACTCGTAGCTGAATGGAGCTGCTAATTAATGCTGGGGAGGGGTGATCGCTAATCATGAAGTAACTCGTAGGTTTAAATTAGGGTTAAGATAATGCTGTCTGGCGCATCATTAACTGAGAGAGAGAGAGAGAGAGAGATAGAGAAGGAAGGAAGGAGTAAAGCGTAGCTGTACCTGGAGCTGAAATAGTGGAAGGCGCGGCCTGAGGTGGAGATGACGAGGAGGCCGACCTTGGCATCGCAGAGCACCGCCAGCTCCTGCGCTTTCTTGAAGAGGCCCCGGCGGCGCTTGCTGAAGGAAACTTGTCGGTTCACTGGGTTCTCGATCCTCTCCAACAACGCCGCTCGCCCCATCCTCCCCCTCGTCCTCCTCCCTCTCTCTCTCTCTCTCTCTCTCTCTCTCTCTCTCCAGTACTACCTGAAGCTACTGTAACACACCAGATGAGTGCGAGAAGAAGGGACGGCCCAAGTAAAAAGATAAGAGAAAAGAGAGCAAAGATATGAGGGAGAAAACTAACGGTAGATGAAGTGAAGTTCTCAGTTACACTGGAAACACAGGTCATACACACACTTTCTATCTCATACACGCTTTCTATCTCATACTGGTTCGCCATTCAACTAGTAGACACTTTTCGCCCGCCTCGCTGCCTTTCTCAAAAGAAGAAACAGCCAACGTCTTTCTACTTAGGGCAGTCATTTTAAGTCGTAAAAATGTTCGTGCGCCCGACATTTGTCTTGTGTTGGTTCCTCCTATGCCGCAATGTCGCATGGTGCCATAATTCATGGACCTCCCGCCACAAACAAAATGATAAACAAAAGTTCCAAAGCAATTTAACTATGTATGTGAAACTAGTTCTGCGTGAGGACCTTTGAAGATATTTTGATAAATGATTGATTGGTATTTAAGCTCAATTTTATTTTGTATACACCATGAGTATAGAGTCTACCTAATAAGACATATTTTGTGAGAAACAGTAGCCCAAGTATTAAAATAATAGTGCAAGCTCCAAAAATAGGTAAGTTTTAGAGAAAACTTGACACAACCCTTGAAAAGTAGTATATATAATTCAAAAGGGTAGCTTGACCTTTGGAAAAAGCAAAGCATACCTTTGAAAAGTTAGCCTAGTATGTTGAAAGAAGTTGTTTATTCTAGCATTTATAAATATATTGTGCATGGTATGCTTTTGCCTCATTTCTAATTTCCATTTCCAATTCTCTTTCTTTTTCTATTTCATTTCTCTCAAGGTGATGGAAACTGATAGAGTGACTTCCCCAAACCATAGTACCACTCATCCACAAATCAAAAAGTGTAAACAAAAGCTTGCCTTTTTTGTTTCATGGCTCAAAATCTCATCTATACAAGCTCACTAAAAAAATGCACCCTATCTAGTGTAGATATAAATGGCATACTTCTTGATGAGAGAGTAGAGATTGAGCAGCCTAGGACTATGCCAAAGTGTCTAATGCAAATATTGTGTGATAGTAACCTAGATGCATTGTTGGCTAGTCATACTGGTTCAGGCTCCCATAATGCCTCTTATATAAGACTGTTATGCATTGGTTGTTTCTAATATATGTGACGAGGATAAGCTCATGTCTTTTGAAGAGATGCAAAGTTCAAAAAATGGATGGCAATTAGATAATTTGGGTATGATGCTGTCGTCAAAAATGCTACTTAGTTCTCATGTGATTTACCCCCTAGCAAGAAGGTCATTGTAAAGAAGGACTAATCTAACAATGGAAATGAACAGGAATTCAAATTAGTCTAAGCTACACACAACAAGAAATCTAACAAACTAAATTACAAACATGGCCATGCCATGGAACATCTTCCATTACCACAGCACAATGTAGCCATGAGCTGTTAACCAAGTACAAGAAGATGAAAGTCAAGAAGGATAAAATTGTGATAATGCCAAAGAATGATGCTACATTAGCACTTTTTGCCTTTTTATACTAAACTTTAAAGCTCTCATCTCTCTTGGTTGAGTATTTACAAGGTTTATAATTGGAATAGGCTTCAACTCTCATGTTAATAATTTGCTTCATTACAAATCATCCCCTCCTATAGATGTTTTGTCCTCAAAAATGAAGTTAATGAGGTAATAGGAAAGTTGTTAATGAAGAAAATTATGTCAATGATGATCCATAAGCATGTGGAAGCAGTTTGTGTGAAGAAACATCACAATGAACCTAAAACAGTGAATTGACTACTTGATGTCTAAACAAGGCTAAATTTGTAAAACTGCCATAACTTTTGACTAGAGTGAATGGAGTGACTGGAGTGTCCAAATTGAGTGTTTGAGGTATAAAAAATGAAGTACATAACCAAGACATCAACTCATGCTAGCCATCAAAACCACTATTCGATGTCGTTAAGGCAATTTAATTCCTGATAGAAAATTCACATAACAAGCTATCCATTGTCCTATAACTGAAGTCCAGCCTCCAAGATCAAATGGATAACCATCAAAATTGCCATCACAACCATAAGTTCCTTCTATAGAAAAATATCCCATCATTGCCTCCCAAGTCAAATGGAAACAGGGAAGCATCCTCATGATCCCTCAGATCAAATGGGAAGATAAGGTCATCAATTGAGAACATGTCATTTGAAAACATAGATTGGTGTATGGATTCATGAAGCTCCTTTACATGTTCCTCTTCAACTATTGCATTCACTTGGTCTTCAACATGATGTAGGTTAGAAAGTTGATAGGCATCATGATCAACTTCAAAGGATTTGTAAGACTGTCCATCTTGGACTTTACAATCCTATTCCTCTTCGGCCTCTTCAGCTCCCTCTTCATTATCCGAAAACTCTATAACCAGCATCACTTTAACATTCCTTTTCCTGCATATATCTTTATGATTAGAAGATATTGGTTCTGCACATCTATAGCATAAGCCTTGTGCATGTAATCCTCTAATATCATCACTAGTTAAGTGTTTTCCTCAAATAACATCATGCTGGACACTATGGCCATCATACTTCTCATGATAAAATGGTTTTCCATAGTCATTACCACATTCATTTCTACTAGCATAATGCTGATGTCCAGGAAATGGTTGATCATCATCATAACATTGACTATGGGATGGCTGATCATCATAGAAGTACTGATCAACATGTTGCCCATGTTCACTAGCATAATGCTGCTCATATCCATGATCATGATCATATACATGCTGCTTCCCATTCATATATGACTGTCCATTTGAATGCATATCAAAAATTTTGAAACCATTCTCAAATCCTTGTGGCCTTCCAACATGATTCTCGTTCATGGAAGAGTGTCCAAAATGATTGCAAGGGTTTCCTCGCTTTTGGGGCTGGCCATAAACATAATGATTAACATGTTCTTGCTACCAAAGACTATATACAACATAGTAAATCAAAGCATATTGCTATTCATTATCATTATGTTCGACATGAAGTCGAGAAAGGTTCCATTATGGTGGAGCATTGTCCCAGTGATCAAATGGTTGCAAACATCTTCACAAAAGCTCTTAGTGAAGCTCGCTTTAGTTCATTAAGGCATGCACTTGGTATTGTTCCAAGTTCTTGTCTCACTGATTGAGGCATGTATCATTGTATTCAAGAAAACTTTATAGTAAATCATTTTTCTATTGTAGGTATGTGTAGGGGCTCGGGTTTTTTCCCTTGTTCTCCCCAAGGGTTTTTTCACTCGCAGCCAGAGACCTTTGTTTGAGTGGGGATGTTACAACTATATATATCATATCTCACTTGACTTGGATCTCACCTATACATACTAGCTCTAAATCAATATGAATCATTCTTTGGGAGCATGTCTTGTGTATCTCTCTCGTACTCTCTCTCTCTCTCTCTCTCTCTCTCTCTCTCTCTCTCTCTCTCTCTCTCTCTCTCTCTCTCTCTCTCTCTCTCTCTCTCTCTCTCTCTCTCTCTCTCTCTCTCTCTCTCTCTCTCTCTCTCTCTCTCTCTCTTAACAGAAACACCCTTGGGTGGGAAGCTGACTGGGGAAAAGGTGGTAACACCCCGCAGTTCAGGATAGCTGACTCACCAGCAAAACCTTTCCAGCCAATAGTTGGAAGCCACCTCCCTTGGTGCGCTGTCGTATTGCTGCGCATTCGAGGTGTGTAAACCACCCAAAAGTCGTGTGTGTGATTTGATACTTTGTACATACTTAGTTGTTATGTTTGCTCTTTCATTCTATGCTAAAGATGGAGAAGAATAAGGAATTTTGGTAGACTGGTAACTCGAGATGCAATCTCATGGCTACACTTATTTCAAGACATGTCGATTATGGGCTTCGTGAGGATATTTCTAACATCTACAACTGGATGTTCTATGTGTGAAATGGCAGTAGTATGGGCACAGAACCAATTGATCATGATGAGTCTAGAGAGCTTATCAAAGCGTATCCTAGCAAGATGTGCGAATGTCTTCCGAATCTAAATGGAGAGAGTGTTGTGGAGTGTGATCAAGTTTCTTCCATGCTCACAGTGACCTTTACGATAGGAGGGAAACATTTTGATCTTACGCTTGAGTAGTATATCTTGAAAGTTGGAGAGGGTAATGAAATGTAATGTGTTAGTGGGTTTATGGGTCTGGATGTTTCTTCAAGGCCTCTAAGGATTCTTGGAGATGTTTTCATGGGCGCTTATCACATGGTTTTCGATTATGGAAAAACACGTGTAGGCTTTGCAAGGAAAGAGCTTTGTTTTGAATCGAAAAGGGGGGAAAAAGATGATACTCTGTGGCTAATTAGAGGAGAGCCCAAAAGAAGACAATCACGGGAACAGAGGAGGAAAATAGACGGATGATGAGGAAAATAGAGGAAGGAAGGAAAATAGAGGGGATACGCTGCGCTGGAGAAGAAAAGAATAGATGGTACTCTGCTGCTCGACAGGGAGGAATTATGCTGGATGGCGAAATTTTTCTGAACTGGGGAAAATTTGGGGGGATGGGGGACTTCGGCTTCAAGAGCTGCACGTATCAGAAATTGAATGGAAGGTCGACATATGGAGTAAAAAACATTGCTCAGTCGACGAGAGGGGAGAGTTCAGTTCCTTAAGTGCAAAACGATAAAGGAGGGACAGGCTTGTCGCTGAACCTGTCGAGCAAGAACGAAAGACGAATCGGATCTGGGGGGTTCCTCGCTCTGTGATTCCTTTTTGGGGAACTATTGGACAACGATGATTGAAGCGAGAAGTGGAGGCTAATGTTACAGAGAAGATCAAGACGAGGGAGGGAGGTCTCGGGTCTCGTTCGCGTCTCGCTCCGGGCAGCCATATCGGTAAAGTGGAGAAATGGAGGCCGCAACAAGCATGGCAGAGGCCATACCAACCCAATCAGGTGTTCCAACTGCAGTCGCTGTTGTCCCAAGGACAAGGCTGTGAAGCGGTTCCTTGTCAGGAATATTGTAGAGCAAGCTGCTATTCGGGATGTTCAGGAAGCTTGTGTTTACGATGGGTACAGTCTGCCCAAACTGTATGCCAAGATGCAGTATTGTATCTCGTGTGCTATCCACTCCCATGTTGTTCGAGTACGATCTCGCAGTGCTTGCAGGATTAGAGAGCCTCCACAGCGCTTCAGGCGAAAGGAGGATATGCAAAGCCAAAACCCTCGTGTGAATGTTCCTGCTGTCAGGAACTAGATGACGAGTGCCATCTTAAATTTTGCAGGACTTGGATGCCATTTCTCTATGCCTGCTGTCATATGGAGGCATAGTCCTGTTTGTGGGGAGACTCTTTTTCCTTGTCGGATTGAACAGAGACCCTGGTGTACAGAATTCAGATGTGCAAAATTCAAAATATGAGCTTTCTAAAGTTTATTAGGCAGAGGAAAGAAGGGCTTTCAGAAATCCATTGAGCTCTTCTTTGTAAACTTCTCCATCGACTAAAGATCGATAACCCAATACCTGTCTGGATTGATGCTGAAATATGAACCATGAATCTTTTGTAAAATTCTGGAGTTCATATAGAAAACTTGAAGACAATTTGATTACAGAATTGGAATGCTACCCTATCTGAATAAGATTGTTATTTCTCTTTAAAATATCAAGAGTCCAATCTTCTGTATACAAATTATCTTTGTGTTTCTTATACAGTACCAACCAGTGAAATTCTTTTCGAAATAACAAGAAGGGACGTGAAGAACTTCAATTTTTGAATAACCAGTTGGTTATTAACTCAGAATTGATTCCTTTGTGAAAACTGAAGCTGTTGATGTTGATTAAGGTTGTAAATGTCACACTTGATTGATCTTCTATCCTGAAATTTAACAAGGACTTCTGAAGTTGAAACCCTTCGACATCTTTGGTCACCCCCTCTAATCCTACGCATCCTCCGGATGGGCCAACTACCCATGATCGTTGTCATCAAGATCCACAAACAGATCAATCTCTTCGTTATGCATTTCTAGTAGATCAACAAGATTATCTGTCATATCATCTGTTTCTTCCATTGGAGTTTCTTCTCGTTGCTCTTCTCTTGAAAATTCTTCCAATGCATATTCCTCATCATCTCTTTTCTTGAAAATCTTGATTCTTTTCCCAGCAATAGGCACTCTAAGCACTGTCCCATCCAATTCTGTCAGCTCATATGTTGCATTATCAAAGACATGTCTGACTATGTACGGTCCAAACCATCTTTTCACCATCTTCCGAAGTGTAGTATGCTGATTCTCAAGGCTGCTATCAAAGACCAATACCCAATCTCCCTCTTCTATTGCTCTTGGCCGCAAGCGATGCCTGCTATCAAACCTGTCATTATTCCTTAGTCTAGCAACCTTCAACCTGTCAATAGCTAGTTGAATATCCTCTGGTCTCCTCTCCAACTGTCGAATCCGAAGAGCTAAGAGCTCTTCTCTCGTCAAATCCTCCTGCCAAGGTAAAACTGACCAAGTCAAAGCACAAGTCTCAATCGGAATAACAGGTTTCTGACCATACATCAACTCTGCAGGCATATATCCTGTGGTAACACTATGAGTCGTACGATCAGCCCACAAAGCAAATGGTAGAAGTCTCGGCCATTCTCCAATCCGTCCTCTGCATGCTTTGGCTAATGCTTTCACTATCGGCGGATGCCCTCTTTCACTCTTTCCATTTCCCTCTGGATTGTATGCTGTTGTTAGAGCCAACTTGATTCCTAGCTGAGAGAAAAACTCCCTAGCTTCATCTGCATCCAATTCACCACGATCTGCAGTGATCTTACCCACACAACCATACCTGCAGAAAATTTCCTCCAATAAGAACTTACACACTGCACTAGTGGTCTTCGTTCTCAAAGATCTGCCCTCAACATGATTGGTAAGATCCTCTCTAGCCAAAACAATGTACCTCATCTGCCATAGACCCATAGGCATGGTAACCAAATCAACTACCCACTTATAATGAATGCATAACGGATAGGTCAGATGAAGCTCATCTCGATGACGTACTACTGAATACATCTAGCAGTCTCTGCAAGTCTCAACAAAGTGAGAAACATATCTGTACATGCCTTTCCACCAATATTTATCCTTGATTTTCTCATAAGTAGCCCACACTTCTCTATGAACAGCCCAAGGACTCTCATGAAACTCCCTCATCACCTGTAACTGTGTCCCTCTATCGCAGACAACCCGCAAAGGTAATCCGCCTCTTTTCTTCGGATGCTTCCAAAGAAATCCGTCCTTGAGAAAATAACCATAGGCTTTCCTTCTGATCTTCTTGAACTCTTCATCTGTCCATTCATCTCTTTTGCTTAATGTACTAAGGTACCTGCCAATCTGCAACCAATCTCCAACATAGAGTTCTTCTGTGAAAGCCACAATATCATAGACATGACAAACATGGTCAACCATAGTGGCTGAAATTTCTGCATCATCCTCTTCTGCAAGTAGAGTCTCCTCATCATCATATCTGGCTCTAGACAACATATCTGCCACTGGATTATCCTTCCCTGCTATGTGTTTAAATTCCGGATTTAATGACTTGATGTATGCAATCCATCTCAACATGGCTATATCCGGAGTAGAGCAACTCGTAATCATACCAATCAATGGCAAGCAATCTGTCTCTACCACAACTGAAGCTCCAATAAAGTACTCCTTGTCACATTTGAGAGCCGTGACAATCCTCAATAACTCCCTCTTGATTTGCAGATATCTCCTCTGTCTCTCATTTAGGACTTTCGCCCCAAATCGAATAGCATACCTATTTCCATCTGCATCATCTTGACCCACAGCCCAACCTATGCCAATTGGACTAGTGTCAACTGTCAATACAATAGGCCTTCCACAATTATAATCCGCTTTCCTAAGAGTAGGAGCATTCTGCAATAACTTCTTCAATTTCCGCATGGCTCTAGTGTGGCCCTCATCCCAATAGAATTTCTGCCCCTTTCGAAGCAGCTGATACAAACAATCTGCTATGTGTGCAAAATGAGGTATCCAAATCATATAAAACACACAAGCACCAATGAATCTCCGTACCTCTGAAGTAGTAGAACAATACTCTGCAATCTTGCCTATAGCATTCACCTTATCAGGTGAGGGTTTCCTGCCATAATATCCACACATATGCCCAACAATGACAACCTCATTCACTCCAAAAACAGATTTTTGCCCTGAAAGTGTCAAGTTCACTTCTTCTAACCTGGCCAAAATCTTCTCACATGCTGAAATATGATCAGCCACAAAGTATCTGCATCCCTGCTCATTTAGGCTCTCATTCTTCCCTTCTTCTGCACACCCCTTAATGGGCACATCATCCAAGAAAGGCATAGTAAGCTGAGGTATGTAATCACAAAGGACCTTATGCATGGCATTCATCATATGCGCAACAGAATTAGTGGCACCTTGAGGCAAGGTACACATCCTGACAAGCCCAATCGGTGTTCTCATGGTGGTTATGTCCCTGCTTTCCAAAGCCAGCTGGAACTGATCATATCCTGAATACAAATCACCCAAAGAATAGATGGCACATCCAGCAAATGCCTCTGCAAACTCATCCACAACTGGACCTATACCAACATTCCTGATAGTAACTCTGTTCACTGGCTGCATGTCCTGAATAAATCGAAGAGTACCATTTTTCTTTGGAACTGTAAACCACATGTTTGAGTATGGTGCAAATGAAGGCTCAAGGATTCCCATCCTGATTTTCTCATTCAATAAATCAATCAGCTTTAGCAAGTGTGCTTTAGGCACTGGAATAGGTCGGAGATTCCATGGGATATGAGGAATAGTAAAAATGACCATAGGAGCAACAATATCAGGATTCACACATCCAATCTCATGCGGGAAAAAAGCAAATCCCTTTCCATGATGCTCAAGCATCTCCTGAAAGCATTGCTTCTCTATGGGTAGCAAGAAATCACCATTTCCAATTTTCAATTCAGCAAGAGTCTCTGCTGAAAATTTATGACCAATATGCTCCGGATTCCTCAACATTTGTTGTTTAGCAGCCCTCTCTATTTGCTGATCACTGTCAGGTGGAAGCGGTATAGCAACCAACTTCACCTTCTTATCCACAGATTTGTATTTCGTGTCAACCCTGGCTTCATTATCCTCTTTTGCATTACATAAACCTTGCTGTAAATCAGTAATTCTACACTCCAATGGCTGAATATTCTCAGCCCTCTGCTCTATGGACTGCAAAGAAACAGCCCCAAACTCTGAATGCTGAAATATTTCAGCAGTAAACTCTGTTGGCTGAAAATTTTCAGCCCTCTGTCTCTCTGAAAGCTGATCATAACCAGCTGGAAACTCTGTTTGCTGAATTTCTTCAGCACTCAACACTCTTTGCTGAGTTACCTCAGCCTCTGACTCAATCTGTGACATAAAATCTGCAATTTCATGAAACATGTCCAGGGACTGCACTAATACATTACCGTGACAATTCAGCATATCAGTTTTCAGCATATCTCCCATCTCTGTCATCGTATCTGCACAAATCACACTGTCATACATCCCATCTATATGCTCATCATCCTCAAAAATTCCTGCATTTTTCAATTTTTTCTCCTTCCTGCATATATACTGCCTGGCAGCTCTAGGCAACCTAGAAGTCTTCTGCTAACTCATCGAACTGTTTGTTGAAATCCCAACAAAACCGGAGGAGAAAACACTGCTGCCAGGAGGCGAGAACTCCAATCTCCTCTCCTCTGTACCACCGTCGTCTCGCGAAACGGCCGTACCTAATGAAAACCCGAATCCTTCACAGTGGGCAAAGGTGCATCTCTGAGAGTATCCCTGTTTCTAACATGGTTCACACATACAGTCATAAACTGAACTGCTCTCATACCATCTTTACTGCGAATCCGTGCATAAGCAGATCCATCATCCATGACCTTTGTTTCCATGCGCATCTCTGTAATGAATGGCTGACCAAGAATTATGGGATAAGAGCATGAATCCTACACAAAGAAATGAAAATCCTCCTCTACATCACCAATAGAAACCCTGACACTAGGACAAGCAGCATACAAATCACCTGCAGTGTTATTGGCGGCTCTCATACGCCACCCATGCTCTACATCCATAGGCCATCTGTTACTCTCATAAACTCCACGAACAATGAGATTAATCTCTGAACCATGATCAACCAATGCAACATAAGGCACCTGTTTCTCTCCAATCTTTACCATCGTCTCTGTAGTTGCCCTAGCCCAATGGCTCCGCGAAAAGTGACTACGCGGTATCATGACAAGCTCATCAATTTCAGCATAATGCATAGGCTGAACCCTCTTCTCTACCTGCGGAAAAACAGAAGCATTATCAACCATAACCTCATCCTCATCCTCATCCTCATCCAACTCTCCAATCAAAACTCCCTGTGTATCAGTGGTAGCCAATGCATGTCTTTTCCTCTTTAGGACCTCCTGAAACTGATCCTGAAACTCTCTTTTTGAGATGCCCAAAATCTCAGAAATAGTGAAAGTCACCTCACTGCCAAGTATCTTATCATTAAATATTTTCTTCATGTCTGTAGATGTCTCAATATCGGACATCAATCTGAATCCTGGCTACTTTCTCTCTCTAGGCTCTTGCCTCTTTTCTCTCTTTTGAGCATCCTCCATCTGTCGATCTGGCCCTGGTCTTGAAGACGGTCCTGCAGTAGGTGGAGTAACAAACTCACCCCCTCTAGTCTTCTTAGCTGCACTTGGATTTTCTTCATCCCTCTTACGCTTCTCCTCAATAAGTACATCTGCACCATAAGATTTAGCCAAATAAGCATAAATAGAATACCTGTCAACAGGCGAGTCCCAACCTGTCTCTGATCTGATGCTAGAGCTTGCGCTAGTCAAAACAGTTTGCTGAATTTTCCCCTTGTTTGCAATCTCCATAGCATAAGTCCATAGTGCGGACTGAGTCTTTGATCCCTTCTCAATCTGTACTCCATATGCAGAAGCATCACCTCTAGCTGTCACATAAGAAGTACGCGTAGCCATGTCCTCCATTAACTTCTTCATTCCACCTTTACCAAAGTTGGTAGCAAGTGGAGCTCCTGTCTCAGTCAACCAAATCTTACCATCTTGCCCCCAATATACCAAATTCTGCCTCCTTGCATCCTGGAAAGACTCACAATCCCTGCAATGCTGATGGTCTATACTATCACACCAAATACATCTCCGATCTCTCCTAGGTGCAGTAGGAGCACTCCTAGGTGCAGTAGGAGCACTAGAATAAGTAGTAGGCGCAGTCGAAGCAAACTGCTCCTTCAACTTTCCCACCAACTCCGCTTTGACTGACTCCAGTGTCAAATCTGTGATGCCTTTAATTATGTCATCAAGAGAGGTAGGCATAGATGGAGTGGATGGTTTTGGAGCAGAAGGTGTAGGCATCGGTCGTGGAACAGGAGGAATAGGTGGAGTGGAAACAGTAGGCACTGGCATAGGCCAAGAAACTGGCTGAGGAGGAGAAGAAATAACAGGGATAGAAGTAGGCATAGGAGCAGATGATGGTGTAGGTGTCATGGAACCATTCTGTAGGCGAGTCTTCCATATCCTCCTCTTGGTCAAAGTCGAGACTACATCCTGAGCATCCTGCCAATCAGTTTTAAGACCCATAGGCTTCGTGCGATCTTCAAGAAGCTCACCCAATTCTTCTTGAAGAGCAGGATCTGCAGCTTGCAAGAAAAGCTCAACTTTTTCAACATCCAATGCTCTTTGTTCAATGGCATCAAGCTGACTATACCTCTCTTCAAATTCTCGAATCAACTCCGAAGTAGCGAGACCTTTGTTTGGCATGTAGACCCACTCTCGGAATGACCGCCGAGTAGCCATACCAAAGTCCTCAAGGAAGTATTCTTCTTTCAAGGCCTTCTTAAAATCTTGCCAATGTGTATTTTGAATAAAAAGATCAGTCACTTTTGTCCTCAAAGCAGGTGTGACAAGATGAAGGAAGTACTTACTCATAAGTCCAGCAGGAACTCCAAAAAACCCCATCTTGATCTCATATGTCTTCAAATATGCTGAAACATTACGCCCGTCAAATAGCTTCTTCTCATTCTCAACTGCTTCAATAGCCTTAGTCGCGCTATTTGCATTCTCCTGCTCTGAATAGAGTTGCCTTTGCTGAGACAACTGCTGTTGATGCAATTGTTGTTGCTGATGCATATACAATTGTGTTTGCTGATTTTGGAGCTGCATATACATGGACATATTCTGTAAAATCTGCTTTAGATCCTCTGTTGAAGTACTTGACAAAGCAGTCATTGATGGAGCTGAAGTAGACGCAGCTGGAATTGTAGAAGAAGCTGAAATAGAGGCTGAAGTATCTCCCATCCTGAAATTTTTGCGACGCTTTCACGTCAGGTTCACCAAAGATGTCGAAGGGTTTCGAAAGCAATGTCGCAACTTCAGAAGTCCTTGTTAAATTTCAGGATAGAAGATCAATCAAGTGTGACATTTACAACCTTAATCAACATCAACAGCTTCAGTTTTCACAAAGGAATCAATTCTGAGTTAATAACCAACTGGTTATTCAAAAATTGAAGTTCTTCACGTCCCTTCTTGTTATTTCGAAAAGAATTTCACTGGTTGGTACTGTATAAGAAACACGAAGATAATTTGTATACAGAAGATTGGACTCTTGATATTTTAAAGAGAAATAACAATCTTATTCAGATAGGGTAGCATTCCAATTCTGTAATCAAATTGTCTTCAAGTTTTCTATATGAACTCCAGAATTTTACAAAAGATTCATGGTTCATATTTCAGCATCAATCCAGACAGGTATTGGGTTATCGATCTTTAGTCGATGGAGAAGTTTACAAAGAAGAGCTCAATGGATTTCTGAAAGCCCTTCTTTCCTCTGCCTAATAAAATTTAGAAAGCTCATATTTTGAATTTTGCACATCTGAATTCTGTACACCAGGGTCTCTGTTCAATCTGACAAGGAAAAAGAGTCTCCCCACAAACAGGACTATGCCTCCATATGACAGCAGGCATAGAGCAATGGCATCCAAGTCCTGCAAAATTTAAGATGGCACTCGTCATCTAGTTCCTGACAGCAGGAACATTCACACGAGGGTTTTGGCTTTGCATATCCTCCTTTCGCCTGAAGCTGCTGTTCGGGATGTTCAGGAAGCTTGTGTTTACGATGGGTACAGTCTGCCCAAACTGTATGCCAAGATACAGTATTGTATCTCGTGTGCTATCCACTCCCATGTTGTTCGAGTACGATCTCCCACTGCTCGCAGGATTAGAGAGCCTCCACAGCGCTTCAGGCGAAAGGAGGATATGCAAAGCCAAAACCCTCGTGTGAATGTTCCTGCTGTCAGGAACTAGATGACAAGTGCCATCTTAAATTTTGCAGGACTTGGATGCCATTGCTCTATGCCTGCTGTCATATGGAGGCATAGTCCTGTTTGTGGGGAGACTCTTTTTCCTTGTCGGATTGAACAGAGACCCTGGTGTACAGAATTCAGATGTGCAAAATTCAAAATATGAGCTTTCTAAAGTTTATTAGGCAGAGGAAAGAAGGGCTTTCAGAAATCCATTGAGCTCTTCTTTGTAAACTTCTCCATCGACTAAAGATCGATAACCCAATACCTGTCTGGATTGATGCTGAAATATGAACCATGAATCTTTTGTAAAATTCTGGAGTTCATATAGAAAACTTGAAGACAATTTGATTACAGAATTGGAATGCTACCCTATCTGAATAAGATTGTTATTTCTCTTTAAAATATCAAGAGTCCAATCTTCTGTATACAAATTATCTTGGTGTTTCTTATACAGTACCAACCAGCGAAATTCTTTTCGAAATAACAAGAAGGGACGTGAAGAACTTCAATTTTTGAATAACCAATTGGTTATTAACTTAGAATTGATTCCTTTGTGAAAACTGAAGCTGTTGATGTTGATTAAGGTTGTAAATGTCACACTTGATTGATCTTCTATCCTGAAATTTAACAAGGACTTCTGAAGTTGCGACATTGCTTTCAAAACCCTTCGACAGCGCTGTCTCTACAATATCAATCTGTCTGCCCTTCTTAACAGACGGCCTTTCTTACAAATCATTGAAGTATCAAATTTGTTGACTGCCTCCCTGGGTACGCCTCGTCTTCAATATCCTGATGACAACAACAACTGACATGATCTTCATCACCAACCCCTTGAGTGATGTGAGCTTTCATCCTAACAGGATGGGGATGTGTATATGGGCTGTCCTCTGTATCAATCAAAGAGTGAGACACATGGTGGACTGAGTGACCAATCTTTTCCTTCAAATTAAATGAGAGGTGAGATGTGTGAATGGAATGTTGCATGCACGAGATGGGCCTCTCAATGCACAATGCACGATCTGTTCCTATGCACTGCACCATAAGGCTCCCTGGCCTTCCTTCTTGCACTGTATGCCGGCGGGATGCACAATTGCACCATCAAATGCGCACAAGGCATACAACCTCTGCACAAGTGACAGTGAGGATTATATCAATGGGTTTCAGGAATGAACTACCCTCTGTATCTTTCAACAGAGCATGAGACAGAGGGTGGACTGAGTGTGACAGATATTTCTTCAATCAAGTATTGAGAGATGAGGATTGAGGGATATTACAACCATTGGAGTCAGGTACGTTTTTGTTTCCCTATGCACCCATGGGATGGGTCTCTGCCATCAGTATAGGACACGTCACTCTATTCTGTACACTGCACTACAAGGCTCCATGGCCTTCCTACTTGCACATATGCCAAACGGGTTGGATGCACTAATGCACCATCAATTGCGCACCCTGGCATACTCCCTCTGCACCACCCCCTTGTCGATTCCTAAATCGGGTGTGAGATCTGGGTTTCCATCAGTATTATCTCGAGTGATGTAAGTTATGGGGCGAGTGACTGTTCTTTCATTCCTCTTGAGTGCCCATGAGTTGGGTGACTATGTTTCATCAATAACACCTCCCCTGACGGGCTTCATCAACCAGCTACCTCCCAGGGTGCTGTTGCATGGTCCTTGCCATGCTGGCTGAACGTTGGGGCGAGCCGTGGTACCTCCTGCAGCCGACTCCAACCCTTCTGTAGTAGTGACGATTTCTTCGACCATACGCGAACCGAGCCAAGTCTTTCTAACCCTATTCTTATGATTGCAAGTGTACGTTATGTTTTAAGTGTGGGGACACCAGAGTTCAGTCGGTTGACGAGTCCTAGGTTATGTTGCTACATCTAACCCTTCCCGGTCAGGTTTTAAGTGTCAAGACACGTCCCTGCGCATCTCTTCTCCATATCATCATGAAAATACATCTATGCACCTCCAAATGCAAAAATTCATTTTCTATGCTCTGATGGGGTCCCTTCCCCACTCATCCGTTCTATTTCACCCTATCCCCGGGGTTGTTCCTTGTTTGTTTGCCTTTATCCTTTGTTTTGCCATTTTTCAATGTGAACGCACCCTACGTTCACTAAAACTCATATCCAACCTTATAGCCTTGTTTGTCCCTTTGAACTAGCTATTGTTCCTTTTTATATACCCTTGTTCCGACTTACGGTTCATCCGCTATCCCATTTTGAACAATTTTATGTTTTTCCATGCGAACGCATCCTACGTTCACTAGACCTGATATCTGAAGTCATAACTTAGTTCGTCCCTTTGACTGCCACACTTTTCCTTTTTACATCCCCTTGTTTCGGCTTATTGTTTTTGAGTTATTAATTTTTGAAGCAATTCCCGCTCATTGGATATATTTCCATGTGAATGCGTCCTTCTCGCTTCAAAACAGCAATCTAACATACCAGCCATGTCATATGCCTTCCCTTGGACACATTTCCTTTTTACACCCTGTCCTTCCGCTGTACGGGTTGTCCGTTATTAAATTTTGCCAGTTTTTGTGTCTTTTTCGTGCATTGTTTTGCCCTTTTTCCATGTGAACCTGCCCTATTCTCTTTGAAATTCCATTATGACTAGATAGCCTTGTTCGGCCACCCTTTTTGCACAATTTTTCTTTTTTCTCTGCCCTATTTTGCCCTTTGGATTTTTTATATTTTCATTGGTGTTTTTTAGCGTCATTTTCTTGTTTTTCCCATGCGAACGCCTTCTAACCCCATCCGAACTGAGATTTGATGTGACAACCCTGAAGATTCTATTTTTCCAGACATTTTCCTTTTTATTGTTCTCTATTTCGGTGCACGGATCATTCTTTATTGATTTATTTTTAATAAATTAATTCATTTTTTAAAAACCCCCCCGATGGTTTCCCACCCCTCTCCTCTCTCCTCTCTCTCTCCTTTTCTTTCTCCCTCTATTCTTTTTCTTCTCTCTCCCCAACCCCTCCCCCTCCCCCTCTCTCTCCTCTCTCTCTGCTTCTTCTTCCTCCTCTCCTTCTGCCCACCGCCCACCGCCCGCCGCCCGCGCCCCTGCTGGCGCCGCCCGCCGCCGCTGCCCGTGCCGTCGCCTGCCCTTCCTCCTCCCTCCCCTTCCTCCTCTTCCACTTCCTCCTCCTCCACCCTCACCCCCTTCTCCTGCACCCTTCCCCCCCCATTTCTCCTGCCCGTTTCAAACCCCCCCCCCCCCCCCCACTTTGACCCTTCCCCCCCTCAATTTAACCCCTCCCCCTAATTTGACACTTCCCCACGTTTACCCCTCCCCTTCTCTTCATTTACCTTCCCCCCCACCTAAGCCCCCTATCCCACCACCCTTTGCCCCTCCCCCCTTGTTCGCCCCCCTTCGCGCGTTGAGGTCGCCCTTTTGGTATCAGTGGATGTTCGCGTGCGTTCACGTGCAAGGACGCACGTCCGCCTTATTGGTGTGGTAAGGTCTTGCAACCATTCGTACGCAGTCACAGAGCAGCCATTCATATGCAGTCACGAGTACTTCAAATCCCGAAACCTCTAAAAACACATTAAAAATTTCAAATATTCATTAAAATTCGATTAAAATCCAAAAAAAATACATAAAAATTCTTGAAAAATCTCCAATATTTTTGCAAATAATTGAAATATTTTTCAAATTGGAAATCTCCAAAAAAAAAATTGCAAAAAATTGAAAATTGAAAATTCTTTTCAAAAACATTAAAAAATTGGCCAAAATTCATTAAAATTTTGAAAAAAATACAAACATAATTTCAAAAAAATGTCCCAAAATTCTACAAACTTCCTTGTTCCTTTTGTCAATCATTTCTCAATTGAAAATGCTTTTCTAATTGGCCAAAGTATTATTTGGAGACAACCCTATTTTTTATATCGAAATTCATATAAAATTCATTTTAAATCTAAAAAATGAGCTAAATAATGTGAATTAAATCTGATTACCTTTTTAACAATTGATGCTCATTATTGGTTCTGAAATTTCATGTTCACCTCCTTTTTCTTTTAAAAAAAAAACAAAACAAAAAAAACAAAACAAAACCTATTATTTTTTAAATTAAAAAACTAACTAACTGACTAACTAAAAAAATAAAAATCATAATCATAAATCCCAATCGATTCAACATCCCAACATATCCTCTTTTTTTTGTCATATGTATCATTGGTTTTATTATTTTTGGTCAATGTGTTAGTTGTTTTTTTCATTTTTTTTGTATGATAGGACTAGTTTTAGTCGACCTTTTGTCCGTTGTATGGAATATTTGTGGATTGCACCTTCCCTTTTTTTTTAAAGGACTGTTGCATCGTAACACACATGTAATTGTAATAAAATCAACTGACCATTGCATCCACCAAATAAACAGAATGCACTTCATTAATTTTTAATTTAAAAGGAACCCGACTGTTAATTGTAAAAGGAACCCCACCGTTGCACGAACACATGGCACAATAACCCACATAATTTTCTAAAATAAATTCACAGTGCACGTGCACACGTACTATAGACACATTTTCTTTGTAATTAAAATGAACCCCCACCGTCACGCATGCATGCGCTTTGCGCCACAGATCACGTAAGTTGTAACAATGAATTGCATTTTTAGAGACCCCGAGTTAGTCAAGTTAGTCTAAGTAGGGGTTGGGATTGCGAAATCGACTCACTATGCATTAATGGTTAATTAATAATGAACTGCAATCTAATTTATACATGGTTAAAATGAATTCGATAGTGTTCACCCATCCACGTTCACTGCACCATAGGTTTACGCAATGCGTTTTCGGGGGTTGGGATTTTTAAGTCCAAGATGTCGGTCTTATTCATCTCTCTTTATTCTGTTGGTCCAAGTCTTGGATTTTGTTTGAGTCTAGTTATTGTCTGGCGTACGGTGTGTTTGAGTTTTTATTTTTGATTGCTTGATTACGCGGGATCAAGGTACGTACTTGTTGCATATAGCATGAAGCTTTCGATCACACGAGTACGTAGGTCATGTCAAAATTTTTTCTTAGGATGTGGATTGTTTAGGGAAGTCTAGTTCAGTCTGGTTTGGTCGTCTGTCTTTTGTTTTGATATTCTTCTCAGTGATGATTTGTTTGGGTTTTGCAGGAAATTTTTCGTCTTTTTCCTTGGTTGTGTGTGTGGGTTTTTTGTTGTAGTCTGAATGGCATCTACCTCTATTCCTCCTATTGTCATCCAGCATGTGTCGTTGCCGGTGCATGACTATGCTCTTCTCCTGGAGGCGAATTGCATTCGTCGTGCTGGTCTTCATCCTTTTGTGGCCTTGAAGTTTCCACCAGTGGACAACATGATTTGCTACTCCTTCCTAGCATCCTACAAGAACCAGTCTTGCTTGGTTTATAACCGACGCTTTTGCTTGTCCACAGCCAATATCAATGATGCGTTGTGTTTGCCTCTTTCAACATCTTTCGTCCCTAGTGGAAATCAATTATTGACAGTTGAGGAGATCCTTTCTCTCCTGCAGAAAGAAACCTTTCCTTTGGTCTCCAGCAAAGTTATCACCAGTTCTGGGATTTTTGTAGCTCACATCTCCTCCCCGGTATGGAAACAACTTTGCCAGTTTCTGCAAGACAGGTTCATGTCAGGGAAGCTTGCTTCCAAATGTCTCTCTAAGGAGCTATTCACTGCTTCTGTTAGGATCTTGGAGGGAGCCAAGTTCAATTGGGCAGCATTCATGTTCGTGAAGATGGATCATCATTTTCAAAGAGTTTGAAAAGGTCAGGGCAGTAATGTATCCTACAGTGTTTTTCTTCAAAAGATTATCTCCCTTGCACCTCCTCCTGGTGGTGTCCCAATTCCTGATCCTGCTCCTCTTTCGAAGCAGCCTCCACCTTTTGTTCCAACTCCTCCTCCATTACAGCCCAATTGTGATTCGGAGGATGAGCCCCCTGTTAGATTCTCTTGCAGTAAAAGAATATTTACTAAAGGGCCCCTTAGTCCTGTTTCTATTTCAGTTTCTTATTCTCCTTTTGATTCTCCTGCACAGGACTCCATTCCTCCTGTTTCTACCAGTTCCTTTCCTTCATTCTTGTCATGTTCTAATCTATTTGTAGCACAAAGGGATGGGCAATTGGATAAACAGATCCCTGCTTCCTTACAAACAATGTTAGCTAGACCTTTGCTTCCTCAGCTAGTTTCTAGTATCCAGGCTACATTGGAGACTTCACTGATAACTTGTCTTCAGTCTATTTACACAGGGTGTATACTTCCTTGCAGGACAAAGTGGATTCCCTGACTAGTCAATTGAGTAAGGCTTTGGAGGATCTAACATCTGAGAAACCCACCCTAATGGATATTCACAAAAAAATGACTAAAGCTACTACCCTGATGGATTCCCAAAAGGCCACCATTCTCAAGTTAGAAGCTCAAGTAGTTACCCTAGAAGCAGAGAATGCATCTTTGACTAAAGAGAAAAATTCTGCCCCCTTGAGGAGATGATTGATTTAGCCAATAAGCTGGGTACTTGTGAGGGTCAGCTATAGTCTTCTCAGGAAACTGTTGAGTCACAAAAGAAGATGATTGCATATCTTAATCATAAGATTGTTACTCTTTCTGTTCCTCCGCCTCATGTGGTTTCTTTTGTAGTATCTTCCAATGAGAAGCTTGACCAGTTACAGCAGAAGGCGAAGTTGTGTAATGGTTTTTCTACTAAGGTAGAATGCCTTCAACAATGAATTAACTATGTGCAGGATGATTTTACTAGTTATGTTGAGCTGGAGTCACACCCACCATCTTTCTAGATCAAGTATAATCAACAGCGTTTTGCCTTGTATATCTCTTTGAGCAATGTGGATTTAGAACCTCCAGAGGATGGGTGGCACAATTTGTGGTTTGCAAATTTGCTGAAGTCTGTGTTTGACAAATTTGTTGATGAGGTGATTTCACATGAAGTACAGTTGCTATCTTTCATGTATCTTACAGGGCATTTGCAGATTCCTAATAAGGAGAATTTGAATTTGTATGTGGGAGATGTCAAGATTGTGGGAGAGAAGGAAGGAGTCTCACTTGTAGCTTTCTTGCTTGCACAATGGGGGAATACACACAAAGGTGGAGGCTGAAAATTGTTTTTCTCTTCTTAGTTATGTAAGCCAAAAAGAACACTCATACAAAGAAATAGAAGAACCCTATATATGGGTATCAAACCAAACTCAACTAACTAAGGTGGCATACTAACTGAGCCACGAACTAGAGTAGATAAGGATAGCTGTCATGTAGCTATTATTCATGGGCGGTGTACCAACCGCATCTGCAACAACTAACACGTCGATGACATAAATGCACAACGGTCACCCTAGCATATCACGAGTGGAGCTCGATATCTCAACACTCCCCCTCGAGCTCAATCCCAATTCCTGCACACCAAGCAGGTCTCTGAACTTACGCAACTTCTCTGCGCCCAATGCCTTTGTGAATATGTTAGCTACTTGATCCTCTGTGCTAACATAAACTAGATCAATAAGACCTAGTAAAACCCTCTCCCACACATAGTGATAATGCACCTCAATGTGCTTTGTTCTAGCATGATAGATTGGGTTATTTGCCAAGTGTATACTACTCATGTTGTCACAATAAATGACAACTGGCCCATCTGTAGGCTAATGCATATCATAAAGTAGCTTATGCAACCAAGCTACCTCACATGCAGCCATTGCTGCACCCCTGTACTCGGCCTCTATGCTCGACAAGGCAACTGTAGGCTGTTTCTTGCTGCTCCAAGTGACTGCAGCACTGCCAAAAGAGAACACATATCCACTGGTAGATCATCTATTAGAAATGCTACCAGCCCAATCAGCATCAGTGTATCCATGCAACTGTATCTGAACCCCAGTCTCATAAAATAGTCCATACTGCAATGTGGACTTCACATACCTGAGTATGCGTCTAGCCGCATCCAAATGCGGTTTCCTTGGAGCCTGCATAAACTGACTTACCAATCCAACAGCATAGCTCAAATCTGGCCTGGTAATAGTCATATAAATCAAGCTTCCTACTATGCGTCTGTACATAGTAGGGTCTTCCAGAAGCTCACCTGCATCTGCGCTCAGCTTCACATTCTACTCCAAAGGAACTGAAATAGACTTACAGCCTGTCATCCCATATTTGGACAGCATGTCCAATTCATACTGCCTCTGTAAGAGCTGTATCCCACTTGGTGATCTAATCACCTCAATGTCCAAGAAATAGCGCAGCTCTCCCAAATCCTTCATCTCAACCTTCTGCTTCAATAGCATTTTCACATGAAGGATATCTTCATCACTGTCACCTGTCATAATCAAATCATCAACATAAATGACAAGTAGCATAATACCTTTCTCTGTTTTTCTCACATAAAGTGAGAAATCTGCCTTGGAAATCTGAAAGCCAATAGTGACAAGATACTGTCCTATCTTGTCAGACCATGCTCTAGGTGCTTGCTTCAAGCCATACAAGGCTTTCTTCAATCTGCAAACAAACTCAGGATGAACAACATGCACATAACCTGGTGGCTGCTCCATATAGACCTCTTCTTGCAAATCACCATGCAAGAAGGCATTCTTTACATCCATCTGATGTAAAGACCATTCCTTTGATGCAGCCATAGCAATGACTGCTCTTACAGTTTCCATCCTTGCAACTGGACCGAATGTTTCTTCATAATCAATGCCATATGTTTGTGCATACCCCTTGACTACTAATCTTGCCTTGTATCTGTTCATGGAACCATCTGCATTGTGCTTCACCTTATAAACCCACTTACAACCAATTGCATTCTTACCTTTAGGCAAAGGTACCAATTCCCATGTAGCATTTGCTTCCAAGGCATCCATTTCTTCATCCATGGCTTTTTCCCAATTTTCTTTTCCCATGGCTTGCTCAAAAGAAGTGGGTTCTGGTTCCTGTATCGCTTTGACCATATATGCGTAGTAAATGGCTGTAAATCCATCATATTTCAGCCTATCCACAGGATACCTAGCTCTCGTAGACCTGCACAAAGTAGGTTCACTCCCAGGTGCTCTCAAAACATCCCTGGTCTTCCTTACTCCAGGTGTAACAATAGAAGGAATATCCAACTCATCATCAATGCTCTGTTCTGAGCCACTGGATTCACCGTCCACATAAGAGTGACCTGCATTCACATCAAACATGGGCTGATCAACCTTCTCTTTTCCTTTTCGTGATACCTGCATACCACTATCTGCATTGCTTTGAGAAGATTCTCATGATCTCAATCTGCCTGTCCATGGCGAAGAATGTGAACCACTGCTAGAGGACGCTCCAGGTCCACTAATATTTTGTGATTGCTGCTATGAATTCTGTGCAGCATTACCATTTTGTGCATCTACATCATCAATCACATTTATTGGTTTATACCAGCTACTCATCTCATCAAAAACAACATCTCTGCTCACTGTAAACTTACGAGTAGAAGGGTTATAGCATCTATACCCTTTTTGCTGCAGAGAGTAACCAATAAAGATGCACTTCTCAGCTTTTGGATCCAACTTGGATCTCAACCCATCTGGCACATGTACATAGGCAATGCAACCAAAAATTTTCAAATGAGAAATATCTGGTTTCCTACCAGTATACCTCTCCTCTGGAGTCATCCCATGTATTGCTGTAGTGGGAGTCCTGTTCATTATATAGACTGCTGTAGCAACTGCTTCAGCCCAGTAAAAATCTGGCAAGTCTTTTTCGTTGAGCATGGCACGAGATACCTCTCCAATATGCCTATTTTTTCTTTTTGCAATTCCATTTTGTTGTGGGGTATGACTGCATGAATATTGTTGCTTTATGCCATGCTCTTGCAGAAACCTTGCAAACTCATTTGAGAGGTACTCTCCCCCTCCATTTGACCTTAGGCATTTTATTTGCAAGCCTGTTTCTTTTTCAACCATAGCTTTAAGAGTTTTGAAATGCCCAAACACTTCACTTTTCTTTTTCATAAAATACACCCAAACTTTTCTGCTATAGTCATCAATAAAAGTGACAAAATAACGACAGCCTCCAAGAGATGTAGCTTTAGTAGTCCACACATCAGAGTGGATTAATTCCAATGGCTTCTTACTCTCTTGAACATGTCTAGGAAATGGTTTCCTTGCCTGTTTTCCAAACTGACAGGCTTCACATACCTTATGCATTTCTGCAACCTTGAATTTAGGCAATCCTGCGACAATATTTTGGGCCTGCATTGATTTAAGTCACTGTACATTAACATGACCAATGCGTTTATGCCAGATATCAATATCTGCAACTACGCCGGTCCCATGTGCAAACATTGCTGCACTCAATTCAGTCATGTCTGCATCCAATGTAAACATTCTGCCCTTCTTCTTTCCTTTTGCTATCAAGTGACCTTTATTTTTCATATCCTCAACAAAGCATCCATGAGGATTAAATCTGACCTGCAAGCCCTGCTGAACCATTTGATCAACAGAAACCAGATTCTTGGTGATATTCGAGACATGAAATACATCGGACATGTATTTCTTTTTCCCATCCTGCATAGACAAAGGAATTTTTCCAATCTACACAATAGGATGTGCAGTATCATCACCAGTCTCCACAAATCCTCGTTTTTCCATTTTCCTTGTATCCTCCATCCATTCTGCATGACCTGTCATGTGGTTTGATGCACCTGAGTCAACATACCACACATCGTTGATTTCTTCTGCACTTGTCACAGAATTGTTCATGTGCTGCACCATAAACAAATGCTCATTTCTGTCATCACCCTATCTACTAGAAGATGCATAATTCCCTTGTTGCAGTTTTCCATTCATGATGTCATTCTGCTTTGTATAGTAGTCTTTAGCCATATGACCCATTTTACCACAGTAGTAGCATTCAACATTACTGTTTGCATTTTGGCCTCTTTGCCATCCACCACGACCTCTTTGGCTCCCCCTGCCTCTAGAGTTACCACTCCTCCTCCATAGGACTGGTTTTCTTGAGTTTGCTGCATATTCTGATTTCTACCGCGGCCTCCATATCGGCCTCCTCTACCTCTGTCTCTACCTCTTCCATCATTTGAGTAGAAGACAGCTTCTTTTGAGGTTTCTCGTGAAGAAGATGCACCACCATTTCTCTGCTCCTCAGAAATTAGAAGAGCAATCAACTCCTCAAAATCAAGAAATATTTCATGGACGGAAATGGATGTTCGAAACTGTGCATAATCCTTTCCTAGACCATTCAAGGTCACTGAGACTAAATCATCATCTTCCACTGGCGACCCAATGGAAGCAAGTGCATCTGCAATCTTCTTCACCTTCATGTGGTAGTCATTGATGCTCATACTTTCTCTTTGCACATTGTGTAACTCTTGCTTGAGCTGCATTTTCCTGGCTTGCGTATTTGTGCTATACATTTTTGACAAAGTATCCCATGCCTCCTTTGGCGTACTTGCATCTTGAATATGCACAATCATAGAGTCTAAAATGTTGATAGACAGCCAGTACATAACTTTCCTGGCTATCTCATGCCATGCTTTAAATGCCTGCATTTGCTGTTGATTGGGAACATCAGGAAGAACTGGTTCTTCTTCATTTCCTGCAACAAATTCCCAATATCCTTTTCCCATAAGGAAATTCGTCATTCTAAACTTCCATGCTTGGAAGTTGTTCTTATCAAGCTTTTCAGTGACAATCTGTGAGAGAGAATCAGACGCCATTACAGAATACTGCAAAAAATTCTGTTACTGCAAAGAACACAGCTTCAACCTCACAAAGGCAAATCTGCAAAACTGACGAAAGTGATATTTGACCACACAGTCACTTCCTAGTGACGATTTTGCATCAATAGGCAACAGGGATGATTCTGTAACTCCCAATCTCTCTGCGCACAAGCATACGATGCAATTTCTATAGTAACTTTTCACCGACTTGTAGAACAGTGGCTGCACAGCATAAAACTAGGCCTTTTCTTGAGTGCATGCAAAAAACTTCCGCCTCCAAAACAGGCCCCGAAATGGCCTCAAATAAAAAAAACAAGGTCGCCAAGGGCTATAGCCCCCTCTCGCAGCATATACTGCCCTCTTGCTTCACCGCGAAGGGCGTCTCAACCAGAACACCTCCAAATCGGCCTCCTTTACCTCTGCCTCTACCTCTTTAGAATTTGAGTAGAAGACAGCTTCTTTTGAAGTTCCTTGTGAAGAAGATGTACCACCATTTCTCTGCTCCTCAGAAATTAGAAGAGCAATCAACTCCTCAAAATCAGGAAATCTTTCACGGACGGAAATGGATGTTCGGAACTGTGGATAATCCTTTCCTAGATCATCAAGGTCACTGAGACTAAATCATCATCTTCCACTAGCGACCCAATAGAAGCAAGTGCATCTGCAATCTTTTTCACCTTCATGTGGTAGTCATTGATGCTCATATTTTCTCTTTGCACATTATGCAACTCTTGCTTGAGCTGCATTTTCTTGGCTTGCGTATTTGTGCTATATATTTTTGACAAAGTATCCCATGCCTCCTTTGGCGTACTTGCATCCTGAATATGCACAATCATAGAGTCTGAAATACTGATTACAGCTAGTACATAACTTTCCTGGCTCTCTCATGCCATGCTTTAAATGCCTGCATTTGCTGTTGATTGGGAACATCAGGAAGAACTGGTTCTTCTTCATTTCCTGCAACAAATTCCCAATGTCCTTTTCCCATAAGGAAATTCGTCATTCTAAACTTCCATGCTTGGAAGTTGTTCTTGTCAAGCTTTTCAGTTACAATCTGTGAAAGAGAATCAGAACCCATTACAGAACACTGCAAAAAATTCTGTCACTGCAAAAAACACAGCTTCACCCTCACAAGGGTAAATCTGCAAAACTAGCGAAAGTGGTATTTGACCACACAGTCACTTCCTAGTGACGATTTTGCATCAACAGGCAACAAGGATGATTCTGTAACTCCCAATGTCTCTGCACATAGGCATACGATGCAATTTCTACAGTAACTTTTCACCGACTTGTAGAACAATGGCTGCACAGCATAAAACTGGGCCTTTTTCTGAGTGCGTACAGAAAACTTCCGCCTCCAAAACAGGCCCCGAAATGGCCTCAAATAAAAAAAACAGGGTCACCAAGGGCTAAAGCCCCCTCCCGCAGCATATACTGCCCTCTTACTTCACCGCGAAGGGCGTCTCAACCAGAACACCGTGAGCTTGGCTTGCTTTCTTGAGCTCCTTACCACGAACAAGGCTCTGATACCATGTCAAGATTGTGGGAGAGAAGGAAGGAGTCTCACTTGTAGCTTTCTTGCTTGCACAATGGGGGAATACACACAAAGGTGGAGGCTAAAAACTGTTTTTCTCTTCTTAGTTGTGTAAGCCAAAAAGAACACTCATATAAAGAAATAGAAGAACCCTATATATGGGTATCAAACCAAACTCAACTAACTAAGGTGGCATACTAACTGAGCCACGAACTAGAGTAGATAAGGATAGCTGTCATGTAGCTATTATTCATGGGCGGTGTACCAACCGCATCTGCAACAACTAACACATCGGTGACATAAATGCACAACGGTCACCCTGGCATATCACGAGTGGAGCTCCAGGAGATTATTTTGATGGAACAACTAGAAAATAATCTTAAATTTGACTAAATATCTAGAATATCTTCGGCCAGTTCTAGTGGTCATAAAATCAGTATCTATGATAGCTTCAGGTTCAAGTATTTCAGTCTCTTCCTCTAACAAAGGTGGGTTTTCATAAATAGGGTGTACATGTAATTGGCCTCTAAATGGTCTTAATAAACTAATATGAAATGTGTTGTGAATTTTCCAGTGAGGTGGTAATTCTAACGTGAATGAATTGTCATTAATTTTATGAATGATCCTAAATGGTCCATAAAATCTAAGGGCTAATTTAACAACTGGATGTCTATCTACACTTTGTAGTCTATGTTTTTCTATTCTCAACCAAACATAGTCATCAACTTTGAAATTCATTGCTTGTCTTTTCTTATTGGCTTGCTTGGTATATGATTGCTGGGCTTTGAAAATCATGTCTTTAACCTCATCAAAAATAGTATTATGCATACTAGCAATATCATCAACACTCTGAATTCTATTTGACAAAGATGCAATAGGTGTAGGTAATTTATAACCATAAATCACTTCAAACGGTGCTTTCTTTGTAGATGTGTGTGGTGTATTGTTATATGCAAACTGTAATAAATGCAAATGTGTATCCCATGTCTGAGGTTTAGAAATAGTATAAGCACGTAAAAGATCTAAAATAGTGCTATTAGTGGCTTCTGTTTGTCCATTAGTTTCAGGATGAAATGCAGATGAGAAATCAATTTTTGTGCCTAAATTAGCAAACAGAGTAATCCAAAAGTTGTTACAAAATCTAGAATTACGATCAGAAATAATAACTTTTGGTAATCCATGGCTAGTAAAAACAGTTTTCAAAAACAATTGTGCTGCCTGTGATGCTGTTAAACTTTTCTTACATGGAATGAAATATGCTTGTTTACTAAACCTATCTACTACTGTCCAAATCATATCATGATTAGATTTAGTATTAGGTAAACCAGTAATAAAATCCATAGAAATTTGTTCCCATGGTCTTGATGGAATAGATAAAGGCATAAGTAATCCATACTATTTACCATGATGTCTCTTAACTCTTTGACAAATCAAACATTCAGAAACAAAGTTAGATACATCAGTGTCCATATGCGGCCAATAAAAATCTTCAGTTAATGCACGTAAAGTAGATATGATACCTCTATGACCTTGATATGGGGGACAATGAATCTCATTCAAAACAAAAGATCGGAATGGAATTGTAACACATAATCTTTTTTCATAAAACATAAATCCATCATTATAAGATACTGAATCAATAGGAATCAAGTTATTTTGAACTAATTTATTCCAATCAGCATGAAAAGTAATATCCTGATGATAAGTATCTTTCATAGCAATCAAAGAATCAAAAGATATAACAGAAATATTATGAATGGCAGGTCTTCTACTTAATGCATCAGCCACTACATTTTCTTTACCGGGTTGATATTGAATGATAGGATAAAAACTTTGAATAAAAGATGCCCATTTGATATGTCGGTCAGATATTTGGGGTTGGCTAAGTAAATGTCTAATACTTTGCTGATCGGTCTTAATCATAAATTCTGAACCCATTAAGTAGTGTTTCCACTGTCTTAATGCTTGTACAATTGCTAAATTGAGAAAAATCATAACCTTCCCAATGCCAAGTCATTTGAATCACATAGAACTTATCATGCTATGATAGGAATGAAACCAATCCCTATGTGGGGTAACATAAAAGGAAGCCCCAAAATAAAGCATCCAATATTGAGACTATGTAGAAAAAGCATTGGTCAATTGAGAAGCATCAAGAGAGGAAGCTACTCAGATGTACTCATCATCTGACTCAAGCTACACTATATTTATCTCTTTAATATTTACACCTTATGGCACTATGGTCGAATAGTGGAGTTATGACCACAAGACTTACTGTCAGATTACATGTGAGATTAAGATCTCTGTGAGTCTCTACCATGGCAGCCATTACTACTCTTACCATCTTGTTTGCCCCTAATAGTCAATACATGAGAAATGCACGTTGCATCCACATTCTTTTTGTTTACCTCCTTTGTGAGTAAATCACCCTCAATATCTTGGAGTTTTAGGCCATCCTTAGGCATATTAGCATACGTGGATATATGAAAAGTTTCCCATACTTTAGGAAGTGTCATAAGCAAGAACAAGGGAGTTAAGTTATCAGTGAACTCAATGGCTTGCAAAGTCAACTAATTGAAAATCAAATGAAATTCAATCAAATGTGTAGACAAACTAGTCCCTTCATTCATTTGAGAATCCATAAGCTATTTCAACCAATACATCTATGATGCAAGACTTTGCATATCATAAAGACTGCATATGTTTTCCCACAATTGTTAGCATTATTCTCCTGTGTAATAACTGTAATGGACCCATTTTTTTCCCATACAAACAATTACAAGAGTTTTCTTTACACATGCATATTTTTTTTATTTCTCTTCCTAATCCTCATGTGAATCCTCCTCGCCTCGGGGCTCATAGCTTTTTCCCTCTATAGACACATAGATTTCTCTCCTAATCCTCATGTAAATCCTCCTCCCCCAGGCTCGTAAATCTTCCCTCTATACTCACATGAGAGCCCATCCCCTCGAGAAAATCGGACAAAAAAAAAGAGAGCGGAGGGGAGATAATGGGATGGTTGGCAGCTCAAACATGATATCGACCCTTTTCCCTCCCCACCCCCTATAATAGGGGGTAGTAGCCAGACATGCCACTGCCCCCCCCCCCAAATGATTAAGGGGGGAAGGTGAAGTAATGGGGGGCTAGCAACCTACCTCCCCAAATAATAATAATAATAACTAGGTATCTAATTAATTAAAGATCCCCTAGTTTAAACAAAAATAGTCTCTCCTTTGTTTTTAAACAAAGAAAAAAAGAGAAGAAATATATAAAATGAGAGAAGAAGAGAAAGAAGAGAAGACAAAGAAGAGAGTGATAGGAGGGAGAGAGAAAGTACTATTAGATAGAGTACTTCTCCCCCTTAACCTTATTTTTTGAAAAAAAAAACGATATTTTATACCTCTTGTCCCCTCTAGCTGACACATCATACATCCATCGATTTTTTAAAACAAAAAACACACATTTTTACTCTTACTTAAAAATCCTTTATTAGTGTCGATTAACTTATAAATATCTAGATATTATATGCCAAATTGAAATTTTATGTCTAGCTAAAAATCTAGAATTTTTACCAAATGACATAGAGTACATCTCAAAAAGATCAAGAATACACTAATGCCAACATCTAATACCTCACAAGCCTAATGACATCGGCACTATATTCTCCCCCCACCTCCCTCTCTACACCTATAAATACATGGGCCAATGTGAGTGTAGAGAGATGTGGATCAAAAGGCAAAGCTATGTCAATGAGCTGGTGAGCAGGTGTAAGAGAGCAAGAGCGTCTAGACCAACTCTAAGGCAAATCCTTATTTCTTTTTCTTAAACCAACTTTCCTCTACTTATCCATGCTGCCTCCATGCAAGTGTGCCAATATGGCGAGACCATCGAGTGAAGAAGGTCCATCCAACATGGCAATTCCATCTTCTTCAACTCCTATCGCAGGGGTGAGTAACATTAACATCAATTCCAATACCCAAGTAAATCTATTTATATTTTTAATAATAATAATAATAATAAATACATGAGAAAGTTCATAAATAAGTTCATAGAATTGTTTTTAAGGAAATGTTAATCAATTTAAGGGAACAAAAAATGACATTTTCAATAGTTTACTCCCAATGTTCTTTTATTAAATTATTATTATTATAAATTAGTTGGATATTTAATCATAGATGCATTAGGAGAAATTTCAAACGTATTAAGAAAAATCCATCTATGGTTTTCTTTATACATATCCTAATTAGATTTTAACTTTAGAAATTATATATTTCAATATTCAAGCAAAAGTTGGAATTATAAGTAACACTGACATATTAATGTTTTAAAGCATACAATGTTTAGAAATTCTTTATCATTTCTTTGTGTAATACAATAAGTAGCACTGAGATATTAATGTTTTAAAGCATACAATGTTTAGAAATTCTTTATCATTTCTTTGTGTAATACATTGCCTTATGAAGTACTAGTCAACATGAAAATCATAAAGTAATATTAGAAAAAATTATCCTAAATTAATAAATAGCGACCTTGATTTCTAGTAATTTGACACTTAGAATCTTCCATTCTAATCTCACAACTGTTTAGGAATTTTTCTTTTAATTGAACAAAAGATATTCCTAATTAAAAGCCTAGGGATATTCAATCATGATAGTAATTTTATAATTTATTTTTTTTTAAAAATATTCCTACAAAAACCATAACCACCAAGAACTTATTCTAGAAAAACCTAGGATGCAAAACAAAGACTTATCACTTAAACTAACTTGAAATAATCAAAGTAACTTAGAAGGTCTTAGAAAAAAAATGCATATGAAAAACTTGTGCATATATTTAGTCAAAAAGACAATAGTGTTATGAGAATTCCTAGCTAAAAAAGAAGGCCATGAGTTTTTTGAGTTTTCTTGAGTTAATCAAATAATTAATTCGATTAGGTAGACTCTAGCATTCATTTAAAAATAATAATAGATTATACTTTCATGGATGAATGAATTAAAATGATTTACTATCTTCGAAAGGATTGGTTGGTTTCTGCTTGAAAGGTGATTGTGGTTGTGACTTTCACTAATAAAACACTCTCTATTCATGCTAAGATAAAGGGTTGTTTAAGTAGTTGCACTCCCCCCTCCCCCAGGGCCAATTACTGGAGTTGGAGTATGAGCTAGAATTATTTTGAATTCTCCCATGAGCATCTAACAAGTGCCTAGGACAAATGGTCCAGTATGACATGTTTCCTCCTATGGTGATGCGTAACCATGAGGATCTCTAGTCTAGGAGGTATCTAGAATATGTAGTTAGTTTGATAATGGAGAAGAAACCCATAATGTTCGATGTGGTTTAGCATCGAGAGCTTGGAATTTATGGGCTAGTTATCACTTCTCTAGTTTTGAGGGCAAACTTTGTACAAAGATCTATGGGCTAATAATACATATGATTTTATGAAATGTTTGGAAAGGGTTTTTTTCATGTTGTGCCTAACGAAGATGTGTAATAAACTCGATGTGTTAAGGAATAATTTAAAAATTTGCTTTTAAATGTCCAACAATGTGGGAGCATGCCTTTTTAAATAACTAAATCAAACCCTATTTTTTCTAAGGGAAGTGGGTGAATGTCTCTCCCCTTGACAGAAGGCTCTTGACAATTAGGTGGACTTGATGAGTTGCGTGCTTTCCTAATAAGGAATTGTTTAGGTCTAGAGTTGATTTTGTTGAGTACCTTCTAGGGTTTGATCATAGAACCTGATCAAGAATTTTTTTAGGAGGCATAGGATGAGATTTTCCCTTTTACTAGGTAGGGGGGTTGAGACCCCCTACCCTTTGTCTCTCACCTACTTTGAACCAAGTGCAGCAATTGAGCTGTCCTGGATTTTGATCAATTACAAAGTGATAATTCTAACTAGGTGCTAGATTTCTGTGGCTAGGTCTTTAGAAACCCTTTTAGGTGTCAATCCTCATGGATTGAGGCAAGATTCTTTTCTGCAAGGTGGATCTAGGTCACCATGTCTAATCAAAGTCCAAATATTCCAATGGAATATGGATAGCGATAATTAGGAAAAGTCCCTAGACGACTACTAAGCGTTAGCTTTCGCATATGCAATAGGTACATTACATGTGGTATCAAAGCACATTGATATCTTTCAATCAACCATAAAATGTCAAAATTTTAGGTAAATAATAATAGATCAATTGAAGTTTATGAACTAGCGTAACTGCCACCATAAGGTCAAATTCCCCGATAGAATATCCTTGAGGTAATTTCATAGGACACGTATACCAATAGGATCTAAGCATTAGGGCCAAAAACGCTTCAAAAAATGCACTTTTGTTAATCACGATATTAAGGAAAGGGCCAAAGAGAGTTCACCACGTGTGCAAGAATATGGTATTCTTGTCTCCTCTTTTTTAGAGATAGTGGAGTCCATTTCATGATTCTCTCTTCTTTTTTAGCCAAAACCCCTAAAGTCTGACATGTTTTGGAGTCCCAAAGACGTTATTTACTTACAAATCTGACAAAATACGTGACAGAGATGTGATGAAATTAATAATGAGTTTTTTGAAAGTCGGGAGATCTTTCAATATTGTTTTTGGCGCCCAATACATACTCATTTGGGTTCTTGGCGCTACTTTTTAGTTCATTCACCCCTCTTTGAGCTTCTTTCTCTGCGCTTTCTTTCTTTTCATGGCTTCCTCCAGGCGCCCTTCTCGTTTAATACACTCTTGCACAGTCTATAGCCAGGGAGTAGATGGAAATTTTGAGCCCAAAACCTTTGCTGTAAACGATTGGGTTACCATGCTGCCTTCTTGCAAGGGCTCTGATAAGGTGAAAAGAAGAAAATGAGAAGATATAAAACATCACTGGAAGGGGCGTATCATTGCCTTCAAAATTATGCCTGAAGGCTGGTTTGTCAAGGTGCAACATGTTTACATGGCCAAGGATATGCACTTGCCTCCAAACGAACGTGTTCCCCAACAAACACATTGTAAGTTATAAGTTGAATAACGTATATAATTCTTTTCCATTTATGCAAGTTCTAACAAACGGTTCGTCATTGTAGATATCTTTCCGTCAACAAGTATTGAATGGCAACCTGTGGAAAGCCTAAGTGGGACTTTCCATGCCGTTCATAAGGTATTGGCAGACATTATTTATGCCGATCAAACTGTGTCTTTTTATAGTGAATGCAAGGTTTTTATATATTATGCACAGTATGTGGTTCCCTCTAAAGCGGATAGGTATGGGAATATCGAAGATTTGCCATTGCCAAGTCTTTCATCTCTAAACTGGGAGATTCCTGACAAGGTAACGGTGCAGAGTATCAAATTCAAAATATCTTAGGATATTAAAAAGTCCATGACAGCTGGAAGGATCTCAAGAAGAATACGTTTATCATGGTTTGTACCCCTCCATATCTTCGTGGCTTGCTTCAAAACAACAAATTTACAAAGAACGAAGGTATCCTGGCTAAGTAGAAACTTTTCGGAAGAGGATTTGGACAACACTATAGGGACGCATTGGAAATCTAGAGAGTGCGATCATAAGGGTGATATCTTGAGGTGCAGTGCATGCCCTCAATCCTTGGCTTTGGCTTACAGTATCCCTCGCCAAACTCTTGCTTTGGGCTTTGATTACAGGAGATACAAACTAAGATTAGGTATTTGGGTTCCCTTGGATTCCGATACAGATTACACACCATATAAACTTGCGGTGCACGTTTTGCCGCATGAAGAAGTAAAGAAGGTGAATGTTACTTCCAATTGGAGTCTGAAAGATGTGAGGGATACCTTGGAATTGCTAGACAATACATCCCCTAAATATAAGTTCAAAGTAAATGGTGTAACAATTGGTAAAAGAGCCGAGCGCTCTTTCTTTTGTACGAGTTGTTTGTCTCCCACAATTGTGAGTTTTGAGCCTTAAGAATGAAAAACTTGGCAGGAATTTATCTTAATAGACTGTCCTTAAGATATTTTTTAATGGGAACTCATAAGGAAGCAAGTTGCCTTTCGAATGTGTATAAATAAAATGTACATTACATTCAATTTACAAGTGAAAATTTTCATTACACAATGAGGTACAAAAATTGCATAAAAATGTACAAAGCCAAAATAATAAGGCTCGTGTATGCTTATGTTTGCTATTTTCATTCTTTAACGATTTCTTCAAAGATATTTTTTCTCACAGGGCCTTTCTTTGATTGTTGAAAATTTTTCACTTTTACAGGTAGTCTCTTTTCTTGGGGCTTAAGAGGGGATGGATCAAATTTAAGAGGAGAGAACATTGGCATTCCTTTTTTCTTAGACTCTGCAGCAGTGGTCCCATTGCCTTTGCCCTTGCCTTTACCATTGCCATTGTCCTTACCCTTTCCCTTGACCTTTCCCTTGCTTGTGCCCTTGGCCATTGAAGTTTTGGGAGGAAGAGGGTAGTCAGGATCATACGGTGTGATTGCCTTGTCCAGAATCAGCTTGATGCATCTCTCCCTTATCCACCAAACATATGATTCGGGATAGTCCTTACACTGTAAGAATAAATGTTATAAGTCAGTGAAAAGAAATCATGATAAGGGTTGCACAAACATCAAATGAAATTAACTTACATTCACTCCTTCTATTTGTAACAACTTTGAATCCACTGTTCTGCAAATGTTTGAGATTACTCTCCATCCACAAGAATGCGCATCACTTTGCAATGGAACTTCTTGTAGAAGAAAAGTATAGGGCCTTTGAGGATCAGCAAGATCCTCGTATGTTGTATCCAAAAATGTAGAAACGAGTCTACCAGCACTGCAAAAGGAAGCTTTGTAAGTTCAAAATATTCTTTATAAATAAAATCAAAGTAAGTAATTTTTTTTCAACATACATTCGTGCTTGACCATGAACATCGCTGAGAGAATTCATAAAGATAATTTCCCTTGAAAGACAATTAATGTAGATGAGACTCCAATGCCCTCTGCAAATTCATAAAAGAGGTGAGTAGAAGGGTGAAAGCAAATGAATATAAATTTTCCTCTACAGAAAAAGAAAAATACCTTTCTACATAAGGGAAAAAGATGTGGTAATTTGTCACACTATCGAAGCTATGAAAAAATGGTGAAATATTAGAACCAGATTTTGCAAAAAGTTCCACAGAGAGAAGTGGATCAACAATGTATATGGTTCTTCGGATATCGAGAGTGAGCGAGGAGACCAATTCCCTGCAGACAATAGCAAAAGCTATTCAATACAAATTTCATCCAAAATATACTTGAACCAAAAAGACTTAACTTACGCAAAAAAAAAAAATATTAACCTTACCTTATGCAACAAAAAACCACGGAGTCAGATAGTTGGACATCCCTTTTTTCCAACATGGGCTTGTCCTCGGGAGATATACTAAGATATTCCTCCTCAGGTTCCGCAGAGACATTCACAAGAATCTGCCCATACACTTTGCCCATCCTCTCGCTGTTGACGAGAGCAAGTAATGCGACTTTCCTCTTGTAAACATCGTCTTCAGTTTCAAGCACCTCCTGATTTTTTTCACTCAAGAAAGCCTCCTACTGGGTGGCACCCCTTGTAGGGTAAAGGTGAGTAACATCCTCAACATTTAGCTTTTTCTCTTTCTTGGACAATTTTGGGGGAATGTTAAGGATTTCAAAGGCTTTTTGATCATTGGATGGCAAGGGCCTCAGCACTTTGTCAAACCTATACCTGACTCTGCTGATTATGCTGAAATCTTTATTCATAAGGGTGATCCTATGAGCATGGGCGGCAGCAATGTAAGCGTCATTCATGAAATCAATAACAAAATCTTCTGCGGCCTCTTGCAGGGCAAGAATGGCTGAGAGTTGCCACTTCTTATTTAGACCAAAGACAGTTGCCACTTGAGACAATCTATCAGAGATCTCTTTAACGACCCTTATAAAAGCAGCTTTTGGAATGACATGCTGTGTAGCTCTTTGGGCTTTCCTTATCTCACTGAAACATCTCTGCATATAGAAGAACCTGCACTTCCTCTTTCTCTTTTGTGGCTTGGGAGGTTCAGTAGCTTCAGCAGATGTAGCCTCAGGTGCCATTGTAGGGAATGAGTCTTTCACAGGGCAAGAATCACCCTTTGCTTCCTCAACTTCAGGAGAAGAAACATTCATAGAAGATGTAAGGCCAACACCAGGTGTAGGGGGGATTTCTGTTGTAAAATGCTCTGGGGCCTGTGATGGACCAGCTTCAGTAAACTTGGAAGAGGGCTCCTCCTCAGATTCATCAAATTTTAACTTTCTTTTACCCCCACTGTCCTTCCCATCCAAATACACTCTTCTTGCAGTTTGCTTTGTCCTTGCCATTGGACAATTCCAGAAAGGACAATTCCAGAAATAGTAAATCAAACAGGCTAATTGGCATGAAAAGGGACGAAATGAGCAATTCCGATACGGCGCGATATAAACAAAACGAGCACAATGGAACAGTGCCCTCGCTCCGTATTGGACACCAGAATGCCAATACGGCGCGATTCAGAGAAAACTAAGACTGCGTAATGACGCCCTCGCTTCGTATTGGCAATGCCACAAGGGTGAGACCGAACTGTTGATACGGCGCAATATGGAGCAAACGAACACAGCGTATGGACGCCCTCGCTTCATATTGGCAGTGACAAAAGCGGAATGTCAATAGACTTGGTCCGTATTGGTGAGACCAAACTGCTGATACGGCGCAATATGGAGGAAACGAGAACAGCGTTCGGATGCCCTCGCTCCGTATCGGCACACCTCTTTTTTACTAGCGAATAAAGAACCGATACAATGCGAGAGTTAAGAAACGGAGAAGAAGCAAGTCTTGTATCGCATCGTATTGGTAAGCAAAGCGAGAAGAGCTCGAGAAATGAAAAGTGTACACGTAGGAAAAATCACCACTTATATACCCACGTCAATCATGATACATGTCGGACACGTGTCCGACGCTGATTGTGCCACGTATCTGCATTTATGGTCCGTGTGCTACGTGTCAAGTAACGACCGGTCCACTTCTTTGCCACGTGGTTATCGGCCACATGTTGGCCAACGGCTACTGCCACGTGTTGGAAACCAACGGATACTGCCAGGTGGCATAATTCCGCGCCTACATAAGGGTGTGTTCCTTATCCGTACGTTTTTTTTCGGTTTTTCGAGAGCTCTGTTTGTATTGCTAATACGGCGCGAGGGCGACTGTTTGCCTTCTTCGCTTTTCTCTCTTCGCATCATTTTGGAGGTTTTGCAGAGTCTTCTTTCAGCTCTCCTCTCAAGCTCATTCTGCCCAAGCTCGTGTGACCACCGTTGTGGTGTTCGCGCTTCTTACTGGAATCACCGATACGGCGCGAGGGGGCCTATCCGTCTGATTCGTCTCTCTCTTATCGCGTCGTATCGGTAGAAGTTGTAAACATGTCTGAACCCATAGAATTCCTAGGATCCAAGGTTTCTCCAGGAACTAGTAAAAGAAGAAGGCTTTCAAAAGGCTCAAGGGCATCAACACGTGATTCTTTTTCCTCTCCATCCTCTGCCACCAGTGTGAGAAGGCCAAGTACATCTCCAAGGAAGCTAACGTCGGTAGTGAGAGGTCAAGGAGTATCAGAGCTCACTGATATCACTCCATGAGAGAGGCTACTTGATTTTATGCTTCAGAATGGAATGGATATCTCATTCTATGGAGTTGTGAAAAATGTGTTTAATCCTGATTGGGAACTTGACAAAGTTCTGAAATCTTGTGAAAAATATATTGTGGAGGACTTTTTGGAGTTTGAAAATCTTGCAGGTCCTTCTGTTGAAGTTGGCACAATTGAATATGTCCATGTTCCCATTGGGTCAACAGGAAATGAGAAGTCAGTATTTACTAAAAAGTGCAGGGCCCACTCTCTGGAGAGGTTTTATTCAAGAGACATATTTTGCTGCACTCATTCCAAAAACTACAAGATGATGAGAAAATCTGCTGCTTTTATTGTTTTCAGCCTTGTCAAATACCCTGTGAAAGCTGAGGAGCAACAGTTGGAAGGAGCAAAGTCTGCCAGCTTTTGCATGTTAGATGATCTGGTAGATGAAAAGGAAACAGAGGAGGTTGTAGATACAGATTTTGAGGCTTCTATTGCTAAGAATTTGGATGTTGCTCACTTCAAAGCTGAGACTATCATTGAGGAGAGCCAAGGAGATACAAACCCTCAACCTGATGAGAGTTCTCACCATTTCGTTCCTTCCCTACCATGTATACCTTTCAAGGACAAGGAGTACATTTTACTGTCAGATATTCAAAAACTTTTTAATCTCAGGGAAGATTATTGTATTTCAATTATTGCAGAGGCTTCTGATGCTGCAAATGGGATAATTGACATAGAAAATGAATCAAAGGAAGAGATTCTGAAACTTGATAAAGAAACTCTAGATGATAAGTTTATTGATGCTGGTGAGGCCCTCTCTCTTTGTTTTGAGAAGGCCAAAAAAGCTGAGAAAGAGTTGAGTATTACTGATGAGGACTTCGATCGCATTCGAAGCGAACTCGGGATTTCCAATTTTGGAAGAGAGGAGCCTGAATATGTTAAAGAATTGACTAACACCAATGAGACAGCATCATCAATTAATTTATGGAATCCATTTAAATTGGAGTACGATGAAAATCAAGTGGTAAGATAATTTTGAATTTGCGTTTACACATTGGTAGGTTTACATTTCATGCTCATTCAGTATGGGTTTTATTTGTAGTTGGAGATTGCTGATACAGATAACTTCTTGGGGCATGGCAAAGGATCAAGAGCTGCTAGTAACACCACCAAAGACATTGCACTCGGCCACTACTTGGCTAGGATTGACCCCGATTCCTTTTTTGTACTTCATAGTAGTTTCTCAGAGGATGCAGCATGGCCGATACTTTGTATTAAAGCTATTACAAGGCTTCTAGGTTTCTCAGGATTACAATATAATGCCCACAAAGTAATGTTTTTGGAAAAGACTGCAGCAATTAGGATTTTTGGCTACGGTCCAGGTTACTCTGCTTCTAGAGCAGGATACTTTTTGGCGTTTTCATCCTACGCCTTAGCTGCAGACCGAACTGATGTAAAATCTATAGCTGGCTACAAGAGAAAAAAATTTCTACGATATAGAGGAAAGATTCCTGAGGAGGAAGAGAATGTGAGAGTTTTGGAAAACTAGCTTTGTATATATTCTTTCTTATATATAGAAGTGCGATTGCTCATGTGTCATTGTCTTCTTTTATTTGCATTCTTTGAAGTTGTCGTCGAAAAAACCAGTTGAATAGCTCCTCCAAAGCATTGCTTTTTGTAACTCCTCCCCCATGCCTTGTGCTTCGAAAATAACTTGTCCATGCTTGATAGTTGGATTTTTCCATGCCTTGGTTGCTATAAGTTGCTAAGGGGCCATGCTCCTCCACAAAGAAAGGTCCATGAATATGAAGAATATGCTGCAATACAAAGTAACACAAATTTTATACCAATTGAAAAACCTATCAAAATAAGCCCATATTAAATCATTATTACTTTACCAGATAAAAAGTGATATCTTTTTCTCCCCATGCCTCTTTTATCGCCTGAATAAGCTTTGTGATTGATCTTTTGAACTCTTCTGCATATGTATATGTTGTCTTATGTTGCTTGAGGAGTTTCAGAAAAACATCAAGGTGTATCCAGACCTCCATTCTAAGAAACGCAAGCCTCGGCGTGCTTGCAACATTTGTTGTGATCTCACATAACTCTCTCCAACACTCCCAAGCTGCATTCACCTGCCTTCCTGAATGGTTTCCTAAGAATCGTCTAGCTTTTGAGCCTCCCATAGAGACATCGGCCAAGATATCTCTTGTTTTTCCTGAAAGTATTGGATCCTTTCTCAAGTGAACTTGGCCCCCATGAAATCCCATTTTCGATAGCAATGCCTCGCATTTATCAATACACTCATCTGATAAAGATAATGGCTTAATGGAATATGCATAGTCAAGATGCAACCTGAGAAGCTTATCGATTATTCTAATCTCTGCATGCAAAGTACAAATATGAACATTCTTAAGAGAGATGGAAAGAATGGGATCCCATATGTCTTCTATGTTTTTAAATTTACTCAAATCTATAGAGTCTCTATTTGGGGCTCTTCTTACTGGTCGCAAACTACTCCAATCTTTGGATCCAATACTTTCCATGCAATAAATGCAAGGATATTTTGCATTTGCACCATTACATATTCCAAGCATACATTTGATAGTTTTCAAATCAGCACCCATATGCCATTCCACATTAAATTTACCAACCCCATCAACTACCAACATTTCGCCTTCACTTTGAGACTTAATGATATTTGGAATACCTGTATGGTTGAACAACCATTTCAACGTTTGATGATTTTCAATTGGTACCTGGGCTGCACCAATCCACCAAATCTCCATCTTGGATTGGATCTTATGCAATGGAGCTTTGCCCTCGCCATTGCCATGGTCCAATGGCATGTTCATGAGGCAAATGCTAATTCTTTCCATCTTCTGTCCCTTTTGAATCTGTGCTTCATCCAACTTCAAGGCAAACTTTAGAACACCATAACTTTCTTCTACTGTGATTTTATACATGTGAACCATTGCAATTTGCACCTTTTTTAGATCAACCCATATATTGTTAAACTCATTGTAATCAAAAATTGCCTATTTTTTTTGTTTTTCATAGGACATAGACCTTTCGATGTGAATGTAATGTCCAAAAACATGTGGAATCTTGCGATTCATGGAAATTCTTGCAGTCGAAACTGCAAGGGCTCGAGGCAATACAAATGTAGTTACCCTATTGCGTTTAAGATTTTTAAACCATAATCCAGAGATAGCACGATAACCTTTTCGACTTATACCCACAGTATCACATGTCTCTACGATTTCATTTGCTTTCACTGTGCCTTTTAAATCCTTCACTAACTCTCTCAGAGTTGGACCTCTCAAATCCACATTTTCTGGTGACTTAAGAATCCTCAAAATGTCTTTCTTATTCATGGTTTCCTTCAAAAGTTTGATTCTTTCCTCATTCTCTCGGATATTTATGCCTAGTATGTTAGAGACATATTTCTTTGTAAGATTTAGTCTCCTTTTCTTTGCTCTCTCACACAAGCTGGTTATATTTTTTAATGGTCTCTTCCTCTCTCTAAATCCTACTGGAGTTTCTCTCAAGCGTGTTAGCTTATCTTGCAATGAGTTGTTAACATTTTTCAAAATATCAATCTGACTTGTCAACTCTAAAATATTTGTTTGTGTAGTTTCTAGTGCTTTTTTCATTTCGTGCACTTGAGCTATATATGTGTAAGATGCAGAGTATAACCTCATACAGTAGCCAAGCATTCCATTGTAACCTTCTCCAGCATATCTTATATAGTCATGGACATTCAAAAAAGGAGGTGGTTTACCTGTAGAAGGATCCCTGGGATAGATATTTCCATCCACCCACAAATCTATATGCTTCATTCCTTGTGTTCGCAACCTGTTGGCTTCAATCTCATCTATCAATACTCGATGATGTATACTTCTCCAAGATTTGTAAGTCGGATCTAGCTGAATAGATAGCTTGTATTTACGTGTGCTTGCGCCTGTGTTATTTGAAGTAGTATTGCTAGACATTCTAGCAAATGAACCGAGCAAGAATCTCACAGTGGTAGGAAGCAAGTGCAACAAAAGGAATGGTAAAAGAGAATAGTGTATAGAAAGAAAACGCGCGAGCAAACAAATGCGAAGTTCGTACGAAAATCTCGAAAATACAAAATCTCTCGAGTTCCAAGACAATAAACGGCCGAAAAGGTGACCCCTGACCTGGATTAAAAGATGAGGGCAATTAATGGCCGGCCTCTTCAATGAGCCAAATATTCTCTCATTAATTACATCTGGACAACCAAATTTAGAGGTTTTATTCTTCCTAAACCTCAACTAATTAGCAACTTAATCACTTTCTTACAAGTGCCATTTTTGAAGCGTTTTTGGCCCTAATGGGAAATATTAAACCAAGAATTAACTGATCATATCTTAATAAAACATTTATTATCCTTATGTGAAAAAAAATTGAGTAAATTATGTTGTTCACTATAAGAATTATGTGTAAGATGATCTGCAACTATTCCATGAATGTTTCAAACTATTTATCAACAAGGAAATCAATGTCCTATCTCTTTGAGAAAGGAAAATTTCCACATCGTGGAAAATATTTTTATTCCTCTATATGTTAGTCTGCCGACCCCAAATATTGGACCTTACATGAAGAATGGGGATAGTCACCTACTTATTTACCTATTTTTACCAATTGAACAAGTGGTGTCAAATATAGTCTATGGGCATTACGTTGGGCAAAAAGACTTCAACTAGTCAAACTCTATATATTTTATAGGAGTGATCCAAATTCAACAATTTATGTTGACAACAAGACAATGTCTCTAAATTAGTGAGTCTACAGTTCCATTGTCAAGGTCCTTCAACCTAATCAGGTAATGGTAGCCAACTGATCTCGTCAAGACAATTATGAGATCAAGTAACTACCTAACTTCCCTGAAAGTTATTTGGCATTGGAAACATTTAAGAAACCACCTACATACTACACACTATCCTTATCCAAAATTCATGACTAAATCCATATAGTTATCTTTAGTACAAGAAGCCTAAAATCATGTATTGTATCTTTAGTAGCTTGTGTGTTAAAATTCTATGAAAATTTTTGTATAAAATATGGCTCTTTTTATAAATATATGTACTCTTTTTTTTAATAAATTTCCTATTAAGATCGCAATATGATGGCATGTTTGAAATAAAAAAATGTATTGATACTTATGAGTATAAATATTTGTGGTCTCTTAATTATGACATACATTTTTAACCACACTTGCACATTGTTAATCATGTCAATATGAGGAAAATAATTATATTCAGGTTCCTTCCATTGCTACACCTTTAGTAGTTGTTATCCCTACCACTCACTTGGTGGTGGAGGAAAAGAAAGGAAGGTTCTACTCAAATAAGTAAAGCCACCAAAATTTAATGGTGAAGGAATGAAGGTTGCCATTAATGTTGAGACTTGGATAGAGCAGATGGAGGATTACTTCTCTACTAGTTGCTAGGATAAATGCAGCTAACTAGGTGATGATTGCATGATTGAGGTTTATAGGGGAAGCTTGACTTTTGTGGAACAGTGGTGTCATGGCAAGGCTATTGTTACATAGAACCAAATCAAAGAGTCTATTCAAAATCGTTATTTTTCCCCTACTTATCAAACGCTCAAAATGAACAAGTTTTTTAGCCTCAAGTAGCTTGGATTGACTTTGGAGGGGTACTACTCTCGCTTTGTGACTTTACAAAAGTATGCTCGTTGCACCTCAATAAAATATCAAGTGGCATGTTTCTACAAAGGGTTGAATTCACCTCTCAATGATCAATTGTAGGCAATGAGACCTACAATTTTGGAGGATGCTCTAATGGGGACAGCCTTTAGCCAACTCTTTTTCCAAGACATATAACAAGCCTAATAATACATTTTGCTATTCAAAGAGAGCTTGAGTAAGCCAGCAACAGTAGTGAAAGTACAATCAAGGCCAAGTAAATGTCACTAATGCTTTGTAAGTTCATGAAAATTACAACAATACAAACAAGAACTGGAATAATGAGTCACAATGTTGGAAATGTGATCAGCCATGGCATTTTCACATTGAATGTCCCAACAAAGGGACAAATGTCAATACCAACATCTTGCAAAATCCTCTAAGGAATGAAAACTTCAACAATGGAGGATGTGGATGTGGGGCTAGGCAAGAGTAGATTGAGGAGTTGGAAGAGGAGCAAGATGTGGAGTTGGAGCCCGTACATGCACTTTCACAACTAAGGAATTGGTGGAAGATGAATGTGAAAGAGAGTTGATCCATGTGTCAGTAAATAGGTGGCAATTCTCGATCATCCAAACCCTAGTTAGTTATCAAGGTATTCATTTTATAATCCTCATCAACTATGGTGCAACTCATTCGTTATTTTCCCAAAGTGTGCTAAAAATTTGAAGCTAAATCTAGAGAGAGCTAGAAAATTGATGGTAGAATTAGCAAATGGAATTGAAAAAATCTCAACTCATGTTATCAATAGAATGCAGTTCCAGTTAGATGGTGAAACCACAGTAGCAAACTTTCAAGTTATGCCTCTAGGGGTATATGATTGTTTATTGGGGATGGACTGATTAAGTCCCAACCATGCATATATTCATTGTGGTGAGTGATGCGTCTCATTTGAAAATCTTCTAGGTGAAATAGACCAGGCACAAGGAAAATCAAGCAAACCAAAAATTTGGCTAGCCAAAGCCGATCTTGCGAATTTGGAAAGGAATGTGAAAAGGACTCCCAATTTACCTAATTAAATTGAATAAGTTGGAGGATACCAAAGAGGAACATGAACCCTCGTAGTTCATGAGTGAATATGTTGACATCTTCCTGAGGAGTTGACAGAATTACCTCTTGAGTGGGAAGTAGACCATGAGATAAAATTAATTATTGGAGCTAAATCAAATTTGTAAAAAGACCATACAAAATGTCAATTTCAGAGGCTATTGAACTAAAGGAGTAGTTGAAGCAATTGATGGAACAAGGGTTCATTCATGCTAGTAATTCTCCTTAGGGTGCTCCTATCCTATTCCAAAAGAAAAGGACAAACCCTCAGATTATGCATTGATTATAGAGGACTAACTTAGGTTACCATCGAAAATAAATATCCAATTCCTCGGATTGAGGAATTGTTGGATAGATTGCAAGGAGCTAAGATCTTCTAAAAAATTAATTTAAACTTTGGGTATTACCAAATCTGGATAAAAGAAGAAGACATTCCAAATGTAGCTTTCAATACCATGTCTGACTATTACAAGTCCATAGTAATGTCTTTTGGGTTGACAAATGCTTCTACTACTTTTAACAAGCTGGTCTAGGGTAACTTCAAGCCATATCTTGACAAGTTTGTTCTCACATTCTTTGATGATATTCTCACTTGCTCTAAGGTAGAAGAAGTTTGTCCATATCATCTATAGATTGTTCTCAATCTTCTTCAAGAGAACAAGCTCTTTGCCAAAAAGAAGAAGTGTTCATTCTTCAAGAAGACAATTGAATACCTAGGTTCATCATTATAATGTCCCCATAACTTATTTTATTTTAATGTGCATATAAATTTCAAAGAAAATTGATTTATGTTGCATATTTTTAAAAACTAGCTCTAATAATGAAAATGGCTCTAATTATGAAGATAATTGTTATTATTAATGAGGTATTATATGCCAATTCATGGAAGAAATAGTTGGGAAACCCTCCCAAGACTAGCTTATTAAGACTATGTTTGTAGTATGGAACAACAAAAAGAACTAGCTAGTGAATCACCTATCTCGTGGTCACTAATGAGACTTGATTTTAAGAGCAAATTTAAAAGCACAAAAGTGGCCATGGAGTTGTAAAAGTGACAACTTTGGCAAAAAATATATCGATCATAGATCAAAGAGCTAGAGTTTTTCTAGGTGGATTTGAATACTGGGAATCCAATGCAAGTGTTCGTTCATTGTTCGAAGTTTGTTTGAATCCCCATTTAATGGCTGCAAGTTTTGGCATTATAAAGCATCTACTTGATTCACAATCTAGAAATAGTATCCAGGAGGATAGGGTAGCAGTTCTTGATGTGAACCACTTGTTGGCACCGTGAATGCAAGGGAAATGATTTTTTTTTTGCTAATTAGTGATTAAGAAGGGATATAAATCAAAATCTTCGTGAGAGGGGTGGGTCACTTGTTTCTAGCCACTTGGCAAGGGTTTCTTTGGCACTTGAGGCTTCATAATGCGCTCTTTTAGTGACATGATGTGACTCCATCATGTTTGCAATCAATTCATCAGTACTTTCATTTTCTTTCTTTTACAAGAGTTTAGCTTCATCTACTACTATAATCCTATATCACCAATATAGCAATTGAATCATTGGATTGCTACCATTCACCCCTCCACCATGATCTATTTTTCTTTGGTATACACCACACGCTATCCAATGTGAATTTTCTATCCCTTGTATGGACCAAACACCAATGCTTCCCTTTTCTCCAAAGTATGGCCCATGTGCCTCAAGTATATGCTACAAAGACACATATCACACATGAGTAAAACTATGCTCAATAGTTTATACAATTCATACAATTTTAAAATATTAACTTTGTGTGGGAGCCTTTGCTCAACTGCCAAGACCCACGGACCGCTTATTGTTTCAAGCGTTCCAAGTGAGCTCTAATGGCTATCTCTCACCTAGCCGACGCGCTATCGATCCTATGGGTGTAGTGAGCTTACCTTAGTGCCGATATGAGTTGCCTCCTCTCTTCCACACACCGGTAGCTCCACGATCCTAGATGCTAGCTCAAGCATCCTCAAGCCTCCTCCACCTCCAAGCTCCATCCTCCATAGCCGCACGCGCAAGAAGAGAGAAGGGAAGAGAAGAAGAAGAAGAGGAGATGGTGAAGAGCTTCACCCTCTTGATCCCTTAATCTCACACACACTCACTCCCTCACACTCTCACACTCCCTCTCTCAAGAGCACTCACAAGCAAGAAGGTGAGAAGGAGAGAGGAAGAAGAAGACTCCTTTTGCCACACACCAAAGAATGATCTCTCATTAACTTTTTGAACTTTATATATACAAACCCTAAAATCCCATGGGCACCCATCCCCTTTTTACATGACTGGCCATTGCGGCAAGGTCCTTTTTCTATTTTCCTCTTTTAGCCACGTGCCTCTAACCTACACCCGTCTAATATTTTATAATGGGCACAGGAGGGAGCCTGGCGCTCTTTTACAAGGATTCTTCGAGTTTTTTGAGGCGCCTTTTCTTTTAAGGTTGCGCTTTTTGCCCCGGTCCATCTTTAGGGGCCGCTTGCATATCTTGCTCTTTTTTCATCATCCTTTGCTTTTTCTTCCTCTTTCGTCATCTTGACTTCGCCATCTTGACTTGGGGTTAACATTACCCCCCTCCTAGACGGGTGCTAGTCCCATGTCACTTTTGGCATGGGTGTAAGGGTGAGGGCCACATGTAGACTCAGGAGTTTGTGGAAGCTCCAGAATGAGGTTTGTCGGAGCAGCTCAGTGGATTGCATGGGTGGATGAGGGCCTCCGAAGTTGGTGGTTGGGCGGTTGTGGTGTATCTGAAGAAGAAGGTGCGGTGCTCTACCTAGGGGGGGTGTTGTCCTCAGCATGTTGGTGCGATGTGCTCGTGCTAGTGGAATGGGGAAGTGGGTCTAAGACCCGGGTGATGTCCCACACTTAAGGACCCCATTTGTGCCAAGGGGAGGTGGTGCCAATGGCTTAGGGTGACACGTCGAACCATAGGTGAGTGTTACCTCCCTAGGTGTGTCCTGTCGTTGATGTGCCCTAAGCATGACGTGGGGGATTAAAAAGTGCTAGGGGGTTAGGAGTGGAGCCAGCCGACCCAGGTCACTGGATGCCTAACTTAAGGACCCCTAGGTGCAGTGATTGTGCATCCTTTTTTTTTTTAATATTTCGGGATAGTATTACATGAGGAGCAAGACAGCCAAGGCTAGTTCTTGTCATCGGAATGAGGGGGGAGGGTGGGCGGATGGATTTGCGTAAAAATTGATGGCTCTACATGTACCCTTTCAGGTTCATGTGGACATGGAGAGAGGTGGTGGATAGGAAGGGGTGATTGCACCTAGTGAATTGGATGTCCCTCATATCCTCTAGGAGTGCTAGGCAAAATGAAGGGAGTAGACTAGCCCGCAGCATTAGTCAAGTCTTCATGAGCAAGTACAGCAAGTACAAGATATCTCATTTGCCAAAGACCTGTAGGCATCGTGACTAAATCCACCACCCACTTAAAATGAAGAGACAATGGATATGTGGGCTGCAATCCATCCTGATGTCTCACAAATGAATACATTTGACACGTCATACATGTTTCTACAAAGTGAGTAGCATCCTTATACATGCCCTACCACCAATATCTTTATTTGATCTTTGTAAAAGTATCCCAAATACCTCTATGACTAGCCCATAAGCTTTCATGAAATTCTTGCAAAACATTTACTTGTGAAACTCAGTCACCCAAAACTCGCAATGGCATACCCTGCTTATTTTTAGCACTTTTCCACAAGTATCCATCATTTAAGAAAAGCCCATAGGCTTTCCTCTTGATCTTCTTAAACTCCTCATCTGACCATTCATCTCTCTTTGTTAATGTACTAAGGTATTGACCAATTCTCAGCTACTCTCCTGCATATTTGTCTTCCAGAAACACTTCTACACAAGATGCAAAACATCTAAATTGTCTTCTCTTTGTTGTCCAAGCTTCTATTAATGTTTTAGCAACACTTTGCATTGCTAAATTCACTCCTACAACATCATTTTCATCCGTAAGAAATTCATCTTCTTCCTCCTCATCCATCATCCCATCTTCATTCTCATAGCGTGCTCGAGATAACATGTCTGCCACCTAGGTTATCTCTTCCTGCAATATGCCAAAATTCAGGGTTCAAAGATTTGATGTATGCAATCCATTGGAGCATAGCAATGTTCGGGATAGCACAACAAGTAATCATACCCAATACCGGAAAAGAATTGGTCTTAATGACTACACCAGCACTCATAAAATACTCCTTATCACATTTAAGGGCTGTCACAATTTCCCATAATTCTATTTTTACCTGCGGATATCTTCTTTGTCGTTTAGTCAATACTTTAGCACCAAAGCGAATTGCATATCTTTGCTCTTCCTCATTGTATTATCCAATTGGCCATCCAATTTCGATTGGGCTTGTATCAACAGTAATAATGATAGGCTTTCCATGTGAATAGTTAGCATTTCTCAATGTAGGAGTACATTTTAAGAGCTACTTTAATTTCTTCATTGCTTTCTGATGCTTCCTTTCCCAATGAAATCTCTGACCTTTCCTCAAAAGCTGATATAGAGCATTGGTTACATGTGCAAAGTGAGGAATCCATATCAAATAGAACACACATGTACCCAAGAATCTACTCACCTCTGATACATTTGTGCATACATCTTGCATTCTATCAATCCCATCTATTTTTTCTAGTGATTGTCTTCACCCATAGGGCCCACACATATGCCCAATAGTCAAAATCTCTTCAACTCCAAAGAGACAGACTCTTGTCTAGAAAGAGTTAAATGCACCTCTTCTAGACGCATCAAAATCCACTCACAATCCACAATATGGTCTACAACAAACTGTCTGCATCCATGAGCATCCATCTCTTCATTCTTTTCATCCATTGCACACCCTTTGATTGGAACATCATCCAAGAAGGGCATTGTCAATTGTGGTATAAAATCCGTGAGTACCCTATTCATAGCGTTTGTCATGTGTGCCATTGAGTTTGTTGTCGCTTGGGGGAGAGTAGACATTTGAACTAACCCCAAGGGAGTCTTCATGGTTGTGATATCCTTGCTTTTGACTGCAAGCTGAAATTGATCATACCCCGAGATACCAAAGAAGACCATTAAGCCATATATAATTTGGATACTCTTCTCCTTTGCCTTGTTGAAATTCCTCCACCATTTTGGATGCTTACTCATCAAGCATCTTCTTGAATGTCATAAATCTAATCTTTATGCATGATAGAAATTGTGAAAATGGAATGCACCCACATTCTTGATAAAACATCTGCTACCACATTATCTTTTCCAAAATTATATAATATCTCAAAGTCATATCTTTGAAGAATGGCCAACCACCTTTGTTACTTGGGAGATAAATTTGGTTGCAAAAGAAAGTATTTCAACACACGATGATCACTTTTGACTTTGAAATGGCTACCACAAATATAGTGATGCCATTTTTAAATAGCATGAAATATTGATAATATCTTGATCATAAACATGTAGTTGGTGCTCCTTTTCATCAAGATTTTAGCTCTCATAAGCTATGAATCCATGATCTTGATATAAAATAGCCCCTACTCCTTTTCCACAAGCATTCGCACATATAATAAAATCCTTAAATAAGTCTGGGCATGCAAGAATAGGTGCTAAAATTAGAAGAGCTTTTAGCTCATTAAAGTTTTTGGAAACTACTATGGAGTCCCAATAGAAAGCTTCCTTGTTAACCCCATTTGTCAATGGAGCTACCACCACATGGGTACAGTCCTTGATGAACCTCCTATAAAAAGAAGATAATCCAAGGAATTCTCTCAAAGATGTCGAATTTGTAGGGGTAGGCCATTCTCTTTGACACATTTCCCTTTGTTTGCATCCACTCTAATTCCTTGCTCTCCCACAATATGACCTAAGTATTCCAATTCATCTTCCATGAAAGAATACTTTTTCATCTTGGCAAAGAGTGTGTGTTTTCTTATGGCATCAAAGACCTCTTGTACATGCTTCAATTTCTCATCCTTGTACTTGATATAGATAATGATATCATCAAAGGATACAATGACTGCTTTGAACAAAAATGGCTACAATATTTTATTCATAAGGGCTTGAAAAGTAGTGGGTACATTGGAAAGCCCCAAAAGGTATAACCAAGAAGTGTTATAGTCCCCTTTCAATCTGAAAGGCTATTTTGAAATCATCTCCTTCCTTCATTCAATTTTGATGGTAACGTGAACAAAGATCTATTTTTATGAAGACTTTTGCATCCTTAAGCTCCTCCAAAAAATCAAAGAATAGGATACATATTCTTAATCATTGACTTGTTCAAATCTATATAATCAATGCATATGTGAAATGATCCATCCTTCTTCTTGACCAAGAGCATGAGAGAGGCAAACAATGATTGATTGAGCTGAATTAAGCCCATTTCTAGCAACCCTTTGACTTGGCGCTCAACCTCTTCCCTCTCAAGCTTAGATAAGCATAGGGAGGTTTGTTGATGGGCTTTGTATTGGGAAACAAGTCGATAGCATGGTCAATTTAAAAAATCTATGAAATATTTAAACTTTTTGAATATTTATTTGTTGGAATCTTATGGTTGCTTTGAAGCTAATCGCATGATGACTAGCTAGTCAATAGCAAATTGTCTTAGCAGGTTGTTTATGGGTGTTCTATTGATGACAAATTCAAGTTTGAATTTTCTATAATTTACTATGTCTTTTCAATAAAAAATTTTATCTTTGGTCGAATATCAAATCATTAGGCATTAGAACCAGATAGGGTGAACAAATAGATAGACTAGCTACGATGGCATCACTACTAGTTAGAATGATTAAATGCGGGCATGTTAAAACTATTGGAAATGTTTAAACTCTTAATGTGATCAACCAAATTAGGCTGCAAACATAAATTCTCTAGGGCTTTTTTAGTACTAACCATAGGTATTGCAAGGTATTGAGAGTGGAAAAAGAGTGAATTTTTGATTGATTTTTGTTGTTTTTGAGGTCTGAATGGTTGATTTTTTATGGATTTTGAGTGATATTTGGTTGTTAATGGAAGTTTTTGAGAGTTATTTAGATTGCATTAATTATGTCTTGGAAGCTCACGATGATTATTAGTAGAAATATGAGGCTTTGTGATGTTCTGATAGGTTCTGTTGAGGTTCTGATTGGTTCTTATACTTTTTGTTTAACTTCTCTTTTGTTCTGCTTTTCTTCTGTATGAAGCATGGATTGATGATTGAAGAAGGATGAGGTTTTTTGAAGGATTATTGAATAGTTTTTGACAGTTTGGAATGGTTTTAGTATGATTTATGAGGTTCTGATGACCTTCTATAACCCTCTATAGACCTTCTGTAGAGCCTCTATCTCTGCTCTGTCTCTATTCTGTTTTTGTTATGTTCTGTTCTGTAGATCTTTTGTAAGTTTCTGTAGAATGAATGTGTGACTTTAAAAAAAAAATTCTAACTTCTGAAAAGGATGAATCTAAGTTCAAAAAAGCTAAAACAAATGGAAAAAGTAGCTATTGAAGACTGAAGAGAAAACTGAAGTGATAGTGATAGTAGTGAGCTATGAAGAGACACTGTAATGGCTCTGGTGCCCTTTCATACCTCCGATACCTCTTGGGAGGTGCATCCACGACCTAAGAGGGATTATTAAGTGCCATTATTGAGTATTTTAGTGATAATATGATGTATTATTAAGAGTGTATGAGTGTGTGAGAGATCATATGCAAGAGATAGTCAAATCTATGAAGACAATGTATCTTTCTATGAGAGATTGAGAGAGAAAACTATGAAAACAATGAAGATGAATATTATGTGATTGATTTCCATTCAAAAGTGGTGTATTATTTTATGTTCTTGTTCTATTGATGGATTTTATGAAGATGTTGAAGATTATGGTTGATTCTATCAAATCCGTGGGAGATATCTACTATGATGCTACATGAAGATTTGTTGTTTTCCTTGTTTTGGTCATCAAAAGAATGAAACAAAAGCTTGTTGATGTAACAATATAGATTTTCTTGCAATATAATCCCATTTTCCTTGGTATCTCTCTTGGGTCTCCATGTTTTTGGTGCGCAGCCAGGGAAACTTGCCATCAATAAGCAACAAAAGAGACTGAAAATGAAAGAAATGGCATTGCCAAGAAGAAAATAATTCAATGGATGTTTGCAAAGTTCCTTCTTCCACTGAAGAGTTGTAGATTCTCATTATCAAAGCCACTTTTTACAAGTTCATCCCATAATGGCGAAAACATATTACCATCATGATGCAAGCTCTATATGGTGGACTGTTTCCTCTTCCTGTTGAAGCAACAAAAACATGCATCTTGGTGGCAAATTGTTTGGAAAAAAACTGAAGGGTAGAAATAGAGAGAATGACCATTCATGGAAGATTTGGAATTTATTGAGAGTTTTTCAAATATCATTAAGTGGGAGATAGTGAAGAAGCTTCAAGTGTCGTGGTCTATGGAGGTTCACAAAAACAAGAAGGAAAAGAGTTGGAATTTGTTCGTGGATACTCAACAGCAAGATACGTGGGATGCTTGGTGCACTAACAACCTTTTGTTTGCCCAATTAGCAACCCACTGGAAGTTGGTAGATAGAGTGTTTTTCACAACATACACTATTGAAACCATCAGAAGCTGGCATTATTAAAATGATGGCACAACAATGATCCTAAGAAGAATGAGTTTTGATACTTTTAGAACGGAATATCTCCCCCTATGTAGTGGTTTGAAAGCCAAATTCGGCGATGTTGAAAAGAAGGAAGTAGAAGAGATGTTGGTCAAAGAGTCCTCTAGATACTGAAGCCCCTTATTGATTCTATTCTGTTGAGTACATACCAACTGGTTGGAGCCAACCCCCTAATAAATGACGCAATCAAGAGGCAAGTGTTAGAACGAGTCCAGAGGTACGTGAGAAGAGAGAAGGTAAGAATCAAGCCTGAGAACGAGCTTGCCAGCAGAAGCCTCCTTTGATGCCCTAAAAGCACTCTTTATAGAAGTCCCCATGGCGACTCAAGGTCCCCTTCCTAGTCAGATTCGTCCTAGAAATATTGAGCCAACAAATGTAGTCCCATTGCCAATTTTTAAGGGAGAGTACAATGAAGACCCTGATCTTCATGTAGCAGAGTTTATGGTAGCAATGCAGTATTGGTTAGCAATCTTCCCCACCACTTTCAAAGATGCGACGTTTCAATGGTATGAGAGACAAGCAATAAGAACTTTTGGCACATGGGACAACCTGAAGTTGTCCTTCCTCACTAAATTCAGAAGTGAAGGTTTTGAAGAGCGGATGCGAGACAAGTTCATGAACCTAAGTTAGTCCTCTGGAGAAAGAGTAGAAGCTTATGTCTCATGAATGGAATCCATCCTGAAGAGATGGGCTAACCATCATTTGGATGAAGGTATCCAAAAAGGAGTGTTTCTCATAGGCCTACAACCAGAAGTTCGCAAGTTTGTGGAATTGAGAAGACCAATCAATATACAAGCTGCAATGGAAGGTGCAAGCTTGTATGATGAATTTGAAGCAAGGCTGTCAATGACTCCAGGAAGAGGAATCTTACCTCCTCCCATGCCAAGAATGGTATACCCACCAAATGCAGTCCCAGGGTCGATTCCCTACCCCTATCCCCATATGCAAAAAATACCGTAGTATAGTGCACCTAATCCATTGTGTCACCACACAGATGATAGTGCCTCAAATGATGGTTCAACCACAACAACAATGGCCTCAAACAGTCCCTCCAATGGCGACTCAATAACAGTGGAACCCTACCAACTGGAATCAACAACCCCAAGTCTCAATAGGAGCTCTGAATCAGAACCAGAACAGAGGACCCTCTGGATCAACCCAACAAGTGTATGTAGTAATTACAGAAGCTTTCCAAAACCCTACTACAAGTACTCCAGGAGGTGAAAATTTGAATGACTACTTATCCAACTTAGTTGCAAGTATCAAGAAAGAGCTTATGGATGTGATTACAGAGCAGCTACAGACGCTGAATGTGAATATCGCCAATATATCCACCCCTGTGGGAGCTAGGAGAGATGTGATGCGTTCTAATACATGGTGCAAAAAGTGTCATCAAGCGGGACATTTAGCCACTGAATGTACCCGAAAACCAACCATTCTTGGAGCCTTTTGTTCCTATTGTTGGCAGAAGAACCATACAGAGGATAGTCTCTCTGAAAGAGATGCATGAACAAAGACAGAAAGATGAAAATGAAAGATTCAACTTGCTGGAATCCAAAATGACAACACATGACATTGGACCAAAACCTAGGGAGTTTGGTCCTAATTTCGGTCCAAGGAGATTTCCCTCTCAAAGTTACAGAGGACAACAGTCTAGTGGTGGTCAGAGATTTGAGGTGGAATGTTACAGATATGGAGAAAAGGGTCATACCTCACCGAATTTTCCAAACACCAGAAGATCTGTGGATTACAAGCCCTTATGCAACCAATGCAAAGGAGAAGGCCACACTACAAAGGACTATCCAAGTCCAGCCCCCCCCTCTCAAGGTCAATGCCACTAATAGCCAACAGAAGGCACAAGAACTTGCCTCCAATTTGGTGGAGTTGGAAGTTGCCACTATCACGCGCACTAGGAAGAAGGAACCAGTTGTCCAAAAAGAGAAAAAATTCCCTGCTAAGATTATGAAGTTCAACCTGCCAATAGAGGGATAGAGCAATACATGACAGAACACTGCAGTACATAGCACTGCATTGCCACAAAGAGTCACAGAGACAATCCCAAAAATAGAACCAAGGGTCCAGGAGATAGATGATGCAGAAGCACCTCCAGAAACAGAAGAGGTGCTAATGCTGCCATTGTTAGAAGAAAAAGGAAAGATGAAAATGGTTGTAGCCCCATTCCCCAACAGGCTGGAGAAGGCCGTGGATCCTATCAAAGAGTATGATTTGGTCAAAGACCTAGAGACTTTTAAACCAAACTTAACATTCCAATAGTTGATGATGTTGTCTCCTAGTTGCCGAAAGAGATTTAAAAGCACCTTGACAAGAAGACGCAGACCAAGGATTGCTCCCCCAACAACAGCAAAGTCCAACAAAGCCTCAGAACCTGTGAAGGAAGTGAATGCGGCTAACGCCTTCCTAGATCCTGGAACCCCAGAGACTAGTGTATGGATAGAAGGATGCTTTATTTTAGATGCATTGATTGATGGAGGCTCATCAGTAAACATAATGACGGATGTGACAATGAAGGACTTAGGGTTGCAAGGAATTCAACCTATGCAGTGGCTTATCAGATTGGCATACCAAAGTAGAATTAAATTGTTGGGCATCCTCCCATACGTAAAAACTATTGGGGTAAAGACGCCTCCGCCGTGCCACCCCATGTATTACTACACTGATAGTACCCACCATTGCACACTGCAGGTGGCGGGTGCCCGTCACCATCACACTTATTCTTTATTCTTTCAATGACTAGTGAATAAAGGAAGGCCCGGTCACATATTATGACTGTTGGAGTTCCCATTTGTCTCTCTCTCTCTTTTCTTGCTCTTGCTCTCCGCCATAGCTCGTGCATGGTATTTCGATCCTCTCATCCCTTTCAACTGGTATCAAATCTTGGCTTTCGATTGCTCGAGCTCTTCTCCGAGCTCTTTTCCATGCTTGCTTAGCTTCGCATCGACTCCCTTCTCACATTGGATCTCCATCCCGGTAGCCATATCCGATCTCCCCGAGCTCCCATCACTCCCCGGCTTCCCGAGCACCTCCTCGGCCTATTGAGGCACCTTCAAGGCATTGGTACTGAGGTCTTTGATCATTCTTTTAGGGTTTTACTTCAGTCTACAGGTTGCAAATAGCAAGGGCAGCCATGGCTTCAAACCCTTGAAGCTTATTCCCCTCATATCGTGCCTTACACCTATCAAGGCTCAAAGAGGCTTGTCATAGGCCTTTGATAGGCCCTTCTTGAGCCCCCCATTACCCCCTTTTAGCCCACGTGGAGCAGCAGCAAGTTCAGTACCAACAGGGCAGATTGCGCCATTTTTCCAGGCTATTAACACTCGTCTACTTCAGCTCCACACTTGGCCATTACTTCTTGCTCTCTACCTTGATCAATAGGGCTATTAGACTTCATGTTTGATGTCATTCAAGATTTAGGCATTGGTTTTGATCATTCGGAACTGATTTCTTTAGATTTGGGACTGTCATAAACTGTCATAACAGGCTGAAAATAGGGCAGCAACATTGACATTAGCATTTGTTGCTTACACTCCATTCCGGTTGTGTTATTTGATGCCCGTATGCGGCCTACTTGATGCCCGAATGTCTTGGGAATGTATGCATTCGATTTTCCCATGATTTGGCATTGTTGTTGGGCTAGAAATTGACACTTTTGGACTATTTAGAGCTATTGTACATGAGCGGGATGAAGCTCATTTGTCACATGTATTGCTTCTATATCGATACCAGATGTATGCTATGGGTTATGCCATGATGTATTACACTTTGGGGATCAACTTTGAACTCATGATTGTGATTCCGGAATGCTTTTGAGCATCGCATTTGCTCTGTTGTTATTGGTTTGTCATTGGCTGTTTGGTCGACTTGACTAGCATTTGGGCCGCGTATGCCTATTGTCTGTACTTGACGAATAAGCTCTATGCATTACATGCTTTGGTCCGTGGTTGATGCCTCTTAGTTCGTCCATGCTTGACAAATATTTTGGAGCTCTGATTTGGATGTTCTGAGCACTTCTGACTCACAGGGATATTGACTTTGGGTTACTACTGGATGTATTGACTTGACAGAGATCTTGCCATTGGGATTATGGCTTGCTCAGTGGTTGCTACGACAGTTGCTTCATGTATGTCATGCTCTCTTGGATGCATCTGACACATTGACTTGGTCACTTGTCACTGGTACTTTGTCTTGGGTTTTTTGAGCTCTTTAGCTCACCTGTACATTGTTTGTGCCAGTGGGAGCATAGTGTATGCATGACCGACTTTGAGCAATTCATGTCTTGGAGCAGCTTACGACTTTGAGCAGATGTTTTTTGAGACTTTGGGATTACCCTCCAACCTTTGGGTGTTGCATTGATGTATGTCTTGGTCTCCAAATTGCTTATGAGTTGAGTCTCTTGCTTTGGATCTGCTTTCATTTTGGGCAGACACCTATTTGTGTCAGGTTTTGGCAGTTGCAGGTACATCTTGCCTAGATTGTTTGGGGGTGTGCCTCTTACTAGCAGATTCTATTTGACATGTCTCGGTGTTAAGCTCATGTACTTTCACTATCATTTGGCTTTGCTTTGTCCTTTTCATGCAGACTTTGGACCTAGCACTGTCTAGTTGACTTTGGATCCAATTTTGGGACAGTTTGCTCTCATTATTGCAGGTCTGCAATTTATTACAGCAAGCATTTATTGGTGGATTGAGCTGTATTTTTCATGCTAAAATGTCCTGATTTGGTGTATTGTACCTCTTTCTTGGTGGGTAGTAGCTTCTTAGTCAGTTTCCCAGTCATTTTGCCTTGGATTTAGTGGTTTTTTGGATGTTTACAATAGAAAACATCAAGCAGTTTTTGAACTATCTTTGCATTTACAGCCTGCATTATGGCTTCGTCTTCGACTGATAATGCCATATTTAATATCACAAAGTTGGATGGTACCAAGTATACCTATTGAAAGAGCCAGATTTGGCAGGTCTTGGTGCAAAAGAACCATGTAAAGCCACTTCGATTGAGCGGGCAGCAGCCTGCATGTATGAGCAATGATGACTGGTTTGACTTGGATGCATACTGTAAGTCCACAATCATACTCTCTCTGACTCAGCAGGTTCATTACAATGTAGTGGATGAGGCACAGACCGCAAGGCAGTTATGGAAAAAGATCAAGAATCTTTATTATAAGAAGAGCCTGGCTAGTCAGATGTATTGGCTCAAGCAGCTCATGGATCTGCGCGCATGAAGGAGAATGCGACGATGTCTACTCAGTTGAGCCAATTCCATGTGATCTTGAAGAATCTGACATCGCAGGGTATCATATTTTCCAATGAGGTGACCCCACTCTTTTTTCTTGGGACTCTTGGAGAGTCGTGGGATGTCTTTTGTACTACCTTGTGTGCTCCTGCTTACTGAGCTGAAATTGTCTGATGTAGAGAGTGCTCTTCTGCAAGAAGAGATCAACAGGAAGAACTTGGATACCTCTCCTGTTTCTCATGCTTTGACAGTTAGAGGCAGGAATGACAAGAATGATCATGGGAATGGCCATGGCCGTGACTCTCAAAAGGGTCGGTCCAAATCTCGTGGAAAGTCATGTAGTAAGTCGCGTGGGTGCAACGCTAATGTCACTTGCCATCATTGTGGGAAAGAGGGCCATATCAGACCACAGTGTCATGAGTTGCGCAATGAGAAGCGCAAGGACAAGGGGAAGGATAAAGTGCATGAAAAGTCTTCTAATCGCAGTATTATACCTGTGAAGTCCAATGTAAAGATTGAAGAGATCAATGTTACGCAGACTAAGGAGCCATCTGACGGTGATGAGTTTATCTTGGCAGCTAGTTCATCTGACAACTCACAGTTGACTGAGACTCCTAGCATATATGCACAGTGTTGGCTTTTGGATTCAGGCGCGTCTTTTCATGTGACGCCTTATCATGAGTGGTTCCACTCCTATCGCACTGTATCACGGTCAGTCAGGCTTGGAGATGACAGATCTTTGGCTATTTTGGGCAGTGGTGACATACAGTTGCAGTTTTCCACTAGCAATTCTTTTGTGCTCAGGGATGTACGTCATGTACCTGCGCTTATGCGCAACCTTACGTCTACAGATTAGCTAGATGATGCAGGGTTTCACATTGGTTTTGGAGACTCTGCCTAGAAGATTATCAGAGGCAGACTTGCACTGGCCAGAGGTGCCAAGGCTGGCAACCTCTATCCTCTTGTAGTGGATGGTCCTACAGTTGATAATGTCTTGTCAGTGGGTTCTATCCCACATGTATCACTTTGGCATGCCCGTTTGGGGCATATGTCTTTGAAGGGAATGAAAATGCTTTCTAGTTTGCAGTATCTTCCGCCTTTAGACTATGCATGTTTTGACTCGTGTGATCATTGTCTTTATGGTAAGCAGAATAGGTCTACGCATAAGAAATTGGGTAGGCCACACATGATGAGCCCTTGGCTTTGGTGCATTCCGATGTTTGTGGGCCCATGCCTTGTATGTCTATGGGTGGTGTGAAGTACTTTATTACCTTCATTGACGATTTTTCTAGGAAAGTGTGGGCTTATCCCATAAAGCAAAAGTCGGATGTCTTGGTAGTCTTTCAGCATTGGCTTGCTCTTGTTGAGAACTATGCTGGGTATAGGCTAAAATGCCTTAGGACTGACAAAGGGGGAGAATATGTCTCACGTGCTTTTGAGCAGTTGTGTGATGACAGGGGAATTAAGCGTTAGTTGACCGCCCCTTACACCCCACCCCAGAATGGTTTTGGCTGAGCGCATGAACAGGACTATTCAGGAGCGTGTGTGCTCTATGCTTAGCCATGCAGGCCTACCACAGAGCTTTTGGGCTGAGGCAGTTAGTATGGCAGTGCATGTCATAAATCGATCGCCTTCTAGTGGTTTGGATTTCCAAGTTGCAGAGGAAGTTTGGGCTGGTAAGCTACCCTCTTATGCGCATCTCTGTGTCTTTGGATGTGAGGCATTCTGCCATGTGCCCAAGGACAAGAGGAGTAAGTTGGATCCAACGAGCATTAAATGCATCTTTCTTGGCTATGGTGATTCAGGAGAGATGGGCTATCACCTATGGGATCCGCAGGCGTGGAAAATAGTACGCAGCCATGATGTAGTTTTCCATGAACACAAAATGCATAAGCAGCCTGAGAAGGTGGTTGAGATCTGCAGAGTGATCTTTCAAGAGTAGCCTCGAGCTTCAGCATAGCCAATAGTACAACCTGCAGCTCCTACACAGGGCCAGGGTGTTGGACAGACAGTTGGGCAGGCAGCTGAGCCTGCAGTGAGACGGTCTACTAGAGATAGACGTCCACCTAATCGCTATGAGCCCTCTATGCAGTATGTCTTGTTGACGAATGCAGGAGAGCCTCTCACCTATGATGAGGCTATGCATAGGGGTGACAGTCACTCTTAGGAGAGGGCTATGCAGTCTGAGATGGACTCCTTGCATAGGAATATGACTTGGGATCTTGTTGCCTTGCCTAAGGGCAAAAAGGCTTTGCCATGCAAATGGGTATACAAGCTGAAAAGTACGCCTGGGTACCCCAAGCCAGCCTATAAGGCTAGACTTGTAGCTAAGGGTTTTAAGCAAGAGCATGGAGTTGACTTTGATGAGTTCTTCTCTCCTGTCATCAAGATGACTACCCTATGCTTGGTCTTGTCCTTGGTTGCGCAACTTGACTTGGATCTTTATCAGATGGATGTTAAGACTGCATTCTTGCATGGGGATTTGTATGACGAGATCTATATGGAGTAACCTAAGGGCTTTGCAAAACATGGCAGGGAGCACCTAGTGTGCAAATTGAAGAAGAGTCTTTATGGCTTGAAGGAGGCACCTAGGGAATGGTATCATAAGTTTGATGCCTTTATGCAGTCCACGGGGCTACAGCGGGAGTGCTATGGATCCATGTTTTTACATGAAGAAAGCCCATGATGGCAGTTTACCGATTTTAGTTCTCTATGTTGATGACATGGTGATAGCAGGGAAAGCTTATGCAGAGCTTGATGCTTTGAAAGCTCAGCTCAAGAAGAGCTTTGAGATGAAGGATCTAGGACAAGCTTCACATATTCTTGGGATGCGCATTAAACGTGATAGGCATTAGGGGCTTTTGTATCTCTCACAGCAGGAGTACATCCATAAAGTCCTTGAGCACTTCCGCATGCAAGACGTAAAGCCTGCGGGCTGTCCTTTGCCTTCTCATGTGGGGGTTTCACAGGCCGATTGTCCACAGACAGATGAGCAGAGAGCCAAGATGGCCACGATTCCTTATGGATTAGCAGTAGGCAATCTCATGTATGCCATGATAGCCACTCATCCAGATATTGCGCATGCAGTTGGTGTTGTGGTGCGTTAAATGGCTACACCTGGCAAGAAGCATTAGGATGCCATGAAAGGTATCATGAGGTACATGAAGGGCACTGCAGATATGTCTATATGCTATGGCAGCCAGGATACAGGGGTCGTGGGTTACACTGACTCCGACTATGCAGGACATGCAGATAGTAGGAAGTCCACTTCTAGCTATGTGTTCACTTATGCTAGAGGGGCTGTTTCTTGGATGTCCAGGGTGCAGAAGTGTACGGCTTTGTCTACCACTGAGGCCGAGTATGTTGTAGCCACTGAGGCTTGCAAGGAGGCTATCTGGCTAGGCCATCTTGTTTTTGACCTTGGGATTGATGCTGTTCCTACACTGCATTCGAATTCTATGAGTGCCATTCAATTGGCTAAGAATCCGATCTTCCATGCGAAGACGAAACATGTTGAGGTGAGATATCACTTTATTCTACGAGTGCCATTCAGTTGGCTAAGAATCCGGTCTTCCATGCGAAGATGAAACATATTGAGGTGAGATATCACTTTATTCAGAGTGTCGTGGAAGATAGGTCTGTTGACCTTGTCAAGATCTCCACTGACATCAATCCTACAGATCTGCTCACGAAAAGCCTCACTACTGAACGCTTTGCCTTCCTTAGGAGATTGATGGGTGTTGGATGAGATATTGCCTTTCCTCATCCCTTGTACCTATGTACATTTGTATTGTCTTTTCTTTTATTTTCTCTCTCATTAGGGCAGATTCGCCTTTAAGTGGGAGGTTGTTGGGATAAAGGCGCCTCCGTCGTGCCACCCCGTGTATTACTACACTGACAGTACCCGCCACTGCACACTGCAGGTGGCGGGCACCCCCGTCACCGTCACAGTTATTCTTTATTCTTTCAGTGACTAGTGAATAAAGAAAGGCCCGGTCACACATTGTGACTGTTGGAGTTCCCATTTGTTTCTCTCTCTCTTTTCTTGCTCTTGCTCTCCGCCATAGCTCGTGCATGGTCTTTCGATCCTCTCATCCCTTTCGAAAACAACCCTTGTAAGAAGAGACTATTGGCTGACATATTTGGTGGTCAAACCAAAATCTTTTTGGAACATCATACCCTCTGCTGTTGGGAAGACCTTGGCTCTTTGAAGCAAGAGCCAAGACAGATTGGTTCAAAGGAATCCTAACCCTAGGCAGAGGACCCAATAAAGTGGTGTTGAAATTGTATGGATTGCAAAAAGGTAATGGATCCACATCCATCGAAGTCATAACTAACTCCTCCAACGAAGTAACAGATGGTACATCAGGAGATGAAGAGGCTGTTAAACAGATCTTTCCCAAGAAAATAGAGGCATAATCCCTAACAGTGGGCACTGTAAGCCAACTACCAAAGGAAGCCAAGTCTTTGTCTATGGGAGAATACCTCCTGCCTCAACTAGAATTGACTTCTGAAATCACCTCTGACAGCGAAATAGAATCATGGATGTATTGTTCTCCCTGTTACATGGAAATTGCAGACACAGTAGCAGAGACAGAGCCAGAGACAGAAGCTGAAGCAGAAATAGACACAAAGGTGGAGGATCTGTTCTTCTCCTACAGAGCCTCTATAGAAGCAAAGACAAAGCCTCCAGAGGAAGAGGATGAAAATGATGAGGAAGAAAATGAAGTAGGTTATGAAAGTGCAATTGAAGAAGATTCTCTGATAGTGGATGATCTTATTGATGTCCCTACAGAGACCTCAGAGGCCGAAGATCTCGGGGTGTTGGATAGAATGACCATGGTTCCATTTGGGTTGATCAATGGACCACAAAGTATGCAGAATCTGCATAAACAATGGATCAAAGGCATAAAAATTAAGTTCACCAGTGGCTTTTGTAGCCCTAACCATTCATTCTGGAGAAAAGATGATGATGATGATGCCCCTTGTCAATAGAAGCCAGAGCCATCAAGGCCACGACTTATAGAAGGTCCGTGCTATGTGACATTCTTGGATGTATCTTTTGAAGATAAATCCCTAAGTCCAAAAGAAATCACCACTCACACAGAAGCAAGCAAAGCTCTGATACCCTTCCAAAAATCTCAACAGACAAATGAGTCATCTATTCACAAGGAGGACACTGGTTCTAGTGGAACATCAGACGATGACACTACTCCCTTGGAAGAGTCAAACCTCTATCCAAAAGCAATCCGTGGGACATTCATCCGCGAAATGGAACAAATGTGTCTTTGGTGTCTCATCAGGAGTTCTTCTGGGCCATATTGTCTCTGCACAAGGAATTGCAACAGACCCGACAAAGATTGAGAAGATTGCTACCTTGACAACACCAACAAACCTCAAGCAATTGAGAGGATTTCTTGGTCATGTGGACTACTACAAAAGATTTATTGCACATTTTGCAACCAAGGCAGCCCCTCTGCATAAGCTCCTAAGGAAAGATACGGATTTCCTTTGGACTGATGACTATGAAGAAGCCTTTAATACCCTAAAATAGTGCCTTATCCAAGCACCTATCTTGCAGCCTCCTGATTGGACGAAGGAGTTTCATGTGCACACAAATGCATCAGTTGAAGGGCTAGGTGATGTCCTATGTCAAATGGGCCCCTCTAAATTAGATCAACCAATCTATTATGCAAGTTTGAAAGTAACCGAGTGTGAGTGGAACTACACAATGACAGAGCTTGAGTGCTTAGCAATGATGTTTCCACTGGAGAAGTTTTGACACTATCTATTGTCAATACAACGTGGATCGTGAAGCCCTGTCCTTCCTAATGAACAAAGCAAATGTCAAAGGATGACTGATGAGATGGTTGCTCCTATTCCAAGAGTTTGATTTTGAAGTGGTCACTAAGCTTGGCAGTTCCCATGTCCTAGTTGATCATCTATCCCTCAAACTGCAAGAGAGGAACATGATGATCTAGACCTTCCTAATGCTTCCTTTCTAGTTGAAACAGTTACTCCCTGGTATGTAGACATAGCCAACCTCCTGGCAATTCAACAATATCCTCCTAGCATCTCAAGCCGTGAGAAGAAGCTTCTGTTAGAATCATCCCCCTACACCTTGCTAGGCGGTATACTGTACAAGAAAGGCAAAGATGAAGTGCTGAGAAGATGTGTCCCAGGGGACGAAATCTGCATAGTATTGAAAGCATGCCATGACGAACCATGTGGTGGACACTTCATAGGAGAAGCGACAGCCAAAAAGGCTATGTTGGCGAGATACTAGTGGCCGACCCTCCATAAGGATAAATATGACTACTGCAAGAGATGTGATGCTTGTCAGTGAATGGAAAAACCCACCAAAACAAGTGCCATGCCACTACAACCTATTCTTCCCCTAAAGTTGTTTGAGAAGTGGGGGATTGATTTTTTGGGTCCCATTGATCCACCTACTAGGCAGAATCAAAACAGATATATCTTAGTATGTACGGATTATGTCACAAAGTGGTGTGAAGCTAAAGCTCTGAAGTAGGACGATGGTAACAGCGTAGCCCTGTTCATGTACGAGAATAATATTACCCATTTTGGCAGTCCCTTTGAGCTGGTAAGTGACAAAAGTACTCATTTCCTTAACAAAATCATGGAAGAGCTGACGGAGCTGTATAAGATCCGCCATCGTAAGTCCACTCCTTACTACCCCAGAGCCAACGGCCAAGTTGAAGTCACCAATCACATCCTCTGCTCGATCCTAACAAAAACGATTGCCACACATTGTTGCAACTGGGACGATCAACTTACAAAGGCCCTCTAGGCATATAAAGCCTCCCATAAGGTAGCTACAAGACAGACCCATTTCCAGCTAGTGTATGGTACAAAAGCCATCTTCCCTATTGAGCTATTGTCCTCTTTGCGAGTGGCAGTTAAAGAATGCTTGGGAGATGATGAGTCACTGCAATGCCATCTCCTGCACTTGGAATGTTTGGATGAGATTTAGCGGATGGTCCTACAATGTATGGAAACCACTCAAGCGCGACGCAAGGCCTATCATGACAGTTTCATCAAGAAAAAGGAGTTCAAATAAGGTGATCTTGTCGTGGCCTATGATTCGAGATTTGGCAAGTTTCCTGACAAGCTTCAACAATGGTGTGGGAGCTTTCGCTCAACCGCCAAGACCCACGGACTGCTTATTGTTTCAAGCGTTCCAAGCAAGCTCTAATGGCTATCTCTCACCTAGCCAACGCGCCGTCGATACTACGAGTGTTGTGAGCTTACCTTGAGGCCCGATCGAGTATCATTCTCTCTCTCTTGCACTCCGATAGCTCCACGATTCTTGATGCTAGCTCAAGCATCCTCAAGCCTCCTCCATCTCCAAGATCCATCCTCCATAGCCGCGCGCACAAGAGAAGAGAAGAGAAGAGAAGAAGAGGAGAGTAGATGGTGAAGAGCTTCACCCTCTTGATCCCTCACTCTCACACACACTCACTCCCTCACACTCTCACACTCCCTCTCTCAAGAGCACACACAAGCAAGAAGGAGAGAAGAAGAGAGGAAGAAGAAGACTCTTTTTGCCACACGTCAAAAAATGAGCTTCTCATTCACTTTTCAACTTTATATACAAAACCCTAAATCCCTTTTGGGCGGTCATCCTCTTTTTCCTCTTTTACATGGCCGGCCGTAGCCTAGGCCCTTTTTCCCATTTCCTACCATTCTAATTTATCCTATTCCCACTAATGCATACACTTTGCACAAGAGCGAGCCTGGCACTCTTTTACATAGATTCGGGGGCGCTTCTGCATTTTAATGGTGCGCCTTTTCCTCTTTCGTTGCCATGGCCTGATACCGAAGCTTCTTGAGGGTCGTGTCCGAACATTTGAATTTTTCAAGGATTGGTTGCCAGTCAAGGCGCCTTTTTTTCTTTTACCTTTTTCTGCTTTTATCCTGCGCCTTTTTTGTTGTTTTGCCTTCTTCCCAGTTTTCGCTCCTTTGTGCTGCGGTAACGCGGTCGGAAACACGGTAACATTACCCCCCTCCTAGCCAAGTGTCAGTCCCATGGCACTGCGGTGGGACATAGTGGCAAATTAGGTCGGCTGTTAGGCGGAACAGGTAGGTGGGTGGTTAGGGATGATGACCCGGAGAGATTCCGGCGTGCTTTAGGCTCCATGAAGATACTCGGCATCTATCACATGGTTGTGGCGCTGGTTATGTAGCCGATCGTCTTTTGAGTATGAGAAGCGCTTGAAGCAATAAGCGATCCCTTATGATGATGGCATTGGAGGGATTTATTCTGGGGAAACCCCTCGAACTCTATTTGTCTTGAAAACCTGTGGCTTCGATTGAAGATCCGTGTCTTTGATTTGAAGGTCCTCAAGCTGGTGGAATCAATAAGCTATCTGTGGATCTTGAGGCGTTGGGCATGGATCATTGGACGATGCAGTTCCAAGATCTATGCCAATGGCAGTTTTATCTCGACCTGGTTTGATCATGGTGGCCATCAACACCAGGCGAATGGCTGGAGGCCGGCATGCTTTGGGTCATTAAAGGGTGCCATGGGTGATGGTTTTCCGTGGGTAGCCATTTCTTGAGAGTCGAACATAACCTGCAAGAAAAGTTGTGCCCTCCCTAAGGGGTGTGCTGCTTGTCGTGTAGTGTGTTGTGCTCGTGGCAGTGGAACTGGGAGATGGGTCTAATCTTGGGCAAGCCCTTGGTAACGTCCCACACTTGAGGACCCAGTTTGTGCTTCGTTGGAGGTGCGGTGTGAGCCTTAGGGTGATAGGTCTGAAAGTCCTACCCTTGATGTGCCCTAAGCGTGAAGTGGGGGAGGGGGCTAGGGAGAACCCTAGGTGCAGTGACTGTGGTGCTTCTTCTTTTTTTGAGATGATACATAGGCCTAAGTGTCTTAGTCGGAATGAGGAGGAGAAGGGGGGCGGAGAGACTTGCTCAAAAATTGGCGATTCTGCATGTAATCTTTTAGATTCATGCGGACATGAAGGGAGGTAGTGGAGAGAAAGGGGTGGTTGCATCTAGTGAATTGGCTGTCGTTCATGTCCTCTAGGAGGGCTAGGCAAAAAGAGGGAAGGAGACTAGCCCTCATCATGAGACGAGCCATGGCACAATTATCTATAGCATTAGGGTCAAAGAATAGGGGAGGCAGGAAGCGCTCTTGTGGAGTCGGGTCCTGCTTAAGAAGTAGCCTAAGTAGCCTAAGATAGTTACAAGTGGTTATAAAAGAGGGGTCAGGACATGAAGAAAAGTCTGCAAGGAAGCACATCATAGACTCGTCTAGGCTTTCCGCGGTAAAAAGAAGGGCATTGTCAAAGGATGCTACAATGGAGTTATAAATGATGGGAAAGTCATACCACCCATGGAGGGTGGCATCAAAATCTACGCCTACCCTTTGAGGGTACGCCATGTAAGTAGGGTCGTTTCGCTCGAACGGCAGGGTATTACAAAAAGCCATCCAGGCGAGCATGCTTATGTCGCATACTTGCCTCCTCCACAGGGGTTGGCTCCTATAGTTTTGTATAGTGTGGGGGATTTCAAAAATTATATCTTGCCAGTAGTCGGCCGCTTCGGTGCCCCATGAGGTTGGGGTCTTTTCCCACTCTTCCAGCCATTTTCGACCGCGATCACCTTGTCCATCAGTTTGAGAGGCAGGACCCTCCGCAGACTGTTGGATAGGAGGAAACTGAAGGAGAATGGCTCCTTTCCTAGTCCTGCACCTCCCACACTACCAATTCTACATGGAATCCCGCGGGAAGATCATCTGGGCATGGAGAGAGAGGCGTGGATGGTACCACGGCTGGTTTGGCCCTTAGTTTCTGTCTGGCCTGCTCCACAGCTTTTTTCGCCTTTCTTTAGAGATGGCTTTTCTTTCTGCAGCAACTGGATCTTCTTGTGGCGAGTCTTGGGCCTGTAGCGAGGGGGGTTGTGGGACCATGTCTTCCCTAAATCGATTCACATTGATTTCTAGCTCTGCTTCTTCCCCCTACCATTCTGCGTGTACTGCTTCTTCCTCGAACCCGAGGGCATCTATCTCCTGGGGGGTTAGGCCGGCCCGCATCAGGTATTTCCGTTGTTCCTCCAAACTCAGCCTAACCTCCGTTGGTAGTGGTGGCATCTGTAGTCCAGCAGGTAGGGCTCTTCTTGCCATGCCGAGCTTCCTCTTCACCGCTTCCAGTGGCTCTCCTTGTGCTATGTGGGTGGCGTCCAAGATGGTATCGAGAAAGGCCTTTTGTTGAGCGCTGAAGGCCACTTGGGCGGCCTCCGCCTTGCTCTCTGCGATGATTTTCTCTTTTTCTGTTAGAGCAAGGTAGTGCGCCAGTGTCTTCACCCTCTTCTCGTTGTGCACTGCCCACTCCTCTGCCCTTTTTTTCATTACTTCTAGGCCCTCCCCCTGTCTTAAGGTCAACATCATGATTTTCTGTCCATAATCCTCTAGTTCCCTAACTAGCCTCTCTTGTTCTTCTTGTTCAGAGGTTAGCTGATCTGTTAGGCGCTTGAGTTCCTTCTCCTGCTCCTCCATGCCTCATTGCCTTTCTTCGTCCCTGGCATTTAGCTCCACCCCGAGTGCATCCACCTCAGCAACTTTCGCAGCAAGCTCCTGGTACTGCACTACTAGGAGCTTGTGCCCTCTTTGCATGCTTACTAACTCTTGCATCTCATTTTCGAGTAGCTGCCTCCAATGTTCCTCCCTCTCATCCCTAGCCTTCAGTTCTTGTTTCAGATCTGCAATCTTGCGCTGCTGCAAGGCTATCATTCTTGTCTTGTCCAACTGGAAGGTGGCCATGGTTTCCTTCTCGACTGCCAACTTAGCCACTGCTATTTTGCATTTCTCCTTCGCTCTCTCCAATTGGGAGAGCAGCTTGGCGACGTATTCATCGTAATTAGTCGGTGGCATCATCGTTGTGTGAATGGGCGAGGTGGAGGCTTCTCTTTTTGCTTTTTGGGCTCTTGCCTGGACTCTGCATCCGTGGCTGGCCTTTTCTGTCCTGTGGCCATAGTCTCTGTGCTCTGGCCCTAGCCCATTTCTTTGTTGATAAAATACTGCATCCACGCCACGAAATTTGGCACATCTGCGCTAGTGGGGATGCTGGGGGTGACAGTGGTAAGTTCCGCGGGAGGTATCAGGAGGGTAGGGATCGGATGGAGCGGGGCCTTGCCTTTGCCTTCGGGGACTGGAGGTGGCACGAACTGTGGCACCTACGTGTTGGATCCTGGCCCCTCTTCTCTGCATGGGCTCAGGTTCCTTAGTTCGTCTGCTTGGCATTGCTGTTCGATGGACCGTCAGGTGGCCTCCACCAAGTCCTCCTCCTCCTTCCTTCGTAGCTCCTCCTCTTCTTCCTCCGCTTTTCTCTTCCTTTCCTCGTGCCTTTTCTTCTGCTCCTCCTGCTTTTTCCCTTTCTGTTCTTTTTGCCTCCTTTTCTCCACTTCAGCTTCTTGTTTTGACGCCTCTTTGGCTTTCTATAACTCCTCTTTTTCCCTCTGCTCCTCCTGTCTCTTTGTTCTCTCTCTCTCCTTTTCTTCTTTTAGGGATTCCTTCTTCGCCCTTTCCAAGTCTTCCCTTTCTTTCTTCCTGCCTTCATCACTCTTCTTCTTCCCCTGTGATGCCTTCTTCTTCGTTGTCCTGATTGTCTTCTTACTAGTTTGTCCCCCACCCTTCTTCTTCTGTTTCCGTTTTGTCGGTGGACCTGTCTTTGTCCTGTCGAGGGGGCGACTTCTTCGGCGTTTCTCCTTCTCCCTCCTTTGGCTCCTATGCTGCCTTTACTGCCTCTTGAATGAGTGCAGTCAAGACTCCTCCGTAGCCGATGAAAGAGGCCTTGGAGGAGGCTTTCTTTCTTTCTGTCACCTTAGAAGCCAGAGATTCTCCTCTTGTTGATGCACTTCCCAGGGCTAGTGCCTTGGCCGCTTGATCAATCGTCTTCTGCATGTAGCCATTCCAATCCACCTCATCTAGAGTGTGGGCTGCTACATTCTCTAGCATTTGCACGCTAATCCGATGCATTAAGGAATTGTAACATTGGCTGGAGAAGAGAACGTGCACCAACTTGGCCTGCAGCCTGGCGTCAGTGTCAAGGATGTCCTGGATGCTTATGCCGTCGTTCATGAGTACCTCTTCCTTCTTCATTTTCAGCAAGGCATAAACATCCCTTTTTTGTCACCTTTCTGTCCTAGGTACCAATCCCAGAGCCTTTTCCACCAAGGCTGGATCCAACCGGACTTGCACTTGCTTTGCACCCTCTCCTCGGCCCACTGTTACAATGCCACCTTCCTGGTCCGGATTGTATGTTCTGAGGAATTCTACGCATTTAAAGTGATCCAGCTCCTGCGAGAATTTTTCAATGTACTTTGTAAGGTTGCACTGTTCCACTACACTCCTGGCTGCCTCCTCCTTCGCCACCACGACTCTGATGTTATGGATGGTTTGGAACTTGAGCTGGCCAAAGGCGCGGTTCTCCAATTGGATGCAATATAGCTCCCTTTCCTCGTCAGTGAATGGGAGTCGATGGGCGCGGTCTTGCTGCGACATTTTCTGCTCCTGCCATAATTTGTAACTTCCGTTAGTATTTTCCACATAGCACTTTGATGTTTATGCGAGAATAAAAACTCTTGACTGAATTTTTGGAAGCCATTTTTCTCATACTAATGCTTATTCCTTTCACTACTTTTACTTTACCATACCCCCTTTTTATTCATTTCCTATCTGATTCTTTTCACCTTCACCACATACCCCACATACATACCCACATACCCCCTCCTCTTCTGGCTGAGAGAAGAATCCTTTCTAGGATTGGGGGTTAAAAGGTGAAAGGCATTGGTCCTGTTGGGGTAGGACTTTACGTGTGAAGAAGCCACGTGTAGAATTTTGGATTGTATTCCAGTTGAGCATGACAATCAAGAGCAGCTGGTTGGATAGAGACTTGGGAGATGTAGGTCAAGACATCATGAAAGAGATCTCTAGTATTAAGGCAGTTGGCGACATGTAATTCCTCTTCTGTGAGGAATTGGTCAATATAGGGGTGGGCGAGCACATGGTCGTCCAAATGCTGATTGCGGGTGATGGCCAAAACCCTAAACGAGATGGGTGCCACATAAGTGGGGTCATATTCAATGGTTTTAACTGCCCTGCATTGCTCAGCATTGGTCATCATTCGGCAACCTTTTTTCTCCCATTGGATTCTCAGAGCAAACCATTGCTGCAAGAACGTGGAAGGTGAGCTTGCCATCTACGTGAGCACGTGCATCTCGTGTTCAGGAACAGAACGAGGAGGCTTTCGATATGAAGTGACTAGGCATCTGAGGACCGCTTGCTCCTTTGAGATTTCGTCGTTCGCTATCAATTCGGCAGCGATTTTGGGGGATTTAGTAGTCATAAGTTCGTATTCTTCCCAAGTGCATGGTAATGCGCGAACCTCTGAAGCAAGGGTTATGTCAAGAAGGCCTAGGTCTAGCCTCTCATAGCTTCTAGCGAATGTGGTGAAAGTTTCATCCAACATCTTGATGCAGGTTATTAAGTCATCCCAGAGGTCACGGCAAGGTCCTTAGCCAAGGAGAGAAAAGGTCGTATCGCGTATGAAGGTTTAAGACCTGCTGGTGGGGATGGTGCAACTGGACTGGATAGTGGTGACTCCCTCATCGGTGTCATAGGTTGGGCTTTGCACTCCAAAGCACGTTGAGGTGCTGCAGGAAGCTCTGGGGGCCTGGGGGTTGTGATGGGTTCTGAGTGAGCAGTCATAGGGCTTTTTAAGTCCTCTGGATTAGGCAGGTTTAAGGCTTGTGGTGTTTGCTTTGGTCGATATATGAGCTGAGGCTTACTAGCCACAACTAGCAATGGCGTGCTGACTATGTTCTGGGCACCACGTGTGCAAGCCTCCTGCACTAGGGTGAGATCACTTGTAGATGAGCTTTTTAGCTGGCCATTTTTAGGCACCCAAATCTAGGGGTGGCCCTCGTAGTATCCTTGTGCCCGCAAGAGATCTTTGGGAATCCATCACGGTGTGGTTGTGTGTCTACGGCGATAGCGTCTAGACTGCCTCTTAGGCCGGAACGGCTGATGATTTTGGTGGTTAGGATCGCGTTTGGGTGATGTACCCAGATGTGGTTTCTGCCATTTTGGCACCCACATAAGTCTAGACTCCTTGGCCTTGTGAGCACTCTTGGTGGGTTTGGGCCTGGGGTCGAGAGCCTGGCACGAGGCCGCAAGTTTCTCCAGTTTAGACTTGGGCTGGAGCGTCGTCCTAGGGATTTCTACCGGTGGCGTCGTGATGGTGGAGGAATCATGACAGCCCTTACTTAAAGTCATCACTATACGGATGTTGCTAATAGCAAGATGAATGTGGTTTAGGTTGTAATCCACATTACAGTGCGTTAGCTTCTTGAAGGTGCAACCCAATAGTGACACATTACCGGCTTCTTTAGTGTCAAGCAACATGTGGAAGAAAGCTGGTAAACTTTCAGACTCGATGGAAACGAGTACCTTGCACTTCCCCAGGAGTGAATAGGCAGTACCCCCAAACGGGTGAGGTTGGCATTAGTGGATTGTAGCATCGGTTGACCAATGTGTGTCCAATGGTCATGCGTCAAGATGTTGTAGTCGGCCCCTTCATCAATCAAGGCATCGAAAGAATACACCGCTCCTGCTGCGACTGTGATTCGTAGATAAGCCGGTGTCACTGCTTCTTCGTCCTGATCTGTAAGGTCGGTTACAGTAGCCACGCAGACGTTCAGTGGGGATTCTAGCATGGGTGGCTCATGTAATGGATGGGAAGGAGGATAGTACTTCTTTACGCAGCTGTCGTTAAAAAAGCCTATTCCTTCACCGTCAAGTGTCTCCAACTCAACATTCCTGGTTCTACCAATCATGCATACTCTGAAAGGCCCTAGCCCTCAAAACTTCATCTTCTGTTTATGTCCTTTTACCGAGTATAGCAAAACAAGATCCCCTTATTCGAAGTCTCGCTGCTTGACATGCTTGTCAAACCACATCTTTCGTCAAGCCTTTTCACAAATCAGAGAGTGAGTGGTGAGGAGTCGGGTCTCCATTAAGCTCTCTAGCTCCACCAAGTGGTTGGTCCAAGCCTCTCTTCCCTCCCAACGCTCCTGGACTGCTAGCCTCAAGCTAGGGATGAAGAATTCTAAGGGAAAAATGGCTTTAGTTTCGTATGTCAGCCTAAAAGGCGTCTGTCCTACAGCCGTTTTATAAGCTGTGCGATAGGCCCACAAGGCTGCCATTAGCTTGTTGTCCCAGTCTCTTCTTGAAGTAGACACGACTTTTGTAAGCACGTTGACTAAGATTTTATTTGTGGATTCGGCTTGGCCATTAGCCTGAGGGTAATAGGGAGAGGACTTCCGATGAATTATTAGGAAGGTAGAGAGCAAGTGGGCAATCACTTCATTAATGAAGTGTGTGCCTTGGTCGCTTACCAGCTCGATTGGATAGCCAAACCGTGAAATGACCTGCTCCCACAAGAACTTTGCAGTGGTCCTAGCATCATTCTTCCTCGTGGCTCGTGCCTCTGCCCATTTTGTTAGATAGTCGGTTGCCACGATGATGTAGCGAGCTTGGGAATACTGTGCTGCAGGACTGATAGGCCCAATAAAATCGATGCCCCATTTTTCAAAGGGTTGTCGGGCTATGACAGGGGTCAACTCCATCTTGTCCTTCCGCACATGCACTTTGGTGCTTTGGCACTCATCGCAGTGCCTTACGAATTTATCTACATCACGGAAGAGGGTGGGCCACCATAGTTGGGATTGTAGCACCTTTCAAGCTGTTGTGTCCCCGCTAAAGTGTCCTCCAGCGATTCCACCATGTGCTTCGTTCAATGCGTCGTGCATCTCGTGCTCACATACGCATCTGTAGAGTTGGTCGGCTATCAGTTGATATGGCTGAATTTTCAGAATAAGCCTCCTCAGCCTGGCCTTCTCAATGGGTCGCTCAGGTAGTCTGTTCTCTAGTACTCGCACTATATCTTCGGCGCAATATGGCGTCAAATCATCTTTAAATAATTCTTTCTCGCTAGATAGGTTAAAGAGATGAGCATCCAGCAAATCGTCAGGTATGCCTTGTCCAGCGGCTTCTCCTGTGGGTATGTGGGACATGTGGTCAGCCATGTAATGTTGCTTTTCTTTGCATACAACCACAGAGAAGTCGAACTCCAGTAGCAGGAGTAACCATCTAGCTATGCGTCCCGTAGCGCAAGGCTTATTCACAAGATACAACAAGGCCTGATGGTCAACAAAGAAGACAAAGGGAGTGTCCAACATGTAATGCCTAAATTTCTTTACCGCGAATACCATGGCCAATCCTTCCCTTTCCGTCATGGAATAGTTCATCTCGGTCTCTGTGAGTTGCCTGCTAGCAAAACTCACCGGGTAGTCTAGATTATGTTCGCCCGGCTAGCATAGAACGGCTCCGATAGCAAACTTAGAGGCGTCTATGTGTACATGAAAAGCTATGTTCCAGTTTGGGGCTCGTAAGATTGGTGCAATAGTGAGAGCCTTTTTCAACTCCTCATATGCGCGCTGGCATTCCTCAGTCCACTCGAACACTATCAACAGCTTGTACAATGGTCTAGCAATTAGTGCGTAATTTAGTACAAAGTGTCAGTAATATCCTGTGTGTCCTAAGAAGCACTGAACTCCCTTGTAGTTATCGGGTGGTGGTAAATCCACAATGAATCTGACTTTAGAAAAGTCAGTGGCAATGCCATTCTTTGACACTATGTGCCCTAAGATGCATCCGTGTTTCACCCTGAACTGGCACTTTAAGGGGTTCAAGGAGAGACGATATAAGCGGCACCATTCAAAGACTACCCGGAGTTTGTTTAAGTGGTCGATCCAGGTCGAATGGACACACAGATCGTCGACAAAGACCTCTAACTCCTTGCGAAGCATGTCTTTAAAGATGGTGCACATGAGGCATTGGAAAGTGGCAGGGGCATTGGTCAACCCGAAGGGCATGACTATGTACGCAAAGACACCCCACTCAGTGGCAAAGGCGATCTTGTGCCTGTCTGCCGGATGTACTTGCACCTGGTTGTACCCTGAGAAGCCATCCAGGAAACTGTAGGCTTCCTTGCCTGCCACCCTCTCAAGCATGTGCTTGGTATACGGCAAGGGATAGTTGTCTCTCTTTGTAGCAGCGTTCACCTTCTTGTAATTGACACACACTCGAATTTTACCATTCTTCTTCATCACAATGACTATGGGTGACACCCAGTCTGTGTGCTCAATTTCGTAGATGAATCCAGCTTTCATCAGCTTGTCGATTTCCTCTTTGATAGCATGAGCGTGTTTTGGATTCATGGGGTATGGTCGCTGCTTGACCGGCATTGCGTCTGACGTCATGGGTATGTTGTGAGTCACAACACTCGGATCTACCCCCCGTAGCTCTTCTAAGGACCAGGCAAATACGTCTATGTACTCCCGCAAGAGAGCAACAAGACTCAACTCTTCTTCACCAGTCAAGTCATCGGCAATGAACACTGGTCGGGGTATCTCCCCTTCCAAGGCTAGGTTTACCTCCTTTGGTCCTTCGATTGGTTCGCTCGTCTGCCCTTGACGCTTGGCACCTGGCAGAACCACTACTCTTTTCCCTTTTTTGAATTTAATGAAGTGTTTAGGGAGGTCCTGCGGCTTTCACTGCTCTTCTGATCGTGATTCTTTGGGGTACTTTGCCCTATCCTGCTTTGACCATCTGCGTCTCAGGTAGACGGGTAAGTCCCCCTTGGTGCGTCTGGTCATGGGCGGCCTAGGGATCTCTGGGTCGCTATCCGAAGTAACTTCCGATTCAGAGTCAAACCCTTCATCTTCACTAGAAGAGGTGGTCTCCCCTGGTGGCCGCAATTCGGATGGCGATTCTCTTCTAATTATTGATGTCGTCCTTGATTGGGCTAGGCCTGCTTGCTCAAGGTCTATGGCCCCCATACATTCCAACCACGCACGATCACATTTCGTGCGCATGACTCCTTGCTCCATTCTAAGGGCCTGCCTTTTCTGCAGCTTGGCGTCTGCTCGTATCTGCTCAATTTCTCGTCCTTCAGTGTCCTACTCTATGGTATCCACTTCACCCTTGCTTTCATCACTGAAGGATTGGCAGTCTTCGTATTCATTGCAGGAATCCTTGTCATTTGACTGCCCATTGTCTCCTAGGGCTTGGTATGCCCCGTGTCATTAGTCTGGAATTAGGGCCCAGTTATACATGAGGTTTAGCTTGTACACCCTGGTCCATTGCCACTTAGGAGCCTCTAAAAGATCCTGGAGCGGTTTGAAGTTGGCAGCCAGGTTGCCCGCTAGCTGGTCCGCTAGGTATTCCAGTACCCCCTAGAGTTCCCTTTTGTTGGATGGCACTTGGAAGGTAACAGGCTTAGGCCTACCATGGAGGCTTGCTGCCATCATGTAGACGGGTGTAGAGAGTTCTTTGTTTGTCTTGCCGATTGTTTTGATGGCCTGCTCATACGCCTCATGGTCTGAGAATGGCAGGTCAATTGTAGCGAGAACATGCATCCAATCCTGCTCATCCTCTAGGCATGGGATATACTTAGTCAAGGGCCCATAGGGCTTCCTGACCTAAGTGTTCCCTTTGAGCATAGCAGAGATGGCGTCTAGGTCGATTGGTGAGGTCTTCCAAGTGTCCATCTCTATTCTTATGGCATCAGTTCTATTGCCAAGGAAGATTAAGCCGTTACCCCAATCTTCTATGACTCTAGCGTTGCGTATCCAGGGTCGGCCTAATAGGACATCGTAGTCCACTCCCTTCATGACTATAAAGTCGACAGAGAATTGGACACCTGCAATCTTCACTGGCCAATTCTTCAAGACCCCAAATGGCTTCACTCTCATACGGTTTGCTAGCGTGACATTAAACCAAGCAGCTTCGATAGGCGGGTTCCCCCACGTCTACAGCACTGCGTGGCTAAGCACACTAACCCCTGCTCCCGTGTCTACAATTCCCTTTCTTGTTGTGTCACCCAGGGCTAGGACTGGCAGGACTGCGTGCATCTCAGAGCCTTCCCAAAAGGCGTTGACGTGCAAGGATTTAGGCACAGAATGCAGCGTTAGACTTGGCGATTGCATTTCTGCATCCTGGTCTTGAGGGTCTACCGTGACCTGCTCTTGTGATCCCTCGACCCACTGCTTAAGGTCCTGCCATAGGGTAGGGTGCTGCCTAAGCAGATCTCCCAGGCTAAGTGTTACAGGGGTGGTCACTAGAGTGGTCAAGAGGTGGTTAGATACTCGTCCTTCCTTTAGTCCTGGCTGTCCGGGCCAATGGCTGCGGCGGCTGATCTGCGGGGCTCTGTTGCGTCTAGACTTGGTCTCAGAGGCACTGCTCGTGGCTTAGTGGCTTCGGCCGACTTAGGTTGAGGCAGTGACATTGGTGTGCTCACGCTGGAAAGGTCATCGATCTCATCCTCTATGATGGGTTCAGCGTCTGTGAGATGCTGTTGAGCCTCCCTCACCCACTCCCTCACCTTTTCTATGGCCTCTAATTGTCGCTTTGGATGAGGGTATTCCCCTATCTTAGCGCTTTCCTTTTCAGCTGTCATAGGGGCTGAAGTTGCTACCTCCGCGTCTGAGACTTTCTTCCCAGTAGGTAAAGACGTAGCACTCTTGGTCTTCAATGCGACCTTAGCTTCCGATCTCTTCTTTTTCCGCCTGCGGCTTTTCTTTCCTATTGAGATAGCATCAATATTGCTAGGTCTTGGTAGAGAGATGCCGGCCTGCTTCATTTGGGCTCGGGTCATAACTCGCAAGGGAATAGGTGTGGCTTTCCCGTCGGGGTTTTCGACACCAAACAGCCCCAATGGGACGAATGGCACATTAGCTGAGCTAGAGGACAGCTTCTGCTTTGGGCAGTCTATGAAAAGATGGGTGATTCCGCACTCTGCACACCTTTGGTCAGCCTTGTCCCTATTTTGCTGCTCTCTTTTAGAGCAGCGTGATGAGACGTGATCGGGGTGGCCGCAAGTCCAACAAGTGACCGGATCCTATGGCTGCCCTCCTAGGCCTCTACCCCGTCCCCGTCCTAACACCATCACCAGCATGGGTCGATAATCCATGAGGACCGCGTTGCCCTCGTCGTCATGCGAGACGTAAGGGCATATGTAGGTCTCTTCATCACTAGGCTCCTCCACGTAGTGTACTCGAGCATCGCTCGATGGGTGGGTCACATAAGGACCAGGTGGTCTAGGAATGCCGGTAGGATTTATGTCCATTCTAGGGACAGCTGGTTTCATATCGTTAGGCATGGGTAGAGCTAATGGGGCTCCCCTTCCAAAGAATGGCTGCGGCCTGTTAGCTAGATAAGGCTGGCCATAGGGCTGCGAGTATGGAAGTCTTCATGGTAGTCTACAATGTGCGGCATCGTGGCCGAACCTACCGCAGTTAGCGCAAGGTCTTGACCTAGGGTCTTGACACTCGGCTGGCAAGTGGTTTCTGCCACAGTACACGCACTGGATGTATGGGCGCGTTGGTCGTCTCAACATGTCGTGTATCTTGGCTAATTCCATCTTGACCTCAGCCAAGCCTTGGTCTGTCTCGGTGGCCTTCCCCTTATCTTGGGGTGATGGGTTTGATCGCTCACCCGAGGCTGACGTTCTCTCCTAGCTTCTCGGGTTAGTCTCTTCTAGAGTTGAGTTCCTAGAGCTTTGCTCTTTCAGCTGGTCATCGACTCTGATGGCTTCCTCAAAAACTCTAGCCACTACGTCCCGTTGCAAGCTTGAATTGCCTGCCAATGCCTTATATAACTCCCCTCTCTAATTCTGCTGATGAATACAATTGAAACTGCTCTGTCAGTTGGTCACTTGCCTAGAGGGATTCTCTTAAAGAGACTCCTCACATGGGTCACGTAGTCACGGATGTCCTCCTTCTCTTTCTGCTTGACATTCATCAAGCATACTAGCAGGTTATCGGAGTATCCGGGCTTGGCGAACCTCTTGACGAAGAGATCCTTGAGATTATTGAAGTTGGCTCGCTCCACAGCATCCAGGCTTGTGTACCACGTCCTACCCTTGTCGCCTAAACAAAGTCCGAATGATTGCAAACGTTGAGTCTGGTCGTTGAGGCCATTGGCTTCGCAAACTTGCTCAAACTGCTCGACAAAGCTGTATGGGTCGTCATGCGGCTGGTACTTGTCAAGTTGTTTGGCCACAATCGGTATTTTGGCCTGGCTCTTTGAGCCCTGGTTTGCCCCTAATCCTACAAGCAGAGATGTCGCTAGTGCGGTGGCACTCTGCTCTACTGCGGTGTTATTGAGCAGCTGTTTCATGAGGAGCTCGCTCAGCGTCAAGTCTCCCTCTACTGCTCTCTCATGGTCTATTCGGTTCCGGCCAACCAAGTTCAACACTCGTTGCACCTCATGTAGCTCCATGCTTTGCCTTTGGCTCCTAGCCTGTTGATCCCTATTATAATCAGCTATACCTTGCAATGCCTTGCGGGCTAGCCTTCTCTCCTCCTCTAGGTCTGCAATGATTGCATTTGTTGTCCTGCCCCGGTGCTCGTACCGGGCATGCGCGTCGTAGCTGCTCACCATCTGCTGTATAGCATCTGGGAATACACTCAAATCGAGCTCCTCACTCCCTCACACTCTCACACTCCCTCTCTCAAGAGCACACACAAGCAAGAAGGAGAGAAGAAGAGAGGAAGAAGAAGACTCTTTTTGCCACACACCAAAGAATGAGCTTCTCATTCACTTTTCAACTTTATATACAAAACCCTAAATCCCTTTTGAGCGGTCATCCCCTTTTATATGGCCAGCCATAGCCTAGGCTCTTTTTCCCATTTCCCACCATTCTAATTTATCCTATTTCCACTAATGCATACACTTTGCACAGGAGCGAGCCTGGCACTCTTTTACACAGATTCGGGGGCGCTTCCGCATTTTAATGGTGCACCTTTTCCTCTTTCGTTGCCGTGGCCTGACACCGAAGATTCTTGAGGGTCGTGTCCGAACATTTGAATTTTTCAGGGAATGGTTGCCAGTCAAGGCGCCTTTTTTGCTTTTATCTTTTTCTGCTTTTATCATGTGCCTTTTTTGTATTTTTCCCTTCTTCCCAGTTTTTGCTCCTTTGTGCTGCGGTAACGTGGTCGAAAACACGGTAACAAATGGTGAATGGGCCTGTACAAGGTACTTGCTGTCAATCCTAATGGCTCTTTTCAAGTGTAGACCATTGATGCCTTTGATGATCCTTTTTTTATCAATGGCTATCACTTGAAGAAGTACTTCCCTCCCTGGGGATCTTGACAATCACAGTCGACTCACCCTTTCCCTTTTGGGCGTCGCACTATCATTCTCTTAGTGCTTCTGATAGCCCTTATGATCTTCCTCATGAGGCAGTCTTGTTCTGCTAGCCCTTCACAGATACCTCTCAACCCTACCTTGTTCTCTTCTCATCTGATCCAACAATGGTGGTGAGGTTGGTCCTGACACATGATATTTCTACCATTCTCTTTATTAAGAAAGAAAGAAAAAAAGAGAAGAAAAAAAAACAAAACCAAAACAAAACAAAACAAACAAACTGTTATGGGAAAAAATAAAAAAATTCCCTATCATAGCAGGCCTCATTCCAAGAAAAGATGGAAACATCCTTGGGCGGGAAGCTCATTGTGGAAAAGGTGGTAACACCCCGCGGTTCAAGATAGCTAACTCATCAAAGAAACCTTTCCTCAAGCAAGTTGAAGCCACCTCCTTTGGTGCATTGTCTCTGCAATATCAATCTATCTGCCCTCCTTAACAGACGACCTTTCATACAAATCATTGAATTACCAGACTTGTTGGCTACCTCCCTAATTACGCATCATCTTCAACACTCGGGTGACAACAGCAGTCGACACAATCTTCATCGCCAACCCCTTGAATGATGCAAGCTTTCATCCTAATAGGATGGGGACGTGAGTATGGGCTGCCCTCTGTATCTATCAGTGAGCATGACACAGAGGGTAGGCTGAGTGACCAGTCTTCCCTTCAAATCAAATAAGAGGCAAGATATGTAAATGGAGTGTTGCACGTATGGGTTGGGATTCTCAATGCACAACGCGTGATTTGTTCATGTGCACTGCACCATAAGGCTCCCTGGCCTTCCTTCTTGCACTGTATGCCGACACAGGGTAGGATGCACTGTTGCATCATCAAACGCGCACAAGGCATATAACCTCTGCACAAGTGAATGTGAGGATTACATTAATGGGTTTTAGGAATGGGTTGCCCTTCTGTAATTATCAATAGAGTGTGAGACAGAGGGTGGGCTGAGTGTGACTGGTGTTTCTCATCAATCAATTCCGAGAGGTGAGATTAAGGGACGTTACGATCATTGGAGTCATGTACATTTCCATTTCTCTATGCACACACGGGACGAGTCTCTGCTATCAGCACATGACATGTCACCCTGTTCTATGCACTACACTACAAGGCTCCCTGGCCTTCCTCCTTGCACCTATGTCAGATGGGTGGAACGCATGAATGCACCATCAATTGCACACACCGGCATACTCCCTCCAAATCAGTTTCCCCTTGTTCAATTCTACAATGGGTGTGAGTTATGGGATTTCATGCTTATTCATTGAGCGATGTGCGTCATGGGGTGAGCAACTATTCTATCATCCTCTTGAGTGCCTATGAGTTGAGTGACTATCCTTCGTCAACGACACCTACCCCGATGGGCTTTATCAACCAGCTACCTCCCTGGGTATTGTTGCATGGTCCCTGCCATGCTGGCTGAATGATCAGGGGGGTCACTCATAAATATATCTATATATAACGTAAGTTCAAAATAAGGGGTTTTTAAAACACCATTTTGATACTTTTTTACATACAGAAGGGTGTCATATAAAGGGGTTACTTACAGATTGAATAGAAAAGGGTTGTGTTTTATTTAAGAAAGATTCACAGATTAAGATATTTATAAATAGGCCATGAATGCACATTATATAGAGCATATATATAGTGAACCCCCCAAGGCTGAATGCTGGAGCGAGCCGTGGTACCTTCTGCAATAACTGACTCCAACCCTTTTGTTAGCAATGACAGTTCCTTCGACCATACGCAAAACGGACCAAGTTTTTCTAACCCTATTCTTATGATTGTAAGTGTACGTTATGTTTTAAGCATGGGGATGCCAGAGTCCAATCAATTGATGAGTCCTAGGCTGTGTTGCTACATCTAACCCTATCCGTTAAGGTTTTAAGTGTGGGGACGCGTCCCTACCCGTCTATGATGCATACCCCCTTGCATATGCCTCACTTTAATCCTACATGTAGGCCATGGCCTGAATTTACTTGGATGGGGTCCCTTCCCCACCCACCCGTCCATGTTCACCCTACCCTTGGGGCCGTTTCTTCTATTTTTCCCTTTCTTTCTTATGGTGACGTTTTTCCATGTGAACACCTCCTTCATTCACCGAAACCTACATCCAACCTTACAACCATATTTGTCCCTTCGAATGGTCCACTTTTCCGTTTTACCAACCCTTGTTTTGACCGCCGGTTCTTGAGTTATTAATTTTTGAAGCATTTTCCGTCAATTGGATGATTTTCCATGTGAATGCACCTTTATTGTTTCGGAACAACACTCTGACATGCCAGCCCTGACCTCCATCTTCCCCCTACCTTTTTTTCCTTTTTTCTCCCTGTCCTTCCAATGCACGGATCCTCTGATCTTACTTTTTGCACGTTCCTTCGTTATGGTCCACTCCCACCGGCAATTCCCTATGCGGCATCCTGCAACGCTATATGTAGCGCTAACGCGCTTCCCAAATCCGGGCTATATGAGTGCCTTCAAGTCATGGATATAGCTCTTGCGCTTTATGATGTATCGGGTTAGGAACACGCTCTCCATTTATTGGTACACTTGGGACAAGTTGCCCTTCCATTGGGCTCGACGATGGCATGATATCGACGCTTGGTTCCACGCGGTGGTTGATTGTTTCAAGCTTGCACATGCTACCGCATGCTCGGTCCACGTGGACCTGTCTTTTTCTAAATCCCGGTTTCACCCAGTGTGCCGGGCAACCAGATTCTCTTTCAACTTGACAACATTTCTACACAATTGTTCGGCAATTACTTCAACAGGTCCCCCCAAAACCGGCTCCCACCGGTCCCCCACCACTATGCTTGGCACAATACCAAATGAACCACAAGAGTTTTCATGCAAACACCCCACAACGGAAGTTATCATTGGATATCTAGTATCAAAGCATCTACAAATTTTATCCTTATAGGATTTACGATGAGAAGTCATGTCGCACGCCAGTTGATGTGGAAAAAGGGTGCACATAAGGTCTAGTGGTATTGCTCCAAAGTGTATGACATGAGTTTTGACTAGCCATGTGGGAATACAGAAGTGCGGATCAACATCACCAGTGCCCCTTAGAAAATTTTCTTCACTTTTCACCACCCTTGACCGAAACGATCATCACCCCTAATATGCAATGTGTGTGCCCTAGTTCACTGGGCTCGCACCCCATACCATGGGCACTTTGGCTGGCTCTCACTTTGCGGTTGGCCACCTGTCTAATGCCACAAATTGGTTGTCCATGGGTACAGCCTCCAACCCCCATGTCACATTAACTACTCATGGTTTAGACTTCTTCTACATGCAACCATACATGTCGTCCTTTTATACGTTTTGCATTTTGCATTACTCGACCTATATGCCTCTCAAATCTTATGTCTCACTTGTTGGTCTTGTATATAGGGGTTGGTTACTTCATTACCAAGTGGTGGTAAGGATTTTGGTTGTGGTGATATCACATCCTAAGGGACACCAAACTTTTAAGCTTTATTGTTACGGCCTTTCTTACAAAGTGTGTTCTAGCGCTGGTGGCAAATGGGTGGGTATTTTGTTCACTATGGTAGTGCAATTAAGCAACCTTGATTCTAGTTGGACCCTTCGCATTAGGTTGTAGTGGTTCATCAACTTGCACATATATTTTTGCCAACACAATATGATTGCATAGCAGAAGCAATAAATAAAATATTGGTTAACGTGTTGATGAAAACTGTATCAATCTCTTAATTCGACTAGGGTAACAAGCTCATGGCTATGCTTTGGGATTATTGCACATCCTATAAAATGGTGATAGACCAAACATCCTTCAAGTTGACTTATAGGATCGATGAGGTTACACCAATTGAGTTCCTTATCTCGAGTCTCTAAATTGCACTTCAAAAACATTGAAGCATGTGGAGAGTAGGACTAATATGATTCTGACACCTAACCAATCTAGAAGGACTAATACAGTTTTGAAAACCATGAGGAAGTTGATATCCAAGTGTGGCCTATTTGACTTTATATGGGCTATGGACACCAATGTTTGCTTTATGGCATGCTCAGCTCTCCTCAAAAACTACCATCTACACATCAAATCTAGCAAGTTCATCTATGTTGTAAAACAAGGTGATAGGTTTGTGGAGAGGATAATAAAATCTGAGCTCGATCCCTCCATAAATGATAGAAGAAACACTCAGCATGAAAGCTAGAATAGGCAAATACAATAGGACACAAAAAACACCACAATTTGCACAAAAGTGGGATGATACCATCATAAATAGTTAAGGTGTTATGTTGAAAGCCATTTTAAATGAAGAGCTTCAAGTCACAAGATAGGTGTTTTGTCACCTCTTTACTTATAATAAAGCTACCATCATCCTAGTCAGAGTTTCAAAGTGGTTATTCGAAGATATCATAACAAAAAATATTGTCAATCAGGATTTAAATGTCCTTTAGTTGGAATTGTCTCTTTGGAATGTGTAACTGAGTCCCTAACCAAGACTCATAAAGTTATCATGAAAGATCCCAATCTAGCTAAATTGCATAAAGACACACAACAACATTATTAACTATGGTAGTGAATTGATGTGATTCATCACAATTAGTACTTGGAAAATATTATACCATCAATGTTTGTAGCCCAACAACAGCAACCACCAAAGGAGACTACAAGAGAATATAGCACCCATGAAAAGGAGAAGAGATAGAGGGAGAAAATCTAAATCCTATCAATGAGCCCAAAAAATGAAAGTAAAAACAAAGGGAGGATATTGATCTTACCTCATCATCATCATTAGGAGAACCAGATGAAGAGAAACAAAAGAGCTATGAATAGTCATAAGAGCTAAAAAGAAGAGATTAAGGAAAGAGTGGAAAAACTAGAGGCTCGAATGAAGTAAATCCAAGAAGAACACAAGAAGGCAATTAAGGCTTCACTTGAGGAGTTCATGCATAAAAAATATCAATCAATCTCTCTATAGGTAACACAAATCTTGATAAAGAACAACAACTTAAACTACTAAAGAAACCATTACCAAACATAAGGCATATCCTAGCCCCACTTTAATAGGCAACTAGCTATATTTGACAAGGTTAAGGAATGGGCAAAGGTGACTCAAGATGAGCTACAAATGTGACAACTGACAAAATTTTGAGCCTTCCGAGCCTATCTCATGCACCTTCACAAGTGAAACCTCAACAACTTGATGAAGTCACAATCAAGCCCCTACATGAATCACAACCCATAGAACAAGGGACTTCTCTTGTTCCTTATACAAGCATGCCACATTATATCTACAAAGAAACCAATCATTATTATAGCTCTTGCATCCACTAAATTTACCATTGTACTTGGAACTCTACTCAAATGTATCTCATTGATTTAGCAAGGATTAACATATTGGGTCGAAGACCATCCCTACCAAATCACACCACAATCTAGCTTTAATGCACCCCCAACTCTAAATGCTCTAGGGGTTAACACATTCTAAGAAGGAGCCAAGTACATATTGTTATTCCTATGGAGACCCTTGGTGATACTAGTTGCTAAGGAATCATAGGCACTAGAATTGATGTGAGCATAGTTAATCAAGATGTACTCCAAGCCTAGGGAAATCCACCAGTTGAACTAGTACACTTTAATATGACCATTGTGCTAATGGATTTGAAGTTAGACCAATGGGAGTTTTAAGATATTGGCCAATCAAGGTTGCTAGAGCATAATTCAAGGTTAACTTTTTGTCATGAAAGTTGTGAGCTATAACCTATTACTCAGCCATCCATGGATGTGCAATGCGTCTCATTGAGGACTAGGGCAATGTTGTAGTCTTCCTAGGGAATAGGAAGGAGGTAGTTTCCATTGAGATGGAATCTTGAAAACCTCACTAGTTGACTTGGATGCTATGTCCACACTCCTACATGGAGATTCTAATGATCCTCCAACCTCTCAACCATTGGCTAGATACATTCTCTTTCTTGAGGATAAGCAAAATTAGATAGACATTCTCACAAGATACATTCCCTTTCTTAAGGATAAGTAGGATTGGATGCACATTCTTGCCACCTTGAAATTGCCATTCACAAAAAACTTGGAATTTCAATCAGCCTCCTATGAATGCTTTAGTCAAAAATGTGCATGAGATACTCCAACCCTCAATAGATCCTCACAGAGAATTGGTCTCAGCGGCACTCTTTATGATGGCCCCTGACTCAACAATTGCAATCTTCCAAGGCTATGCTACCCTAATGGATAGGCTTGCATTACATAAGATCCCCATTCAGTGGTAGCCATTTCTATAATTGAGCAAATGCTAATATGAACATCTTTGACGACTTGTTAAACAACTTCATATGGCAATGGGCCAACCTACATCAAGTCCTCGATTTCCACAATAGCCTCTTTACCTCATTAACAAAGAAACAAGGTGTAGATGTTGAGGAGGCAAGTGACTCCAAGAAAAACCAATTAGTTCACAATGACAATGATTCCAATTTTGATTCCATCAATTATGACATAGATGGTTATACCATTGAGAAAATTTGTATGGATCCCAAACCCTCTCACATTGAAAGCTTGGTTATTGATGCAAGTATCATGAAACTAAACTTAGAGATGGAATGGCTCGAATACCTTAAGGTCTTGGACTACAAATAAATGGGGCACCATCTCAATTACCATTTTTCAGATCATGTGGTGTCACAATTGAAGAAAACCTAGTTAAAGTCCTAGAGAACACCACAACAAGTTCTAACTTTGACATGGATAAAAGTAGTGACTCTAACCCAACTAACCAATCCAATTTGCTAAGTCTAAGACCAGAATTCTAGTCCATTTGAGGCAAAGACACTTAAAATGCAATGCTCAAAATAGCAAGTTAGAAACTCAAAGTCAAAAGAACCTAAAAGTTTCGCTTAGTTCAAAAATGATGATTGTAAAAATTACACGATGTAGCGGACAAAGTTTGAGCATGGAGTAGAGAATACACAACAAAGATCAAGTCACACATTTAGTGATATTGGACCTCAATGTGTTTGGTGTCTACATGAAAAGTTAGATTTTTGGCAATAGCAATGCAACTCTAATTGTCACATCTTAGCACTCTTGGATCTTCATTCTCTACTCCCATATGGCATAGGAACATCCTTAACCATACTTCTTTACATGTAGAAAAACAAGTTGTATTGTACTCTACTTTAGTATTGGTAGTGTTAGCCATTGAAGATGACGCATGAATTCATATGTGCTCTGTTATTGTATGCTAATGTATTTTGTGAATGTGTCATGTTTTTATCTTGTTGTTTGGTTTCAAAATCAATGTTCATTTTCTACAAATGTGTTTGAGAAGTGAAAAAGTCATTGGCATCACCTGAAGGTAATAAATTCAAAGGAATCTAGAGTAATACTTGGAAGACAACCAACCTTTTTAACATAATCGTGTGACCTATAAATAGATTGATTGTCAATATACCTTCTCAAGGTGAATCTGAAAAATCTATGGCATTACTTAGATATAGAATGTCACATCTTGTGACTCTGGATCAGCAAAACAGACTACACAATCTTATTTATTTCAATGGCTGGTCTCTTTTTCCTTTATAAAAGAAAATGTCAACCCAAGTGAATGTCTGTGATGACTGAATAAGAATAAGATAGACTCTTAGGATATTCTCCAAGACTTGATTTACTCTTTTAGTTTGCCCATCACTTTGGAAATGGTAAGCCATGCTGAAATATAACTAGGTTCTAATGGCCTGAAAGAGACTAGTTCAAAAATTGGAGGTAAAGAGGGTGTCATGATCAATGATGGTCCTTTCCAAGAGCCCATGTATTTGAAATATCTCGTTGATAAATATCCTAGCGATAATTTATAAGTCCTATACATGTGTTTGTATTCCCACATGGGCCACATGGGCAAGCCTTTTGAAAGTTTAAGGTGCCAAATTTATGAGTTGTCAAGGTTTCCTCATCATCCTTAACGAAGACAGAGGACACCCATTCAAGCTTGAAGAGTGATAGCATTTTGTTGCCAAATAGGCCTACATCTACTTTAATTAGAGGAGGGCAGAAAAAGTAATGCTAGAATGATGATTTAGTAGCAAGTAGTAGCACCATTAAGCATATCATGCAATTATGATACCCTTTTCGGTAGAAAGGAGTATGGCTTTGTAAAGGAATGCAATAAGTAGATGGATCCAAACCATCAATGGATGCATGGATGCAAGAAGAGAGAGAGAGAGAGAGAGAGAGAGAGAGAGAGAGAGAGAGAGAGAGAGAGAGAGAGAGAGAGAATGTGTGTGTGTGTGTGTGTGTGTGTGTGTGTGTGTGTGTGTGTGTGTGTGTGTGTGTGTGTGTGTGTGTGTGTGTGTGTGTGTGTGTGTGTGTGTGTGTGTGTGTGTGTGTGTGTGTGTGTGTGTGTGTGTGTGTGTGTGTGTGTGTGTGTGTGTGTGTGTGTGTGTGTGTGTGTGTGTGTGTGTGTGTGTGTGTGTGTGTGTGTGTGTTAAAGATTTGCTAAAATGATTGTAAAAATTCATCTTTTTGACATTATCAAAAATTAGAATGCAAGTTTATTAGTATAAACAACTAACCATTTCATTGTGTATTATCCTAAAGACATGATGACCCTTTTTGTAATTAGTCTAAATCATAATACAATATGAACTATGGTAAATATTTTCTATTATTAATCGATTTCATAAACTTGCCTCTAATCAATATATTTTAGTATGAACACTTAATAGTAAAAAAGGGCCAATAATTGGCTTTAACAAATAACCAAGAATGCCAATTATTACCATATATCTTCATGAACAAATTTGATCTATAGCATGCCATTACACAATGCACACACTCTCATAGAGAGAGAGAGAGAGAGAGAGAGAGAGAGAGAGAGAGAGAGAGAGAGAGAGAGAGAGAGAGAGAGAGAGAGAGAGAGAGAGAGAGAGAGAGAGAGAGAGAGAGAGAGAGAGAGAGAGAGAGAGAGAGAGAGAGAGAGAGAGAGACTTTGTGTGTGTGTGTGTGTGTGTGTGGTTTAGTTGTAAGAAGCTCGGAAGACATGTATTAGTGAGAGAATTATTAATAATACCTAGTCAAACTAACATAGGTGTAAAAGGTGTGAGACATGTAACTTTTGACATCTTTTACCATAATACAATCATTGTCTCTCATCTTACTTGCTTTTGCTATCTTTCCTAGTTTTTCTCTCTCCTAGTCACTTAGTCTCCCTTTCATTTTCTCTTTCTTCTACTCTTCTTTCTCTCACCTCTCATACCTTTCCTTGACAAGTGGTAGCATGTCTTTGATCCATTTGATTTAACCTTTTTTTTGGATTTCTTCCACAAGCTAGTTACCTTCTAATTACTCAAGGACTGGCTATCAGCTTGGAAAATGGATAGGTGCAATGACCAAGTAGATCAAGGATAACCTAGTCACATCCAACTAGAGTACTTGAAGATAAAGTTAGAGGCATTTTGGACAATATGGCCCATCATGTATCCATAATCGGCTATTTCGGAGGTAAAATGATTAAAAGAAAGGGAGAATAGAGTTAGTTTTGGTTAAAAGTCTAGTTACTTTTCAAGGCAGGGTTTCTCTTTTCAAGTTACTTTTCAAGGCAGGCTTTCTTTTTCCAAGTTACATTTCAAGGCAGGCTTTCTCTCTTTCAAGATTTTGGCTAAAGCTTTCATGGTGGTTGCCACAAAATCCTATCTCTTGCCTCTTAGCAGAGCAGTGATCATATCCCTCCTTTTGAGCATAGGGCAATAGTTCCTTAACCTTTTTTTATCTTTTTAATCACCATACTTGAGGCATAAGGCTTAAGAGAATACCAAGAACATGCCTAGAGAATGCATCACAAAATGTGTTGATTTATTGCTCTCCATTCTCAACTCAAGGCAGGCATCAAGCTCTTCCCTATTGCTTGCTTACTTCTTAGACAAGTTTCCTACATCACTCCCAACAAGGATACATACCTTTGAACTTCTGAACTTCATTCTCTTGGCTGGAAACCCTAATACATAGCATGGCAGCTATAGCCACAAATCTAGAAGCTTCAATTTCTTTAATATTTGACTCTTTCTTACCTCAAAGGATTCTCTATTACCATTTGGGTGCAAGAATGGCTTTAAGATTGAAGACATTTCAAAGATTTCAACACAGCCTCTTGAAGCTCATAATGGAGTTATATTTTGGGGCTTTTGTTCAAAGAGCTTGAATCTTTGACATTCAAGTGTTCAAGCGAGCTTAGGGCATTGATTCTTCAAGGATTTAATCTTCTTAAAGCATGTATGGGCTAGATTCTTAGAGCTTTATGACGGATTACTAAATTTCTTCAACCATTGGATTGAAGCTTGATTCCAAGTAAATCAATCTTCTTCTTCAAGCTTGATCAAGATATTTTACTTGCTTAATCTCTTAAATCTCTCAACATCCACTTGTTCAAAGCTTGTCCACTTGTTGATGGGAGATTCTTCATCAATTAATTCTCTGAATTGATCAATAGATCAAAGAATAGTATTTTTTCTCATTAATTAGAGTGTCTCAATTGAAATTCAACATTCAATTCAATCCTATTTCATCATGAATGACATTTACATTGTCTTAATGCATAACCCTGATTTGATTTTATAATTCTCTTTGCCCAAGAAAGAAATATTGTAAAAGGTAAGTAATTGCAATTATTGAGTCACTGAATTGCATTGGTGAAACCCTCAGTCAATCTCTATTTCTTGATTCCAATTTTCATCGATCAAATATTGCATATCATTAAAGGCTAAAAGAATTTTGTAGCAATGCATCTCATCCATGTTTTCTTAATTAAAATGCTCCTGCCATGTTGATATTCCCACCAATGATGAAAAAGGAGATAGTAGGACAATAGAGGGGTGACCCTCCCCCAATATTAAAATCCCAAAGGGGTGCAACCAACCGACCTAGGGGGAACTTTGTCCACTTTTCAATTATGCAAAACCCATATAGGGAGCCTCTCATGCCGTTATACAAGGATTATACAAGTTATCACACATTTACTATAGGAAAATTTCAGCCATTACACTCCTTATAGCAAGGGATAGGTATATTCATGTGTAACAGAATATTTGGACCTTGATTTGGATTGATTTTCAAGGGGTCAAATCCTCTTCAAATAACTAAAAGTTAGCCACATATTCCTCCAAAAATGTTTCAAACCAACTATCATAAGAGTACCTCTAATCTTTCAAACCCGAATGGCTATTACATGGATATGCAAACTCAAGTACCTAATGGATAGCAAGGCTTTGTTGAGAGGGAACTCTCTAACAAGATTGTGTAAATCAAACATAGTGGCCATTCATCATCGTCATCTAATTTGGAGGTGTGGACTTCAAAGGTAGAGTCCTATTATGATATTTTCCTAGGTTAGATGATCAAAAGATTCACTTTGCTACACTTCACCTTGAGGGATTTTCTTATACATGGTGGAGGTACATAAAGAGGGAAAATCAATAAGTAAATAGTTGGGAGGCATTCAAAGTTAAGATGGCTCAAGTATTTGTCTCTCCCACTAAGAAAGGAAAGTTGGCTAGAAGATGGTATCAGTTCAACCAAAGAAGCCTATCAATTAGAGAGTATACAAATTAGTTTTTAATGTTACCATGTATGTAGAGAGTGTGAGTGATGATGCAAAGTTGCATAAGTATATCTATAGTCTGGAGCCTAATTTGTTAGGTGATGTTATGGCCAGAAACCTACCATAATATTCCAAGCCATTGAGTTAGCAAAGAGGTATGGTAGTAAATTTAAGAAGGACATTCCTATGCAAGCTTCTTTTAGACAACAAAGGATTATTGCTAAATAGGAAAATTTTGGTGGCAATTATGGAGGATCTAATACTTCATTTAGCACCCCCAAAGTCCCTACATATCCTACTTTCAATGGTTCAAGACAGCAAAATGCTTCAAAGCCAGTAATTAGCCCATAAAGTGAAGCTTAAGCAAGGTGACAATAGACCCCGAAATAATTCAACAAACAATGGCAAGTTTATACCTATGGATCTTTTTAAGGAAGGAAAAGAAAAGGGTCTATGTTTCAAATGTGGTGAAAAATATATGGTTAACCATGCATCCAAGTGCACTTACAAGAATGCCAAGGCCAAGAATTACAATATGATAGTACTTGAGGATGTGGATGATGAGGTTATTGAAGAACCAATAGTGAGTGCACAAGCTGAATTTGAAGAGTATGATGAGGATCTTGATCTCGATCTATCTTATGAGGTTGCAAATGGATTTCCATTTACCTCTAGTGGACATATTCCCTTTAATCCTGGTGGTGGGACAAATTTACCTTAACTACCAATACACCTCATTCTATTTCAATGGATACTTGGACAGTTTCAAAGATCCCTACACTTCATATGAAGGGTACCGTTCATGAAAGGGATGTGTTTATCCTGATAGGCAATGGCAGTACACATAGTTTTGTAAATAATTCAGTTATAAACATGTTATATTTTTTCCCACTAATTTATAGAAACCCATAAGAGTACAAGTAGCTAATGGTGAAGAGAAAATCATCACTCACATGTGCCCACATGTTCCCATAAAATTAGCAAAAAATTATGAGGTATAGGTGATCCTAATTATGTTGGAAATGGGACCCATAGATATTGGGCTTGGGTGTGATTGGCTAATGACTTCAAGAAAAATTACTATGGATTTCTTGCAATTGTACATGGCGTTTTCCATTGATAGGCAACTTATCCATCTACAAGGAATCTCTAGTAAATCTTATTTTCATATTATCACATTAAAAAAAATCGAGTACAAATGGCACTCTCAGATTTTTGTTTTACACTAAATAAAGAGGTGGAAGATTAGTCCAAGAATTCAACAAAGCATCCAAACTTGAAAGCTCTACATGAGAAGTACATAGACTTTGTTGAAGTGCCTAATTTGTTACCTCATAAGAGAGAAATAGATTGCCTTATAGATTTGAAGCCTCATTCAAAGCCAATCAATAAGCCACCCTATAGATTATCTAAATGTGAGTGTGAAGAAGTAGCCAAGAAAATCAAAGATCTTTTACAAATGGGGTTCATTAAGCCTAGTTCTTCACCTTATGCATCTCCAATCTTGTTAGTGAAGAAGAAAGATGGATCCTTCAGGATGTGTATTGACTACAAGGATCTAAAATAAATCACAGTGAAGAATAGACATCCAATTCCTAAAGTTGATAATTTGCTTAATGAGCTCAAGGGGGCTAGGTTCTTTACCAAGATTGGCTTGAGATTTGGATATCATCATATCCATATGCGAGAGGGCAATGAAGTTAAAAATACCTTTAAGACTAATAGTGGGTTATACCATTTCTCTATGATGCCATTTGGGCCTGCTAATGCTCCAGTTACCTTCTAGAGTTTGATAAATAAGATTTTACAACCTTTCCTCTTTCAATTTATCCTTGTTTTCTTTGATGGCATATTGACTCTTTGTTAAGGAGAAGAAGTGCCCTTTCATGCAAACTAAGGTGAAGTACTTGGGCCATATTGCTAGTGAAAAAGGGATATAGGAAGAAGGTGCAGTGTGTTAGAGATTGGCCAATACCTACCACCACTACTTTACTTAGAGGATTTCTTAGTCTATTGTCATTTTATTATTACAGATCCATTAAGCATTATGCGACTTTAGTGGCTTCTTTGACTGAGGTTGAAGAAGGAAGCTTTCTTTTGGGGTACACTTGCAAGACAATAGCTTCAACCAGTAAAACAAAGTATTTACTTTTGCTCCTATTTTAGTATGCTTGAATTTCTCTAAAGAGTTTACCATACATTGTAATGCTAGTGGCCATAACATAGGAGTTGTTTTACTAAAGGAGCATGGAGTTATTGCCTTTGAAAGTCGCAAGCTTATAGATAAGGAGATGGCTATGAATGTCTATGACCAAGAGATGTTGGTTATTCTAAATGCGATAAAGAAATGGCACCATTATTTGTATGCCAGTCGATTTAGAGTTCAAAGTGATCACAAGGTCCTAAAGTATTTCCTTACTCAGTCAAATCTCACTCTTGAGCGACATAGGTGGGTAGCTACCTTGCAAAACTATGATTTTGACATCACTCATACAAGGGACAAAGACAATGTGGTAGATGATTCTCTTTCTAAAATGTGGGCATATCGGGTTTCAGCTATGATTGAGTTACATGGTGACTCGATTAAGGGGTTATGAGAGGCCTATCTTTTGGATGGTGACCTCATCCATGTATTTTAAAACTTGTAATAAGATCTTATGGAGAAAAACTCACATTATTCTCTTAAAAATTACCTAATCTAGATTAATGTTAAGATTTTTATTCCCTCTACATCTTCTTTCAAGTTGAAAATTATTGAGGAGTTGCATTCTTCTCCTATAGCTAGATATTTTGGATTGTTTAAGACCTATGATAAGATCAGCAAAAGCTTTCACTGGAAAGGATTGTGGATAGATGTTAAGGACTATGTCATGAAGTGTATGCCTTGCCAACAGAACAAGGATAGCACCCATATGCCATGTGGTTTATTACAACATATTTCCTATCCGTGAAGCAAAATGGACACATATTACTATGGATTTCATTACTAATTTACCTACTACCAAAAAGGGTTGGAATAGAATTTATGTAGTAGTGGAAAGACTCACTAAGGTTGCCTATTTTTTTCCTACCAAGACCCAATTCACTGCTTCACAGGTGGCTAATCAGTTCATGGAGCAAATATTTAGATTACATAGATTACCATAGGTGATTGTGCATGATAGAGATACCAAGTTGATGAGTAATTTCTAGCAAGTGGTATTCATCTCCATGGGTACTAAATTGGCTCCTTCTACAACCTATCATACGTAGATTGATGACCAAACAGAAAGGGTAAATAAGTGGTCAAAGACTTACCTTCGTCATAATTTATGTTATGATGTGCGGCATGCGTGGGATTCATGGTTGCATTTGGCTAAGTTTTCCTATAATAACTCCACTCACGTTAGCATTGGAGTTTCACTCTTTGAGGCTATCTATGGCTATAATGTGCCCCTACCCACAATTATTTTTAGTGAGAATATCAATCCTCATGGAAAAGAAGGATTGGAAAGAATGCAAACCCTTCTTCAACAATGTAAGATGAATCTTAGAAAAGCTCAAGATCAAATGAAGGTACCCAATTCCTGATACTCTACTTTAAAGGATGGATCAAGCAACAAACTTGCTCACAAGTTCTATGGACTCTACAAGATCTTGAAGTGAATTGGAGACTTGGCATATAGATTGGAACTTCCCTCTTCCAATAAGATTCATAGTGTATTCCATGTTAATCAGCTCAACCCCCTTTATGGTACCCAAGTGAAAATAGTTGATGAGCTACCTCTTATGGATGAAGAATGACTTATTCAATACATTCCTAAGGAGATCATAGGTCAGTGTGAAAAGAAGCTTCACTCTTGCTCTATCACTAAGTATTTGATCAAGTGGAAGGGTTTACCACTTGATAAAGCTTCTTAGAGGCTAGATTCTATTTTGGATGAGTTTTTCTATCTATGAGATGCATGGCTGAGACATAGTCAACATAGGAGCTAGTTGTGGTATAAACAAGGTCTAGGCATTAGTCTATGTTACCAAAAGATGTTACTCTGTCTAATTTTGAGAAATATGCCACCTACATATAGTCAAAGTACTCTTCATTAGCTACGTTTTGATATGTGACATACCCTATTTGAATACTTCTATCAAAAGATATGGTAATTTTGTTTAGCACAGCTTGTTTTTTTTTACAAGTTGTCTATTCTTTACAAAGTCTGTCTCTTGAAAATCTAAGGCTCTTTTGAAGACATCCAAATTATGAACATGGCAGAGGGCTTCTCTTATGTCTTCATTTCAACAAATATCTCTTCATTACTTGATTCACTTCTTATCTTTTGTATAGCTAAAATCAAAGTAGTACTTTGTTTCATCCATTTTTTTTGTTATTGTAAATTTGTTTTTGTGGACAAAAACCTTTGGGCAAGGATGGATTAGAAGTTGGGAATACATGTATTAGTGAGAAAAGTATTAATAATACCTTGTCACACTGGCATAGGTATAAAAGATGTGAGACATGTACTTTTTGACATCTTTTACCATAATATAATTATTCTCTCTCATGTCACCTACTTGTACTTAGCTTTCATGGTTTCTCTCTCTTGTTTTCTATCTTCCTAGTATTTCTCTCTCCTAGTCACTCATGCTCTCTCTTTTGCTCTTCTTTCTCTTACCTCTGAGCCCCCTCCTTGACATTAGTTAGTAGAGGAAAATGGTGATATCAAAGCCTGGATTCTAGCCGTATATCTGTCTAATCATCTCAAATGTGGAAAATTAAAATCAATAGGAGATTTAAAATCAAGCCTACATATTGAGAGATCAATTAGATAAGCATTGGAATAGCATGGATTGTGTGTGTGTGTGTGTGTGTGCGTGTGTGTGTGTGTAGGCACATGCTCAAAATAAAAAGAGGAAAGGAAAAACCAATTTAGATATATTCTCCAAAGAAATATTTGTTGATCCTCGTTCTTCAATTAAACAAAAGGGGCACTAGCATGCACTAGAGCATTGCCCCTTTGTTTACAAGAAGAGTTTTTGCTTTAAAAAAGAGGGAGTTCAATTTAAAAAGTGAACTTAACTAATTCCTCTCTTAACAAGTTTCGAGGTAATTTTTCTACGAAAACCACCTTATCACCAAACCACTGTAATAGCATATGCCCAAACTGACAATGCTAAGGTTGAATGCTGACAATACGATCATGCTGATCAACATCATGGTCATAATAGTTAAGGCTCAATAACAAGGAGAGCCATTTCGAGAACAATGCTCACAAAAGCCACATCTAGTATTCCCTAGCGAGGAGCAAATTACCCTCACAAGCATGGAGCAAGACTAGAAGCAATTGTTAGCCCTACTTACATGACCTCATAACATACTAATTATGAAATTATATTAGAGACTTCCAAAATCAACAATCACAAGTTCCTCACAATGAAAGCTCTCTCATACATTATATATTTATGAATGTGCTTTACAAAAATGAGATAAAGTGGTTTGGCACATGAGATATAGAAATGCAAGCTTTTTCATTTTTGCTCTTTTGGAGAACCACTTTACAATTAAACACTTGCTCACGTCCTTGCTTCCTGTTAGTGTGCACATACATAAAACTAGATCTATATCAATGCACTTGTGTACGTGGAGACTATATACACATCTTTTTTGGATGCAAATAGATTTGTGCTAAAGGATGCAAGACTCAAGGATTTAACTCACCCCCCCATAGAACTCAACCTACACACAACCTACTAACCTACTAACCTTGTTGGCATGTATACATAATTTTTTGCACTCATACATCTCAACATATAGTACATATTTTTCTACTTCAATATACCAAATATATTATAATCTATGTTTAGCTCAATTATGGAATTAGCATTTAACTTCAAGCATAGATGTTCATGTAGAGAGTGACTAGGTTAAGATGCATTTGATCCATCAACGATCATTATATAATGTATTTACATTTATAATTGTTTGTTAGTTGCCATACTATAATTGCCAAGCGTATTCTTGGATGAACACTTTCCTACGTAAAGACATGATTGGTATATCTTTTTGAAGAGCGAGCAATGTTTTAAACTCATCTAACTTTTACCTCTTATGATTGATGGATGCCTAACAAAGGACATGCTCAATGTTATACATCATTTAAGATCACTCATTAGGTATTTATAATCTCACTTAAAATTATTGATAATTATTGTTTGAGTTTTATACTAGGTGAACTTATTGTTCATTTTTTTTGGAAAATTGGCTCATGTCTAAAATTTAGTTACCTAAAAGGGCACTGAAAATTCATTTCGTATTTACAATCACAGTGACCTTGAGAAAGGTTTTGAAGAGATTGTGTTCACTTTCATCCTCAATCATATACTAACGACCACAAATGCTTGAACATAAACATGATGTGAGTATTCTAAAGAGCAAGTCATGAGAGTGACTGTCTTACATCAGTTACATGTTACACTTTTCTGCATTCGTTAGATTAAGGTTTTGCTATCTCCTACCATCAAAGATGCACGTGGGCTTCAAGAGATAAAAACGCAACAATACGTTATACCAGCAGATCCATAAATGCACTAAGCCTTATAGCAACAGACCAACATTACGCTGGCACAATACGTAAACATACTCCCAACTTCGTGACGTTGCTTAAAGCACAACCTAACGCACATCACTAATTCTCTTTATTTAGCCAACCTGACGCACATCACTATTTCTCTTTATTAAGCCCTTCATACCATACATCAATTGCTATGGAAACCTAAGGATATTGTCGAGAATGCTTCTCATCAACATGCTACTTTGATGGTGCGTATATCTGTTTTCGTGAAAGATTGATCGTCTAATTAGAGTTACAATGTCAGCTTTCCCAATTTCGACTCCTATCCATGCTCTTGCAGACCACTTTTGGCTCCTATTTACTGCTTATGCCAAGATAAGCATGCATTTTATGTCTAACTACTTGCAGGTTTTGTGTCAGTAAAACAACTTACCAATCTCTAAGCGTGAAGGAGTGCAATCACAGTAGACAGCATGCCATTACTCTTCTCAAATCCATGTTAAGGACACATTTAGATACCATATTTCATAAAGAGTTGAACCTCGATAATAGGAAATTTTAAGTACTACCAAAAGCAACATGTCGAGAACTCAAAACTCTGACAAATGATAATATAACAATTATTTCATGGTCAATCTAGCACAAATCAACATGTTGAATACAGCATTAGATAAGGAACTCAAAATGGAATGATATAAATAATATGCCACGTATTCGTTTGTCGATCTATGTCTACTGCCTTGCTCACTCATGAGTGATATTGGTTCTGTCAAGAAATGCATACCAACTTATTCATCCATGTCAGTTGTAACGGATGGTGACTTGTTGCTTTGGGTACAAAGTGCGCATTTTCGCATTTGATGCCAGAAGCGCTTAGCAGAAAGTGTCATGTATAAACACATTCTCTAACAAGCACACGTTTTGATATTTATGTTTGATATTAATGAACAACTTAACTAAAGCAAAAGGCATGCAGAGCCTGGGGTGCTTCCTTTTGAAGAACCACCACAAAACAAGCAGGCCCAGCATGGTCACTCGCATCAGTGCCTCAAAGACATGTTAACTTTAGCTCTTCCTGTGTAACTTTGTCCAAAAATTCAGGCTTATTGCTGTGATAGCCAGACTAAGGGGCAATCTGAAGAAGGGCCTTCAATACTTCCAACCATTTGAGGATCAACATCCTTTGTCGACATTAATAGAATCTGCGAAATGGTATCGGAATTTGGCTCATCACTGAAACTTATAAGCTTCTATGATGATGGGCAAATCTTAGCCCACAAGTCATGGTTCTGTGTAGCTTCCATCATTACTGACTTGTATGTTCCATTAGGAAGCTCCAGGTATAAGTTTTGGACAGTCGTAGGTGCTAAAAGCCAGCAAGCCTGATAACTGACAATCATGTGTAGACAGAAAAGCAAAGAGTAATGGGCTCTTCAAACATAGTCGAAGTACAATCACCCTCAAGTAAGAAAACTAAAGCTTGGTAGCACATTCGAAACCATCTTTAGGCAAAGATCTCTGTTCATGTACATGGTAAAAATGATATTTGGCAGGAAAAGCTCGGAATTTCTACTGTGTATGATTTGCAAGTGAGGCATCATAAACTGCTCGACGGACAAATTGGCCCTTCACTCGTGGCCGCTGTTCGGCAAGCTGCTTTCTGCTTTGATATCGAACCTGAGAACACAGTTCTACATCAAATGAGAGCCACAAATGGAAACCATATGCATCTGCTCCTGAGCATGGACATACACTCCTCGTGAACCCATAAGGAATGAAACCTCATGATGACATGCAAAAGCCAAATTTTATAAAAACCTGCTCACTCAGTAGCACACACGTGTGCATACACATGCAATGAAGATATGGCTCAATTGATAAAGACCATATGGGTGTGCACACACAATCAAGTAATAGCTCTCATTTAATCAAGTGGTGTCTCGGGTTGCATACTCCTGATCATCACATGCAATGTAGATAGAATTAGGTCTTGGATTTCGCATAACCCTGATTGTCACCCAGAATGTGGAAAGAATCAGCCAATAGCTGGCAAGAATTGAACCCAAGTACAATCTAGTGGGTTAGCCACTAGACCAATAAGTCAATTTGTGCATGCACGTGTGTGTGTGCATGCATTCATGCATGTATTTGGCTTAATGAGATGACGAGCAGTGATTTCACAAAAACAAAAATGTGTGCACTGGAGTATGTACAGTGCCCGTGAGAGAGAGAGAGAGCACCTTCTTTTCAAAACATCGGATCTTCCTTTTTTGACGGAACTTGTGTAGTGCCGCTTCTCTGAATGTGGACCAACAGCCATAAGGAGACGTAGTGTAGCAATGAGCATTCCCCGGTTCAAATGTTGGAAGCCCATGAGATCCTATAGTGCTGTTCATTTCTGTGTTTGCTTCCAAAGAAGACCTATCATGTGCAGGGCTTTCAGTGTCCTTGGTCTGATTCTTTGCATAAAGACAAATCTCTTGATAGTCAGTCCCTGACCCTGTAGTGCTTGGCTGAACTGCAGTATCACATTCATTCTCACCCTTTTGTTCACCACCAGTATCCTCTGCAGCTTGAAAGTGGTATTCATGCTCCAAGCAGGGCTCTAATCTAGCAGCCTCAGAGGAGACAGAACAAAGAGTGCTACACCCCGTAAGCTGACCCTGGTTGCCTAAAAGATCATCACCAAAGTTGCAACCTTGCATCTCAACCAAACCAGGTTGTTTAGTAGACTCATTTGACACTGCTACCTGTCCTGGACTGGATGAAGTGCACTTCTGCACCACACATATGTCATTCCGATGATTGCAACCTAGGGTAGGTGGAAGGATAGCATCTGTGGTCGGCAAGTTCATAGAATGACTTGAGTTTGGTAAGTCCTCATTGCTTGCGTGTCTCCCGTCAGGACTAAAAAATGACAACAATGACCGTCTGGAACAAGCCTCATGGCCACTTCTGCCAACGCGCATTGCACGTGGAAAATGTAGTGTTGAAGAGCCACAACTACCGGCCTGATCTGGCTTTTCAGTCAGCTTTGCAGAATTTGCACAGACACTTTGTGCACCTTCACTGATGGCAAATGTACCATCGCGTCCAGATGCAAAACAGGACTGCTCAGGAAAGGATGCAGTTCTGTTCATGCATTGTGGGTAGTGTTGATCCGACCCTGTAACACTAGAATATCTGCTTCAACAAACAGAACAGATGAGTATGAGCTCCTGATATCAACAATCTAGAGAGTTTAGGGAATGTAACCTTTCCATAAGAGAAATGCAAACTTTCATCATGATTCCAAGTCAGTTTTGCACCAAAAGGAGCATATAAGCAAATAGAGTCTATGAGCATTCATAATGCTTAATTACTTAGTATAATTTAAAGTTAAGATGCTCACGATGAAAAAGCTGATCCTAGAGACTGCCTTACACCTTGCATGGAATCTGAGCCACTCCATGCCACTCTAGCAGAGACTGTTCTCTTCAAGCTCAACTCCAAAGCGAGTGGAGGCTGAATAACTGCTGATTCTTCCAGCATTCGGCCTCCATGATTGCAATCAGGCTTCCACAGTCCAGGGTTTGACATCATTGTCCCAATCAGATTCATAGCTTTATCTGACCTTTCCAATGATTCACTCCCTTCTGGATTGCTAAGAGCATCCGTCCTCTGAGGCAATGTAGAATATTCTGACTCTTTTTGTGCAACACCACCAACCAGACACAATTCTGCATGAGTAACATGTCACTCAACAACCGGACAAGAAAACGATTATTAAGCATCAAATTTGCAGTCATTACCACCATTAACCTTGCCTTTAGAACTTGCTTGGTCAGCACATGATCCTCCAGCTGAGGAGTTGCCCTGCTGTTCCAGTAGACCCTGCTAGAGAGTCAAAGCTCTGGTTAAGAGTCACAGAGTCAATGCATTCTGCTACTGTCTAGAAGTCAAAATGATGCAAATGAACAAAAGAATACGGTGCAAGAATGCAGGATCTTAAGAAATCAATAATAACATATTTCCACAGAATGTCACTTGTAAAACATTTCTATAGGAGAAGAAGAACTCAATATCCCGAGTCCAAAACTTGGAAAGATGCTCCACATGGAGACCTATACTTCAAGGCAAATCCTCCTACTGAAAGCATGGCAAAACGTTTCAAGGAAATGAGATATCTATTCCAGTGATATGGAGCTAGGTGACTTTAGTTTCTTCCTTGCAATCTCAATTTTCGTTTCATTCTTGCAGTATACCATCTACTCTAGGCATAAGACTCTGACGACTGCTGCACTGCCTAGTGTCCACAAAGATTTCACGTCAACAAACAAGAAAGTAGGTGCCAACTGCCTGTTCAAGTGAGAGAAGGTTTAAGACAGTGGAGGAGCTTAACCTGTGCAGAATTTCCACCAATGGTACAAGCTCTGCCATTGATATCACTACTCAGTGAGGTAGACACGTAGGACAAGCTGCTGATTCTGCCTGATGTCCCGACAACCTTTCTCCTCTTTTGATCAGCACTAACTCCACTGCCAAATTTGTTGCTGGACTGAAAATCCAAAAAAGATTTACTGTATTGACTTGAGCGACAGAAATAAACTTAAACTACTGCATCCCAAACTAAACTGTAAACATCAAGAGTTGCTCCTAGGTCCAGATTCATGTGACACGCTAGACATAAAACTGCTTAAGCGTTTTGCTAACAGGACACCATGTCACAGTTCAGAACAAATATCATACCAGATGATTTTTTCTCCACACATGCTGCCATAAGTTCCTAAGCTCGTTTTTGCGAAGGGGTTTGACTAAGAAATCTTTAGCACCTCTGAGAAGACATTTGAACACGACATCCATGGAATCTTGAGAAGACATCACTACGAATCACATGCACATAAACAGATTGTTAGAAGAACTACAGAAGAGATGTAAAAGAACATTTTGAAAGGCAAAAGAACTCTTCTATCCAAACCAGAGATCACTTACTGATGACAGGAATATCTGCATATGCCTCACTTTCCACAACTTTTGATAGAAGGTCAGTACCAGAAAGGACTGGCATCATAGCATCAGCCAAAATTAGATCGAACTTGTGCTCAGACTGCTCCAAAAGCTCCCATGCCTTGAGACCGTCGGTTGTAGGGCTTACTTCATATCCACATTTAGAAAGCAGTGTGCATACAATCTGTCGCGTAGAATTGTCATCCTCTACAAGCAGAACCCGCAGAGGCCGCTCCGGGAGAAACCTTTCCCAGCCACTTCTCTCAGCTTGGTTGTTCCCAAACTGAGGATCCTGCTTGCTGGTTTCCATTCTGGCAAGGCGAGCCTGTAAATAACAATGATGTTTCAATAGCACATTCTTAGATCCATCAATTCTACGGTTTCAAAACGTCATCTCTAATGGTCACCTGCATGACAGTCATAAATCCCGACGGGAGCCACAATCAAACAACTACTCTTGATTTGATCTCCTCCTTAGCCATACGCTGCAATCGTGCTAGAAAGCCACGGCTATAAACTTCACGAAGAACAAATCCATGTGTCAAAGTTTGCACAACGGCGAGATAAAACGTTGAGGACGCTAGCATCTCAACCCTGGAAAACGAAACAAAAGAAAAGAAAAAAACCAGCAAATACAGGTAGACTGATACTGAACCTGCGCGGCGACGAATAGGCCAAGCATAGCAAGCGATGACAAGCGGTGGAGTGTGGTGTTGGAAGGCAAGCGTCAGGCATGGGAGGCAATGGCGTGCGGTATGATGAGAAGATTTGCAAGGGCATACGGCCAGACAGACAGAGAGAGGGGGGGAGGGGAAGAGAAGGAGAGAGAGAGCGGCCTAGAGGGCGAGGAAGTTCGAAGAGAAAGAAGGGAGCCACGTGGCATGGCTTGAAGGTAGGCGTTGGTGGAAGCGCGCGGGGCTAAATATTTTTGGGTGGCGGGCCCCGCATTTTGCCAAGTGATTATTTTGCCGATCTTTTGCCTCTGGGGCTCGCCTTGCCACACGTGGCACCCAAGATATTTTCTAGCGCGCACACAACACCACGGCAATCCAACAGCTTTATATATAATATATAATATCCAATTGTGTGTGTGCAAAGGATCTTTCCCTCCCCCGCCCCAAAAAAAGGTCCTTGCCCATCACAATCCCATCATTAAAGCGGCCTTTTTGCGGGCAAATTAAAAAACTTGTTACGTATTAAGAGCGAGGACACTCGCAGGTGATTTTTCATTGCACCAGCCCACATCGCCAATTAAAAACGACGTGTCTTTGATCACTTAACGTATGAATCAAGACTTGAATCTTCAAGATCTTTTGCACAAATACTTTCCCAATTAATAGTATTTGATATTAATATTAATAAATAAGAAGAGCTAGACAAAACAGCTTAAGTATTATAGTCAATTCTTGCACAAATACTTTCCCCATAAAACAAGATTGCAATACCATTTGACCTTATAGACTACTTCATAAGCATCTACTTCTATCTTGGCTCTCTCAAAAGCCCACTTGAGACTCATTTCCCAAATCAAATCAATTGAAGACCAATGATTCTAACAGCATGATATAACCCAAGGCACACTTGTCCTCATGCATTGGGACTTCGCCTAAGACACAAAAACTTGTACTCCTACTTGTTGAGATATCGAGCTCCACTCGTGATACGACAGGGTGACCGTTGTGTATTTATGTCACCGACTTGTCAGTTGCAGATGCGGTTGGTACACCGCCCATGAATAATAGCTACATGATAGCTATCATTATCTACTCTAGTTCGTGGCTCAGTTAGTATGCCACCTTAGTTAGTTGAGTTTGGTTTAAGACCCATATATAGGGTTCTTCTATTTCTTTGTACTTGAGTTCTTTTGGCTTACACAACTAAGAAGAGGAAAACTGTTTTCAGCCTCCACCCTTGTGTGTCTTCCCCCATTGTGCAAGCAAGAAAGCTTCAAGCGAGACTCCTTCATTCTCTCCCACAATCTTGACATACAAGCCATGTATCTAAATGTATTCTACCAAATGTGTCTATTGCTAACAATAAGCATTTTGTAGTCTCCCATATACTTTATTTCTTGAACATGGCTAAGAATTAGTGCATGATCAGATAGTAACAACTTGAACTCCACGTTAACTGATACCACTAAGCGAAACTAGCTCCCATGACTTGTAATATATTACATATCTAACTATGCCCAATGTCTTGCATGGCATAAGGAGTTAAAGGTCATTATTGGGGCGAGCTTGTTAGGCACCACCTGCTTAACGTTGGGACTTGGGATGCCCTCTCATTGATTCAAGAGGTTCAACCATTATGTCAATGATTACATCTCACATAGTCTCTTGCACATGAATGAACATCCGATTGTAGTGAATGTGCAAGGCATACCTCCATGCATGAATAATTCTCTCACACACCCCATGATCCAAGGTGCATTCCTTAGGCTCTCAAACCCTCTATGGTCTTCATCATGTAAGAGAGAGCATGGATGAAGCATGAGAGAGTACATGAGAAGAGATGGAGGTTTCACTCTTAGTCCCTTAGCCCATACACTCTCACTCTCTTTCCCTCAATCTCAACCTCCCTCTCTCACTCTCTCTCCCACAAGACAAGCAAGAATGCAAGAGCCAAAAGTCAGCACAACAAGAATAGCTTGTTCCATTTTTTCTGATCCTTTTTATACAATTTTTTAGATATCTTCATCCCCCTTGGGCATTCTAGCCCTCTTTTTGGCCAAGTGATCAGTCACTCCTCCTTGCATGCACTTAGAGCTATTCATTTACATGTCTTTAACTCAAGTACTACTCATTTCTCAATAAAATTTGCATGGGAGGGAGCCCATCTCTCTTTACATCTTTCGAAATAATGATAAAACATAGATGTTCAAAAAGTTATGGGCCTTTCTAAGCTCTTTTCTTTCTTCGTTTCTTCATATAGTTGACATTTTACCCCTCCAACTCAAGTGCCAATATGATGGCACTCACGTCATAGCAAGATAGTGTAGATGGCAAGGATGGCTAGGTCAATTGATGAAGAGATCCTAAAGGGAAAGGATTCTTTGATGATCTCTAGAGGAAAGGTGGAGTTGGTGGTGTTATGTAGGTTGTGACGAAGAGGAGGATGGTTGTTGCTAGAGATTGAGAAGCTTGTAGGAAGCAAAAGGTATGGGCCACCAATCTTGACAGTTTTAGATGTGCCTAGTGTACCTCTCATGTAGCTGTGCTCTCCCTAAGGGGTGTGTTTACTTATCCTACATAGTGCGGGGTGTACATGTTGTGGTGTTGGAAGTTGGATCGAGTTCCAAGTATACTCAAAAACGTTGTCCCACACTTGAGGAGCTAGTTTGGTGCAAGATGGGATAAAGTGCTACACCCAGTTGGTGTACGATTAGATATAGTGCTACACCCAAGGTGATAGGTCTATCAAGCATGCTCCATATTACCTACCCTTGACGTGCCCTAATATTGTGATGTGGGGACATGGGCTAGAGGATGGACCCCTAGGTGCAATGAGTGTGTCACCATGCTTATGTCTCTTTAAAAATATATATATATGACAAGTATCTACACTACTCAGGGACTAGCCTGAGTGCATGTGGGAGGCATCCCCTACTGAGCTTGTACCGTTTTAATGAGCTGCATAGCTGTAAGTGCAATTTTGGAAAAAAGGGGTGGGTACAAAGTGTGAATTTTCAATTCACATAGGGCCTATAAAGCACCATGCAATAAGGATGAATAAGGGCTACCCTAAGGTGTAGCCTTATCATCACCACTCAGTCAATACTTTCATTTACATCAAAGAATAGTGGCGATAGCCTCTCCTCTTTTAGTGTAGCTAGTTGTTGAAGCAATGAGATGAGGAGGCAAAGGTAGTTGCATGTGGCTATGAATCAAGGATCTTGTTAGTTTGTAAATTGCTTCACATAACAAATGAAAGATGGAATGAGTTTGAAATGTTGGAACAGGTAGAGTCTTTTATTCTTAGTGGCCTTGACATTTGGAATCTTCCAGAAGTTGTATCTACCATGTTTCCTTCCTTGTATTCATTGCAATGCCAATGGGGATGGGGGCAATGGAGGGGATATATCTTTGCACTAACACTAGAAAAAATGAAGGCCTACCACGCTACCATGGGGTATGTCCATTCTAGCTATCCTAGTTAGGAATCCAATGGTTTCATAGTGATGCATCTACTTCTGATGCATGTGGTTTCACAAGACCCTTGAAGGTTTCAACATCATGTAGCCATGCCCACTTATTTACTATGATATTTGTCATCGGATGAGTACCACACTATTCATGGGGGTAGGGGTTCCTTGCACCTATCTCCTTCATCCAGCTTAAAATCAAAGATCATAGCACTGCTAGATTCTTCTTGTGTTTGAAATTTTCTATATTGCCTCCTCAGAGTTTCCTTGCTCTTCTTCTACTAGAAGATTTGCTGGAAGAGGGAGATTGATTGCCTTTTGTGGTTGTACTTCAGATCCTTAATCATGGCATTATAGGTTTCCTTCTGCTCGAAGGTTTCTTTAGTTGGCTACTCCATTGGCTCTTTAAAGTCAAAGTTGGTAAATTGGGTAGATTTATAGGCAATGTCATGAGGATAGGTAGCAATAGGGCAAGAGGAGTTTTTGGTGGGGAGGGCTTAGCTTGTAAGAGTCAAAGGACATATAGCTCTCAGTCCTCATACCCCTTTTGCTACAAGTGACATATGAGGTTTTGTCTAGTTGGTTCTGTAGTCATTAGATTGAAATCCTTGACTTGTTCCATGATTTCCAGCATGCTTGTTGGGATGGGCCTTGAGTAGGTTCATAAATTTGCAAAATGTAGTCTCTAAGTGCTACCTCCTTACTACACATCTTTTGCTTCTTATTGAGGATGAGCCTACAAGAACTTTTCCTTGTTTTGGAATTCCCCATGTAAAGCAATCCTTAGGTTTGTTTATAGCTTCATAAATGCTAATTCCCACAATATTTATACTTCTCCTTCTACCGAATCTACTGCTTGGGTCAACTCAATGGCCTTTGTCCTTTGCAATTCATTATAGACAACTTTCCACAGTTCTTTATCTTGTAAGTGGTGCTTGTGCTCTCTTTCCCTAAGCTATACTTTTTCCTTTTCTTGATGATTTGGAGTGTTGTCAATTGATGGTTTATATCAACCATTTGTTTGCTCATCTTGTCCATTTCTACCGATTTTCCCTTTAGTGTCATCTTGCTTTCGAGAATCTCTACGGCCTACTTTTTGCACAATAACTTTTTTTTCCTGCAATTGCTTCTAAAGTTCCCCCTTTAAGGTTGCATCCTTTTTATTGAGTTTTTTGACTCCTTTGTCTTCTCCTCCAAGGCATTCTCCTTTTCTTGCAGCTGCTTTTGGAATTCTAACTTCTGTTTCCCCATTTGGATTATGAAATATTTGTGGTTCTTTAAGTCTCCTCTAGTTTTCCCAAAATCTTTATAACTTGATTATACTCTTCCTGCTTCCTTCTCATTTTGTCTTGTTTTTCTTGTTCCCTTATGTTGTATTCATCTTTGGATTGACTAAGGGATTTTTCCAATAGAATTTTGTCTTCTTCCTCCTCATTATCTTCCCTTTGTCTTTTTTGTTGCCTTGGTTGCCCTTCTGATTCTTTTTGTGTTGCTCATTTTCTACCTCTTGTCGGCTTGGTGGTGGAAGAGGGACTATGTTGGGTCCTATGAAGATGCATATGAGAGTGGCTATGAGGTGGGAAAGTGCACTACCATAATTAATGATAGTATTCTTAGCTTCCATGCAATTTAGTTCACTGGTTATCTCCCTTGAATAGACCTTATGGGCCTTGAATAAGGATTCTGTGATGCATTCGATCCATAAAGCATTCAAATCTTACTTTGTTAAGTTCCCTGGCAAGATGTCCTCTATAAGCAACTTGGGTATTTTGGTTTGGCCAATTAAGGGATTATTGTAAGTGAATAGAGCACTTGTGTGGTGACCCTTAGCTCCCCATCTTGTATCCTAGGTAGCAGTAGTTCCTTTTGGCCAAGAACAAGATCCTTTCATTGAGACACTTCCATAAGTTTTTGAGCTTTCATGTATATTCTTGAATTTTATTTTATCCCCAAGGTTTTCTCTACCACCTTTAGAGAGAGTTCAATTATGGATCCTCGAGTTGCCCATTGTTCTCATCTTTGGATGTTGAACTTGAGTGTAAAGTCTTTCCTTTTAGGATAGTAGTAGAATACGGTAGTTTCATAGGCTAGGAAGTGGACGGGTCTTGTTGTGGCTCTAAGGTAAGTTCATAGTTCACATATTGATATCAGTGTCCTCAATGATTGGTAATGATTCACCAATTTCTCGATGTAATACGTGGTTTGAAATTGGACATAGCCCATTTTATACATGTTTACTACTATTCCAAAGTCAATGTGTTGTTGGGCAATGAAGATGGTTTTATCTTGTTAAGGGTGTCTTGGACAAGGATGGGCTTTTTCCATATTTGTATTTGTTGTTCAACTTCCTTCAAGGTCAAGGAAATTCTTGTGAGCTCTTCGAAAAAATCATTTCTTATTCAAATTTCTTCAAAATTTTGACTTTTAAATTATTCTTATACCTGGATACCATTTCATGATGAAATACATAATTTTTACCCATCTTCTTACCATCATTACAATAAATTGTTACTTGGTTGGGAATCCCGCTTGTTGGTCTTGGCAAGTTGCTTTCTTATTCAGAGACTTGATCTCTAGAGGTTTTAAACATCTTGAGAACTTAGTATCTTTGGTCTCCCTCCCTCTCTTACAAAATAGGAGCAAGCTTCCCATCTTAGAAGAGAAGGTCACAATGTGTGTGAAATGTTTTTATTTTGCAAGGTTTATAGTTTTATTGTTATGTACAATTGAAGGGATGGTTTATTTATGTATAATGGGAGAACGGTCTAGAATCCATTAGTCATAAAAGTCAGGGTTGTACTCTAGGTCAACAAGAGTATCCAAATCAACCAATTAGACAAGTAACTTGCAAAGATATGGCGTGAGGTTGTCCAGTAGTGAAGGTCTGTTGAATTGACTAGTGACCTGGAGCTCTTACTTGATCAAGATCTTGTCAATGACTAGGTGATGCAACATCTCTTTTTGAGGCATCACCATATGGGATTCAATGATTGCCCCTAATGAAGAGGTCTCACTGTATGTTGGGTCACATTTCAGGGGGCTGGCAATCTTCCTATGTTTGGTGGTGGTGACCACTTTGCTTAACATGGCAACCTCATGGTGAAGTATGTGCCATTTGTTCAAGCGAGTAGTAGAGCTACAAATTTGTTATAAGATGTCAACGATGCAGGAGTCCTTGAGGATTGTAATTGGTAGATAAGAATGAAGGATTTGGCATGCTTCTAACTACTTTTGTGGTATCTCTCAAGCCGCTTGGTCTAAGACTATGAGACTTTTGCAAAAGAAGTGCTCATGTTCCTCTTGTGTTGTAAGGTGCCATTGAGAAGCAACAACAACATGTTGGTGTCGGCCAATCATTGCAAATAGTTTGGCAAAGATGCCAAACATGGAGCCTAACTACATAAAGTAATAAATTGTGGGCTTGTTAGAGAGCCTTGAAAAATGGTCATTGACAAATGCTCAACCATTTTGTAAATAGAGCAACATTGTTGTGGCACTCTTCAAGCAGATGGGAAAGGAGGTTTATACTTACTTGTCCTATTGGGGGAAGTTTGTAGACATTGGCAAGAATCTCAATAGTAGATGGTCATTGTTTGAGTATGTGGCCACACCGAAGGACTGGCAGGTGGATTCATCCTGTATGGAGAGAGAGATGGTGGGAATGGAGAGTTAGAAAGAGGATATGTTTAGAAAGAGCCTTAATCCTAGGTATGGGTTTGGTGCATAGGGCTGGTGTGAAACTGGTAGTTGGTAGTCATGTGAGTTAGCTATTGTGGATATAATTAGGGCAGCTAGTTTGTGGGCAGACATGGGTAGTTTGGGTATGCAAAGTTGGCGAGAGCCTTCATAATACCCTTGTGATTTTAGGTGGCTTTTTGGGATCCATAGCAATGTGATGCATGGTTTGTGACGAGGTTGTTGGCATCAGTGCAATTGCCTTTGCTCATGTTTTCATGGTGTACATTGTGGAGTAGGGAGGGAGGAGGCCCAAGAGGATTTCAATATGTGTAGTATCAGGATGCTCTCAATGTTGATGGTGACCATTAATTTACAATGGCAAAAAAGAAATAAGGCCATCCTCGCAGGGGTTTTACTACCATGGGTTGCAATTGTGCCGCCCTAGATTGCACTAGTAGTAGTAAGGAAGAGTGTTGTAGTCCAATCCTTCATTGATAAGAGCATTCATTAACACTAACCTAGTAGTGGTGAGGCAATTAAAAAGGTACGTGGTTGGGATCATCATCTAGTTCTATTTCACTAATGGTAAAAAATCTAACAACTATGATTATTAGATGAGGTCTAGAGGGTGGTAGTGAAAGGTGTTGCTCAAACTATTTGAAGAAGGTTTGTTCCACACACATTAAGGGGTTGTGTATATTTACAATGGGAGGGTCATGTAAGGGATGTTCAATGGGTAATACTTCTAAACCTGGCTACTATTGAAGTGGCCAATGGGCTGGCCATTGAAGTGGCCAATGAGTTGCCCATTTAAGGTTTCCATTTGCATGTTCCCTGCCCTACTAATTACATGAACATAGAAGGGTCCAAGGCCCTATAGTTTTATATTTTGTTCATGGCCTTTTATGGAATATAGCAAAACAAGGTCCCCCCTATCGAAGGATCTTTCCTTGGCATGCTTGTTAAACTAGGCTTTTTGCTAGGCCTTCTTAGCAAGGAGGGCATGGATGGCTAATAAGGTTTTTGTTAGGCCTTTGATCTTGGCTAGGCAAAGCCATGCCTTAGTGCCTTCCCATCATTCTTGGACAACTATGTTTAGACTTGGAATCAAGAATTCTACTAGTACAATGGCATATATGTTGTATTTAAGTCAAAAAGGGGTTTGCCCCATGGCAATTTCGTAGGCCATAAGCTAGGCCCAAATCATTGCCATGAGTTTATCATCCTAGTTCGAGCATGATGCTAACACGGTCTTTTTCAAAACATTGACAATAATTCAACTTGGCCATTCTCTTAGGGGTAGTAGGGGTTGGAATTCCTATGGATGACCAAGAATGTGGATAGTAAGTGCTCAATTACTTCATTCAAAAAGTGTGTTCCTTGGTCATTGATGATTTCAATGGGACAACCAAAGCATGAGATGACTTGCTCTAAGAGGATTCAAGAAGTGGTCTTTGCATTGTTTTTATGGGTTGCCTTAGTCTTAGCCCATTTATCATGTAGTCCATGATGACGAACCTGCAAATATTGTACAACCATGCCAATGGATCCCATGAAGTCAATACCCCACTTTGCAAATGGCTAGCATGTAATCACTTGAGTGAATTCCATTTTATCTTTCCTGATGGGCAACTTTGTCCTTTGGCACTCCTCACAATGCTTGAAAAAGTGGACCGCATCCTTGAAGAGTATGGGCCACCATAATTGGGATTGAAGTATGTTTCATTCTATGATAGTCACATCACAGTGTCCATCGGCAATGCTACCATGTGCCTCTTGTAACACATCTTCAACTTCATGTTCATAGACACATCTCCTAAGCAGACCATCCAAAGCGGTAGAATTTATTGATTGATGATCAATTAGTAAGGTCTAGTATTAATCAAGAGACATGTGAGACGGGCCTTTTTAATTGCCCATTTTGGTAGGGCTGGTTCAAGGATATGAACAATGTCATTGGCCAAGTGTGGTCTGAGATTGGCTTTGAAAAATTAAACTTCTTGTTTAATGTGGAATAGATGAGCATCAGGGAGTTGGTCATCAACCCCTATGGCCTTTTCGTCTCATTGGTCACTCTAGATAGGCGATTAGTAATGAAGTGCCATTTTCCCTTGTGCACTACAATTGAGAAGTCAACTTCAAGCAACAGTAGAAGCCATCAAGCGATGTGTCCTATGGCACAAGGCTTATTTACAAGGCATAAGAGTGCCCGATGGTCTACAAAAAATGTGAAAGGAGTGGCAAGGAGATACTATCTAAACATTTGAAGAGCATAAACCATTGTTAGTCCTTCTCTTTTTGTGGTTGAATAATTCATATCAATCACACAGTGACTTGTTGACTAGTGAAATTTGATGCAAAATCCATATATCTTCATGGGGATTGCACAATAGAGATCCAATTGCAATCTTAGAGGTGCCAAAGTGTACATGGAATGTGATTGTCCAGTTTGGGGCTCTTTAGATGGGTGTAGTCACTAGAGCCATTTTCAAATATCTGTAGGAGGCTTGGCATTCCTTAGTCCATGACCATGTGATAAATAGCTTGTAAAGTGATTGAGCAATAGTAGCTGCATAGTTAAGCACAAAGTGATGATAGTACCATGTATGGCCAAGGAAGCATTGCAACCCCCTTTGGGTTGGTGGGTGGACACAGATTCATAATGACTTTGATATTTTCTTGTCAATTGCAATCACATTTTTGGATACAACGTGGCCTAAGATGATGCCATTTGTACCCAAAATTAGTATTTTAGGAGATTTAGGGATGAGTTATACTACTGACATCTCTCAAAGACAAGTTGGAGTTTCTCAAGGTGCTCTTCCTAGCTTGAACGGACACAAAGGCCGTCTATAAACACCTTGAGCCACTTTTGTAGCATGTCCTTAAAGATAGTACATATGAGTGTTTGGAAGGTTGAGGGAGCATTAGTTAGCCCAAATGGCATGACAATCTATGTGAAGACTCCCCATTTGATGGCAAAGGCCGTTTTTGGCCTATTTTGGATGGATTTTTACCCTATTGTACCTTGAGAATCCATTTAATAAGCTATAAGCTTCCTTTTGTGCTACTTGTTCAATCATATGATTAGTGTAAGGCATAGGATAGTGGTCTCTCTTAGTAGTAGCATTGAGTTTCTTGTAATTGATGCAAACTTTGATTTTACCATTCTTTTTTAGCACCTCAATCATTGATGAGACCTAGTAAATATCCTCAATTTTGATATGAATCCTATTTTTTGTAGCTTTTCACACTCTTCTTTGACATGGGAAGTATAGCAAGGGTTCATGGGATATGGTCTCTACTTCAAAGGCTTGGCATTAGACTTGAGTGGAATTGTGTGTGCAAGGACTTTTGGGGGTACGCTCTTAAGGTCTAAGTAGTTCCAAGCAAAGATGTCTTTGTATTCCTTTAGCAAGTCCATAAGTTGTGCTTCATCCTCTTCACAGATAATGTTTTAGCGGGGATACCCCATGTTTTGCAATATTCAACCTCTTTGACCTTGGAAGATCCCTCAATGGGTTCATTGGATGTACCTTTATGCTTATTGCAAAATCCTCAATGGGTTCATTGGATGTATGTTTATGCTTTTCCCTAAGTAATAGGATTGTTCAATCACTCTTGAACTTTGTGAAGCATGGAGGTAAGTCGCATGGCTTCATCTGACTTCAAAATTCAAACTTGATGTTGTAGGTGTCATTTTTCAAATATTTTCTTTGCAGATTGATTGGGAGTTTGGTCTTGATTTTATTAGATTGGGATGGTTTGGGTTAGAATCATTGTCTCCATCCATATCAGAGCTAGAATTTGCATGATGTCCTCCTTGACTTTGTCTTGGTCATTCTTGGCTAGGAGTATCTTAGGGTCTAGGTATAGATCATTGATCCGATGCCTCATGTGTTTGCAATCAAGGACCTTGAGATAATCAAGCCATTTCATATTGGTCATTCTTGGCTAGGAGTATCTTAGGGTCTAGGTATAGATCATTGATCTAATGCCTCATGTGTTTGAAATCAAGGACCTTGAGATAATCAAGCCATTCCAATTATGAGGTTACTTTGATAATTCCCAACATCAATGAGCGGTCTCTCTAGTGGAGAGGTTTTTGGGTCTAGGTATATCCACTCGATGATGGTGCAGCCATCAATGCCATAGTCCAAAGAGTTTAACTTGGAATCCTTGTCATCTTAAATTGACAAGCAGTCCTTAGAGTAACTCATTTCCTTAACATCTATGCCTTGCTCCTTCATTAGTGAGACAAAGCATCTCTATCAGTGTTAAATAGACCTAGAATTTGACGGTGGCCGAGTCAAGGGCCATCATGAAGAGGGGCAATGAAATGGATTTGATGGGAGGTTCGAGGATAGGAGATGTAATGTTTAGTGTGTCTAATGGGTCATGCATTTGTGGGATGAATAATATTCCAACTCATTTGTGAATGGTGATTCTAAGGTTGCAAGAATATGCATCAAGTTTGACTCATCCTCAGGGAGCAAATGTATCTAGCCAAAGGTTGGGGGGTCGAAGGGTCGCTATAGTCTCCTTTTAATAGTGCAAAGATGGTGTCTAGGTCAAGGGGAATGTTTTCCAAGACTCCATTTGAATGCTAGAAAAACACCTTCCAATTGCCTAGAAAGGCTAAACCATTGCCCCAGTATTTAATGAGGCATGCATTGCCATCCATGGTTGACCAAGTAGTAGGTGATAGTCAAGATGACAAAAAAGTTAACCTTGAATTGGACTCCTACAATCTTGATCGACCAATCCCTCAATACTTCTAGTGGACTAATTTCAAATATATCAACTACTACTATGGTCAGATCAAAGTGGACTTTCTCAATAGGTGGATTCCCCAAGTTTGAAGTATGCTCTAGTTAACTATACTCATACTAGCTCCATTGTCCATGATTCCTTGTCATGTAGTGTCTCCAAGTGTTTCCATGAGTATAATTGCATGTTGCTCAGCTCTTTCCCAAAATGTGTTAATCCCTAAGGTAGTTAGAGTCAAAGGCACACTAAAGCTAGGTTATGGAGTGGGATAAGATTGGTTAGGATTTGTGCTTTCTATCCATGCTTTCAATCCTTACCAAATCAATGGACTACCTTTGAGTAGAGTTCCGAGGGGGATGCTAACTTTAAGTTGATGCAAGTGCTATAATTATGGAAGGTTCAATGTTTTTGTAGATATATTGTGAGTGACTTTGCATCATGAACTAGAGAAACCTCCTATTCCATGAGGCATGGGTTATTAGGTGGCTTAGTTGTGACCTCATTTGCTGATTGTGGCCTTGCATGGAGAGATGCATTAGGTATGTGAGATAAGTTAAGCGAACTAAGCATCTCATTAGCTTGCTCTCTTTGTACTCTTCCTGCATTGCCTTCACTCATTCCTTGACTTTGTCAATAGTAGCTAGTTGCTAAATTAGGTCTGATTGTGAGTCAACCTTGGTAATAGCTTTCTTCATGGTCTAAGGTGCCATTGTAGCACTCTTTGCACTAGAGACAAGAGTAGTTTGTGGTATTGAGGAGAGCCATCACTCTTAATATTGAGTTCATCTTTCTTTCTCATTTTCTTGGTATCAAACCATAAATGGGCCTGAAACTGGCTTTAGGGCTCTTATTGAGCCTCCTATACTCACCAAACAACCCCACTGCCTTGCGACTAGGAGCATATAGACACTATATGAACTGATTTATCGAAAGAATGTGTTTGTAGATACAATCTCTAGATTGTAGTCCAACATGATGCCCTTCTTGAATCCAAGCAGAGGGAGTATCCAAACATATAACAGGCTAGCACCTTGTAACACAAACAAAGGGAACACTCCCTAGCTTATCGTGGCACCACTTCACCTCTCCTACACCCTCGGGATTGGCCCTAGGATGCACAGTCTCAACATATAACACATATACACAAAGTCCACTCATCACAATATTCGTTCTAGGAGATAGCATATTCCTCACCAAATCAATCCCCAAGGAAACAATTACACTAAATGTACAATGTAGGGAGCCTCACACTCATCATGAGTTAATAGTTTGAAACTAAGTGCTATGCATCTAGGAGAGACAGTTTTGTTTATACCATGTCGATGTAATGCAATGCAAAGTGGATGATTTTGAGTGCACAAACATTTTATTTAAGCGAAATCAACATTGTGAATGTATTCAAGCATTCTTTCTATGATTTTCTTTTACTAACAACTTTGCTATTATGATAAGGTAGTGCCAGACTACTTCGTGCTACTATACCTCTTAATACTTAAAATATGATCTAAACATATACGAAAAGTGCAACAATCAAATTAGATTTTGAATCATATTTAGCACATAAAACCCCCTCTCTCCCTATTGTTTAGGGTTTTTCTTGTAGTGGGTAGGTTAAGAGGTGTTTCCATGTATGTTTTTTTCATAATGTAAGCAATAAATACACACTAAATCATACGAATAGAGGTAAGTTGAGGAAAATCCTTATGCCTTACCTCCATTATACTTACACAAACATAGCCCTAAATTTTCACATGCGATATCTAATTTTTTCTCAATTAAAACTCAAATTTCTCAATTTTTATAATTATTTGAAATTACAATTCTATTTTTTATATTTTTTTATGTGAAACATTTAAGAATAATGAGATTCATCATTACTCTCCATTTTCCTCCATGGAAACACAATTTGCCATGATGGAACTCATAAAATAAAACTGAACTTCTGCATGTTTTGTGTGTTTTATGTAATGGGTTTAAATGATTAAGACTTGCTGTTTTCTGATAGAATGAACCATTTTCAAACACTAGAAACCAATTTCAACCATAGGAAACCAATATGCATCACAAAACTCAGAGGAAGGCCACTTACTTATAAAATCTCATACACTCGCTGCATAATTCGAAAATGGGAAGCCACCAACTCTCATCTATAACTGTTGATGCTTCCTTGGAATTTAATTGATCTATCCCTTGCTATCCATTGCGAAACGACACCCATTCTCCCTCATTCTCTCAGCCCATATGAACTATGTTTATGGCGAGAGAGAGAGGAGAGAGAAATCCTGATTTTTTATCTTGTAGAATACTACACCATTCCTTGTGAGAATTGGAGCAATGGCGAGCAAAACATTTGTGTGGCCAATGCCTAGTAGGGAAGAAAATGGTTGCAGCTCAAAAATTGCCATTTTTGGAGGTGCCCAAAAAATGGTGTTCACCTCTCTCACTCCCACTTGTCCCCCCCCAAAATTGTTTCATTTCTTGAGTTTTTTCCTCTTAATTAAGCTTAAGCCATAACCCACAAAACAGTTAGTTCCATTTTGGCCTTTTCGCACTTGATCCAAAGTGGTTTTGGCTTGGTTGAGGGGGCAAACGAACTTGAAGTTGTGATCTGACTAGATAAGTGGCTTTCTGGCATTGAAATTTATCACCTTGGCCTCCATCACATACTTTTCGACTTTCCGATTTGATAGCTACTTCATAATGGCAAATCTTGTGGTCATTAAATGGGGGATCAAACGAACTTCAATTGACGAACGTACACTTGTATTGGATTCTTTGGCATCGAAATGCATTCAGGAAAACTTCAGCTCCTTAATCCACAACCATTTCATTTTCCATGAAAATTTACTTTTTCATGCCTACTGGGCCACTTTTGCACTTTAAAATCAGATCCAACAATTTGCTCTCATTGGTGACCATGGGATAGAGTGACTTAGCCCATTGAATCCAAAAACTTGTTTGCACATAAATAAACCATAAAGAGCATCAAGCTATCACAATGAAAATACACAATAGAGTACAAACACAGTTCTCATCCTACCCCCTATGACAAAATGAAAGCATGAAGTCCATGAGGGATAGGCTAAGCATAATTTGGTAGAGATCTAGAGCTAGTTGCTAACCAATTGCTCCACCACAGATTGGCTAAAAAGAACTATCAAAGGAGTCATTCTAAGTGGTGGTCTGACTTGCTAACTCAACATGGGACAATTGGACTAGGAACTCCTATTAAGCAAGGACTACACTTTTCTTCAGTATTTTATACTTGAGTGTATAAAAAAAGGAGGGAGTTGAGCATGTTGTGATCCAATGAAAACAAGGCATCAACCTCGGCTCCTATATCAGTATCCAAGGACCTACCAAACTCTTGCGAGGCAACACTAAATCCTTTTCTTCTTTTGATCACTTTTATTTTTGCTCCAACAATCCTTCTTAGTTTTTCAGCTAAATGTGACCCCTAGGAAGTCAAGCCATCGACACCGGGACTTGTCCCCATGAACCTACCAGACCTTTGCAAGGCAATGTACATTTGCTCTTAGAATTTTCCTTTCTCGATTTTCTGATTTTAAGGGTTAGAACCCCTTTTCACACACCTCCTATCGTATATTTTTAGATATATCAATTATTTCTTCTCTCTTTTTTATTTGGAAGACTTTCCTATCTATAACTAACAAGAACTCTCAAAAATAGGTCTTAGAGTGCCCAATAATGCCTTCTTAGGAGGCTAACAACTACTCAAACCTCCCAAGACACATGTAACCTAACCTTGGGACTTCATGCCTTGAATGTCGGTCCCCCATAAAAGAAAAATAAATTCCCCACATACATATACACATATAGCACAAACGGAAA